>NC_134353.1:364166773-364481773 GCF_048569485.1 Anomaloglossus baeobatrachus
ATTTTAGGGACCCATACTGGCAAAATTTTTGGGCCCACTTGAGACTTCACCCAGGCTCCACACCAGCTGCACCTCCACCCCTCAAACCTTCCACAGTTCCACCGACACACTTGGAAAAAACTCCACTTCTGCACCACATCCATTCCCATCAAACACCATCTGCTCGCTATATATATCAAAACCAGGGGAGGAGTCCTGCGAGGAAAACCTGCATATTCCCAGTGCATTCTGGGATAAGCAAAAAATCTCCGCGAACTAAGGAGCATCGGGTTTTGGTCGTCCAGCTGAAAGGAAGACGCGCGCGACTTGTTGCCCAGTCTTTGCCTGGTTTCACATCTACAGATTAAGAACATGGAAGAGGCCAGGAGCCATTTGGTGTGCTGCATTTCATGCTACATGTTCACAGACTTACCAGTAGAGCAGCCAAACTTCACCTGTCAGAAATGCAAGCTTGTGTCCCTGTTGGAGGAGAAGCTACAAAGTCTAGAAGGGAGAATAGCTACATTGAAAACTATTAAGGAAGGTGAGGAGTTCTTAGACAGAGCAGAAGTATCTCTTCAGAATACAGAAAGAGAAGAAATTTGTAGTGCACCTGAAGAACCAGAGGAATGGAAGCATCTGACCCAGAGAAGCAGGAGGATCGGGAGAAAGTCAGCACCCATACCTCTCAGGAACCAGTACCAGGCACTCATGGATGAGAAAGATGATCCACCACATCAAGATAAGACTTTGCTCACAAAGAACATCCTTGAAAGCACTCAGAGTCCTCTTGGATGGAGAAAGAAAAATGTTGTTGAGAAGAAGAAACGGAGAGTGGTGGTCATGGGGGATTCACTGTTGAGAGGAACAGAGGCCGCCATCTGTAGACCGGATATGACCTCAAGAGAAATGTGCTGTCTTCCAGGTGCAAAAATCAAAGATGTGTCTGACAGGATATCGGGACTCTTCAGACCAACAGATGACTACCCATTCTTGCTAATACATGTGGGGACAAATGACACTGCAAGAAACGAGCTGGAAACCATCTGCAGTGATTTTGAAGACTTAGGCAAGAAAGTGAAAGAACTGGGAGCGCAGGTGGTCTTTTCATCCATCCTTCCAGTGGATGGTCATGGAACAAGGAGGTGGAACAAGATTCTACAGGTGAACAACTGGCTACGTCGATGGTGCCATCAACAAAGATTTGGATTTCTGGATCACGGAGTGAATTACCTGTATGATGGACTACTTGCTAAAGATGGGCTGCACCTTACCAAGACTGGAAAACACATATTCTGAAATCGCCTTGCTACGCTCATCAAGAGAGCTTTAAACTAGAACAGCGTGGGAAGGGAAGAAAAAGGCCAGGGAAAGCAATACAGGTGACAAATACTATTGAAAACTCTGCTGTTAGAAATGGAAAGAAAGAACTAAGACAAAAAAATCAGAATAATGAAAATATGGGGGAAAGAAAAAACAATCACAAACTAAAATGTTTTTATACAAATGCACAGAGCATGGCAACAAACAAGGAGAATTGGAGTTACTAACTCAGGAAAAGAAATATGATGTCATTGGCATCACTGAAACTTGGTGGAATGATACACATGATTGGAATACAAGGCTAGAAGGATACCACTTATTTGCAAGAAACAGACATAATAAACGAGGAGGTGTCGCATTGTATGTTAGAAAATCCTATATCTCCACAGAGATTGAAGCTTCAGAAACTGGGAGTTCTGGGGAAGTTGTTTGGGGAAGAATACAAGGAGAAAACAAAAGAAAGAACACCATTGTAGGCGTGTACTACAGGCCGCCTCAACAAGCGGAGGATATGGATGAACTCTTTATACATCAGATGACCAACTTCAGAAAAAAATATGATGTTGTGATCATGGGAGATTTCAACTATCCAGACATTTGTTGGGAATCTCAGGCAAAAGTAACAGTTCAAACAAATTCTTATCCTCTGTTGCGGACAACTTTATCTTCCAAAAGGTAGAGGAGAAAACAAGGGGATCTGCTACCTTGAAACTAATCCTTACAAACATGGATGAAATGGTTGAGAAGGTAAGGGTGGCTGGGACCCTGGGAAGCAGTGACCATGCTATCATAGAGTTTTTGGATAACTAGAGGAGGAAGACCAGTGAAAACTCAGACTTCAAGCCTGGATTTAAGAAAGGCTGATTTTAAGGGACTAAAAAAGAGAATAGCAGGGATTCAATAGCCGAATGTCCTTAAAGACAGAAATGTCCAGGAAGGATGGGACATCTTGAAAAATGAGATTCTCAAAGCGCAATCGTTAACAATCCCTAAAAAAGGGAAGAATAAGAAACATTTAAGGAAATCAGGTTGGATGAACACAGAACTTAAACAGATGCTAAAAAGGAAGAAAGAAATGTTTATTAATTAAATGGAAAGAGGGAGGCATATCTAAAGAAGAATATAACACAGTCTGCAAAACCTGCAGGGCACACATCAGATTAGCTAAAGCTAATAATGAAATAAGGCTTGCAAGAGATGTCAAAAGCAATAAAAAAGGATTTTGGAGTTATGTCAAAAATAAAAGAAAAGTCAAAGATGTTATAGAAATTTTACAGGATGAGAGTTGTAAAAAATGATGTTGAGAAGGCCGAACTTTTAAATTGTTCTTTTGCATCTGTTTTCTCTGAAAAAGTAAAATCAACTGATCTTCACTGTTCTATTGTAGGATTAGAAGAATACAAGCCATCAATAAACAAAGAGATAGTGAGGGAATACTTAGCTAACATTAATGAATTCAAGTCCCCAGGTCCAGATGAATTACACCCCAGAGTACTGAAGGAGTTAGCAGAGGAAATATTAGAACCACTCTTCATAATTTTTGAAAATTCTTAGAGAACAGGAGAAGTTCCAGAAGACTGGAGAAGAGCAAATGTTGACCCTGTCTTCAAAAAGGGGAAGAAGGTGGACCCAGGGAACTACAGGCCTGTGAGCCAGGAAAGATCTTTGAACAAATTATTAATCAACATTTATGCAAGTACCTGGATGAGAATGAAGCGATTAACCAGAGCCAGCATGGATTTGTAACTAATAAGTAGAGATGAGCGAACCGGTAGCGGTTCGGCTCGAGGTCGGTTCGCCGAACCGAGGTCTGGTTCTAGTTCGGTTCGGCGAACCACTCGAACACATAGGAAACAATGGGAGGCAATCACAAACACATAAAAACGCATTATAAATGTACAGTTAATAAACATTGCCATAACACTTACCTGTCCCCGGGATGCGTCCTGCACTCTGTCTCCTGCAGCTTTTCCATCGGTAATCGCTGCGTCCTCCGGGAACACCAGCGATGCAGGACCTATCATGACGTCAAAATAGCCATGTGACCAGTCACGTGTCTATTATCTCATTGGCTACAGACTGGTCATATGACTATGACGCGTCATGCTAGGACCTGTCATTGCATCTCTCTGTTACACAGTGCACGTTTGTGTATCACCGTGTACCGGCGACATGCTGTAGCACATGGTCGACTCCCTGCTCTGCTTCCCCGTTCCCTTAAGGTACCGTCACACTAAGCGACGCTCCAGTGATCCCACCAGCAACCTGACCTGGCAGGGATCGCTGGAGCGTCGCTACACGGGTTGCTGGTGAGCTGTCAAACAGGCAGATCTCACCAGTGACCAGCCCCCAGCCAGCAGCACGTGTGGAAGCGATGCTGCGCCTGGTAACTAAGGTAAATATTGGCTAACTAACCCGATATTTACCTTGGTTACCAGCGCACACCGCTTAGTGCTGGTTCCCTTCACTCCTAGCCAGAGTACACATCGGGTTAATTACCCGATGTGTAGTCTGGCTATATGTGCAGGGAGCCGGCACTGGCAGCGTGAGAGCGGCGGATGCTGGTAACGAAGGTAAATATCGGGTAACCAAGGAAAGGGCTTCTTGGTTATCCAATGTTTACCGTAGTTACCAGCGTCCGCAGAAGCCGGCTCCTGACCGGCTGACACAGCCGGTCAATAACGGAGATCACCGTTGCCATAGCAACGCGCTTGGTAGCGGTGACGGTGACGTCCCGCTAACAGCACGCAGCGGCACCGGAATCACGTGATCGGAGCAGAGTTGCTATGGCAACCCGTGCCACCGCTTACAGCCGGGAGCCTGTGGTCACTCTCACAGAGTGATTTCTGCATGGAGCACAGTGTCTTCCCCATGCAGCTGTGCTGTCTGATGTAGTAGAGCTGCATGTGTTGAAGGAGAAAGAAGACAGAAGAGCAGGATCGTGGAGGGGTGACAAGGGGTAATAAAGATGGAGTCTCTAATGTGTCTGTGTATTTATTTCTATTAAAGTATTTTTTCTCTGTGTGGTGTTTTTTTTAACCCTTTATTGGAGATTCTTAATGGCCAGGTCAAACTTGCCTGACATTAAGAATCTTTGACTTAATACTAGCTATTAAAACAAAGCTAGTATTAACTCATTATTACCCAGCAAGCCACCCGGCTTCAGGGCTGCTGGAAGAGCTGGATACAGCACCAAATGATGGAACTTCTATGAGAGCGCCATTTTCTGGGGCGGCTGCGGACTGCAATTCGCAGCAGAGGGGCCCAGAAACCTCAGGCTAACCTGTGCTGCGGATCCAATCCCCAGCTGCCTAGCTGTACCCGGCTGGACACAAAAATGGGGCGAAGCTCACGTCGTTTTGTTTTTTTTAATTATTTCATAAAATTCATGAATTAAGTAAAAAAAAGGGCTTCCCTATATTTGTAGTTCTGAGCCAGGTACAGATAGGCAGCTGGGGGTTTGGGGCAGCCGTACCTGCCTGCTGTACCTGGCTAGCATACAAAAACGTGGCGAAGCTCACGTCATTTTTTTTGTAGTTTTTTGGCAAAAAAAAAATGCTTCCCTGGATTTTCCATTGCCAGTGAAGGTAACACTAAGCAGTGGGGGTTAGCAGCCAGTAGCTGCTTGGATTACTCTTAGCTAGCAATACAAAAAATGCAGCGGGAGCCCATATATATTTTTTTTTAATTATTTATTTAAACAACTAAAAACAAAAAGGGCTTCCCTGTATTTTGATTGCCTGACATCACAGTACTGTAAAAATTATTCTTTAAAAAAAAAAATGACGTTGGGTCCCCCCATTTTTGATAGCCAGCTAGGGTAAAGCAGACGGCTGTAGCCTGAAAACCACAGCTGGCAGCTTTACCGTGGTTGGGGATCCAATGTAGAGGTCACCCTAGGCTCTTTTTTTATAATTATTTCATAAATATTAATAATTACAAAAAAAAAGTAGGGCCCCCCCAAATTGGATCAGCAACCAAGCTAAAGCGGCTGAATGAATACTAAACAACAGAGCTCGCTACTTAGACATGTTTTCTTGTGGCGTATAACGGACTCTCATGTTTGGTAGTCGTTCAGAAGGGCAACAGAAATAGCAAATCCCTCCATTTGTAAATGTAGCATAGCTCTCCTGATCAACTATGTTCCTTACCTCATGAGCAGGGCATTGCAGTAGCTTACAGATGCATGGTTATCGCCACTCACTGTGTCTGAACACAGAAAGCTGAGCTGACAGACGCTCTGTGCATGCGGCAGCGTCTATTGTGAAGGAAGGGGCCGCGGGGGATCAACGCTGCACAGGTACCCTGAGACACCGGGGAACACCGGTGGGGTTATAGGGGGTGACCTGGCAGGGCTGGGGAGGAGTTTTCTGTCGCATGTGTCATGGCACATACAACAGAAATCAGTGGAGTTGGGTGAATGCGGCCAGCGCGCTGCTGTGTGCGTGCCCATCTTGGATTTTCGGGAGGGGGTCGGGGAGGGGGGCACTTTGGCGACATCGGGGGACCGGAGAGGACCGGGGAGGAGATTTATCTCTTATCTGACATGTTTGTTCATGCCAGATGGGAGATAAATAATTTTTTTACCGGCGCTGTCATTTACTGTAACGTGATCATCGGTATACGGTGTATACTGGTGATCACGTGAGCGGGGACCGGAAAAACCAGCCTGAATCATGATCTCCAGGGTCTCAGCTACCCCTAAAACTCTAAGATTTTCTGACGCTGGGGGGCGCTATTCACTTATTTCTGCCTGCTGTTTATAAACGGCAGATTAGAATAAGACTACATTCACACGACCGATCCGTTTTTGCGGTCCGCAAAAAACGGTCTGTTTTCTTCACGGGTGCATCCGTGTGGCATCCGTTTCCGTTCCGTATTGTTAGGTCCGGGTGGTGAATCCACTGGGCCGTGTACCCCACCGGAGGCCTGGGAGCACGTTAGCCAGAGCACTAGCGTGGCAGGGACTGCGTCCCACAGGGGACGGGTAGAACAGTCACTGGGGCTTCAGAGTTCCTGGAGACAGTGCAGGAATCCGGCACAGGTACCGGGTAGGAATGTCAGGCAATAGTATTGATCACAGGACAAGACACAAGGGGGACCTGAGCACCTAGCTTTCAAGACAAGGCTTACAAGACACGTTGATCAGGCCCCGCCCACATGGCAAGGCCAGTCTTATATACCCAGCACAGCCTCATGTCATATCCTGCTGCAGCAGTGCTGGGCCCATAAGACCAGGTGAGTGGGCACGGCCCGACCCTATACAGAAGCATGAGTCAGACACATGAGACTGGGGACAGGACACAGGAAAGCACGAGCGGGAGTGGCAGCCGTGACCGGTGGACACGTGGACATGTGGACTGGATCAGTGGGTAAGGAGCGGTGCCATGCAGGTGCGACTGGATCAGTGGGTAAGGAGTGGTGCCGAGGCATCGGGAGCGTGACACGTATACGGTCTGTATGTCATCCGTTTGTTATCCGTGTGCCTTACTTTTTTTTGGCGTACTGCCAAAAAACTGAAGGAGGGAAAATACATAAATTTACCCAGGATCCATAGCTTCATCCTACATGAGGCAGTCACATGTTCACTCCAGTGCCATTTTCTACTGCTTTTCACAGCGTAGAGCGCTCTGGTGATTTTCTTGTGCTTGTACACTTCATATCAGTCTTTTCTGTCATTATAATGGCAGAAAGACACATAATGTCCCACTCTCCTGCATTTTGTAATTTTGCACCCTTTGGTGTGGCACTAAGGGGTGCTTAGCCTTGTATTTACCAAAATAAATAAATACATTTTAAAAAAAAATGACGTGGGGTTCCCCCTATTTTTGTAGCCAGCTAGGGTAAAGCAGACGGCTGCAGCCTGCAGACCACAGCTGGCAGCTTCACCTTGGCTGTTAATCCAAAACTGAGGGCACCCCACGCTGTTATTTTAAATTAAATAAATAATTTAAAAAAAAAAACACGTAGGGGTCCCCCAAAAATTGGACCACCAGCCAAGGTAAAGCAGACAGCTGGGGTCTGATATTCTCAGACTAGGGAGGTCCAAGGTTATTGGACTCTCCCCAGCCTAAAAATAGCAGGCCACAGCCGCCCCAGAAGTGGCGCATCCATTAGATGTGCCAATCCTAGTGCTTCGCCCCAGCTCATCCCGTGCCCTGGTGTGGTGGCAAATGGGGTAATATATGGGGTTAATACCAGGTGTGTAATGTCACCTGGCATCAAGCCCTGGGGTTCGTGATGTCACGCGTCTATCAGATACCCGACATCACCAACCCAGTCAGTAATTAAAAAAAAAATAGACGACAAACACATTTTTATTTGAAAAAACACTGCCCAAAACATTCCCTCTTTCATCAGTTTATTAGAAAGAAAAACAAATCCAGGTCTGCTGTAATCCAAGCGGTTACCATGACGATCCATACCATAGTCACTGTCCCAGCCAATGAAGAACAGAATGGTCCCCATTAGCTGGGAGAGCCATGCAGTGACCTGAGCTAACATCAATAGGTCAGCCCAGATCACTGCAGGGCATGTCAAGTGCTGCTGTTGTCACGGGCGGAGGAGGGGACGCTGCGCTCACCCACTGCTCGGGTCTGGCTACTGCTGCTGCTGCTGCTCGGTGGTGGCTCAAGTGGTGGGCCGGATCCCGGGGACTCGAGCGGCGTTCCTCGCCCGTGAGTGAAAAGGGGAATGGTTTGGGGGATTTATTGTCCGTGACGCCACCCACGGTTGTGGTGAGGTTGTGACACCACCGCTGCTCTGGACGGGGATCCCGGGAGCGATGACTGGGAGCAACTTGGATGTTGGTTCTCCCCTCCGTGGGCAGGGGGTTGGTTGTCCCGGGGCCCAGTGAAGGAGGTAGGGATGGAGGGCAGGCGGGTTACGGAGCCTGACGAGGTGCAGGGTCGCGGGGGCAGCGCTGTGCCGCACGGCACGGTAGTACTCACTCAGTCAATCACGAAGACACAGTCCTTGGTAAAACACACGGCTGGATGGACGGGGCCCACTGACAGCTGCGGTGGTTTCTGCTCCCGGTAGGTTGATGGTGACTGCCTTTCCCTGCACCTGTGTAGTGTGTACGGTTCCAATGGGTTCCCACCGGTAACCCACTCCCCAGCTTGGATGGGTGCTGAAGGAGCCCCTTTTGCCCGTAGGCTCTGGCCCTGGGAACTTTAGCCTTGGCGGTGACTGTGTTTCCCTTCACGGTTTGAGCTGTCGCCTTCTATCGGGACTTGACTGCTGGGAAACCCAGGAGGTTCCCTTCGCTAACGGATTTGACAAATTCAACGGCGACTCCTAGCCTTGTCGGGGTCCGTAAGCCCTGCCGGATGGTGCTGGCTTCTCTTTGCTCACCGGTCCAGTACAGCCGGGCCACCGCCCATCCACGGTCCTTTCGGTTCGCTCCAATCGGTCTCTCCTGCAGACGGTCACCACCGTCTGCCAACCTTGCTGTACCGTCCGGGCCACACACCCGGACACGGTCAGTCTCCTCTGCTACTACTTCCCTCTCCAAAACTGAACTCCTCTCTCCACTTTTCCCGCCTCAAGGATTTTGTGTTTGGCTTTGGTGTGCCTAACTGGGGTGTGGGGTGTGTTGGTGTTGTTCTGTGACGATGTGGCTTGTCCAGGGCACCACACTGTCAGCGAAGTACATTACCTGCAGTGACGATCTCCTTTACTGGTGATAGCAGAGCTGTCACTGAGTTCAATGACCTTTACAGCCAAGTATCGCGAGAGCCTGTGACGTCACTGCTAGTGACAGTCTTGGGCCGCAGTGAGAGATGTGAAGCGGCGGCCATGGAAGACAGTGTCAGCGCTGAGGTCGGGAGAGCGGGACTTCATCACCGCAGGTAAGCCGAGCGGGGTAATGCGTGCGGAGTGC
This sequence comes from Anomaloglossus baeobatrachus, assembly GCF_048569485.1. Taxonomy (NCBI): domain Eukaryota; kingdom Metazoa; phylum Chordata; class Amphibia; order Anura; family Aromobatidae; genus Anomaloglossus; species Anomaloglossus baeobatrachus. The sequence goes on from NC_134353.1 coordinate 364,175,961, forward strand.
GATGTGGGCGGAGCCTAGCGGGGTAATGTGTGCAGAGTGCCAGGTGGGCGGAGCCTAGCGAGGCCATGTGTGCAGAGTGCCAGGTGGGCGGAGCCTAGTGGGGCCATGTGTGCAGAGTGCCAGGTGGGCAGAGCCTAGCGGGGTAATGTGTGCAGAGTGCCAGGAGGGCGGAGCCTAACGGGGCAATGTGTGCAGAGTGCCGGGTGGGCGGAGCCTAGAGGGGTAATGTGTGCAGAGTGCCAGGTGGGCGGAGCCTAGCGGGGTAGTGTGTGCAGAGTTCCGGGTGGGCGGAGCCTAACGGGGCCATGTGTGCAGAGTGCCAGGTGGGCGGAGCCTAGCGGGGTAATGTGTGCAGAGTGCCAGGTGGGCGGAGCCTAGCGGGGCCATGTGTGCAGAGTGCCAGGTGGGCGGAGCCTAGTGGGGCCATGTGTGCAGAGTGCCAAGTGGGCGGAGCCTAGCGGGGCCATGCGTGCAGAGTGCCAGGTGGGCGGAGTCTAGCGGGGTAATGTGTGCAGAGTGCGAGGTGGGCTGAGCCTAGTGGGATAATGTGTGAAGAGTGCCAGGTGGGCGGAGCCTAGCGGGGCCATGTGTGCAGAGTTCCAGGTTGGCGGAGCCTAGCAGGGCCATGTGTGCAGAGTTCCAGGTGGGCGGAGCCTAGCGGGGCCATGTGTGCAGATTGCCAGGTGGGCGGAGCCTAGCGGGGCCATGTGTGCGGCGGCAGAGTGCGAAGTGGGTGGAGCCTAGCGGGGCCGTGGAGCTGAGGACGTCAGTGTCGTGGACTGCATGGCTGGGGACAGGTGAGTGTGAGTGTGTGTGTGTGTGTGTGTGTCTGCGCGTGTGTGTGTGTACATGCTGCGTGCATGAGGGGGCGGAGCGAGCGGAGCGGGGAAGTGTCGGCTCCCTGCACACGTAACTAGGATAAATATCAGGTTACTAACCAAAGCGCTTTGCTTGGATACCCGATGTTTATCTTGGTTACCAGCTTCTGGTAGGCTGCCAGCGATGGCTCCCTACACACTGTAGCTGTAAAAAGCCCTGCTTTTGCTGATAGAACCGTTCTCGAACGTAACTCGAACTGTCAAGCTTTTAGCAAAAAGCTCGAGTTTGAGTTCTAACTAGAACACCCCCCAAAATCACTCGAACCGCGAACTGGAGAACCGCGAACCGCGCTCAACTCTACTAATAAGTCATGTCAGACTAACTTAATTTCCTTCTATGACAAAATCACTGACTAGGTGGATCAGGGAAATGCAGTAGATATAGTATATCTTGACTTCAGTAAAGCATTTGACAAAGTATCTCATACAATCCTTATTGAAAAAATGACCAAGTGTGGAATGGACAGTGCAACTGTTAGATGGATTTGTAACTGGCTTAGTGATCGGAGTCAAAGAGTGGTCATAAATGGCTGCACATCCACTTGGAAGACTGTTTCAAGTGGGGTACCACAGGGCTCTATCCTGGGCTCCGTGTTGTTCAACATTTTTATCAATGATTTAGATGAAGGTATTAAGGGTAAACTGATTAAATTTGCTGATGACACAAAGTTAGGAGAAATAGCTAATACTAGAGAAGAGAGAGAGCGGATTCAACAAGATCTAAACAAGCTGGAACAATGGGCAGTAACTAATAGAATGGTTTTTAACAGGGAGAAATGCAAAGTCATACATCTTGGCAAGAATAATGAAAAGAGCATATACAGCATGGGAGGAATAGAACTATCCAAAAGCATGTGTGAAAAAGACTTAGATATACTAATAGATCACAGACTGAACATGAGTCAACAGTGTGACGCAGCAGCAAAAAAGGCAAACGCCATTCTAGGATGTATTAACAGAAGCATACAGTCTAGATCACGTGAAGTCATTATCTCCCTTTACTCCTCTTTGGTTAGACCTCATCTGGAATACTGTGTCCAGTTCTGGGGACCACATTTTAAAAAAGACATCAACAAACTGGAGCAAGTTCAGAGAAGAGTGACCAGAATGGTGACTGTTCTGCAAACCATGTCCTATGAAAAACGGTTACAGGATTTAGGATTGTTTAGCTTGCAAAAGAGAAGACTGAGAGGAAACTTAATAGCTGTCTACAAATATCTTAAAGGCTGTCACACTGTAGAGGGATCAGTTTTATTCTCATTTTCACAAGGAAAGACTAGAAGCAATGAGATGAAACTGATGGGGAGGAGACACAGATTAGATATTAGAAATAACTTTTTGACAGTGAGGGTGATCATTGAGTGGAACAGGCCGCCACGAGAGGTTGTGAGTTCTCCTTCAATGGAAGTCTTTAAAAAGAGGTTGGTGCTGGGATGATTTAGTGAATCCTGCTTTGAGCAGGGGGTTGGACTAGATGACCCAGGAGGTCCATTCCAACTCTAATATTCTATGATTATATATATATATATATATATATATATATATATACACAGTATATATATATTTATATATACAGTCAGGTCCAGAAATATTTGGACAGTGACACAAGTTTTGTTATTTTAGCTGTTTACAAAAACATGTTCAGAAATACAATTATATATAATATGGGCTGAAAGTGCACACTCCCAGCTGCAATATGAGAGTTTTCACATCCAAATCGGAGAAAGGGTTTAGGAATCATAGCTCTGTGATGCATAGCCTCCTCTTTTTCAAGGGACCAAAAGTAATTGGACAAGGGACTCTAAGGGCTGCAATTAACTCTGAAGGTGTCTCCCTTGTTAACCTGTAATCAATGAAGTAGTTAAAAGGTCTGGGGTTGATTACAGGTGTGTGGTTTTGCATTTGGAAGCTGTTGCTGTGACCAGACAACATGCGGTCTAAGGAACTCTCAATTGAGGTGAAGCAGAACATCCTGAGGCTGAAAAAAAAGAAAAAATCCATCAGAGAGATAGCAGACATGCTTGGAGTAGCAAAATCAACAGTCGGGTACATTCTGAGAAAAAAGGAATTGACTGGTGAGCTTGGGAACTCAAAAAGGCCTGGGCGTCCACGGATGACAACAGTGGTGGATGATCGCCGCATACTTTCTTTGGTGAAGAAGAACCCGTTCACAACATCAACTGAAGTCCAGAACACTCTCAGTGAAGTAGGTGTATCTGTCTCTAAGTAAACAGTAAAGAGAAGACTCCATGAAAGTAAATACAAAGGGTTCCCATCTAGATGCAAACCATTCATCAATTCCAAAAATAGACAGGCCAGAGTAAAATTTGCTGAAAAACACCTCATGAAGCCAGCTCAGTTCTGGAAAAGTATTCTATGGACAGATGAGACCAAGATCAACCTGTACCAGAATGATGGGAAGAAAAAAGTTTGGAGAAGAAAGGGAACGGCACATGATCCAAGGCACACCACATCCTCTGTAAAACATGGTGGAGGCAACGTGATGGCATGGGCATGCATGGCTTTCAATGGCACTGGGTCACTTGTGTTTATTGATGACATAACAGCAGACAAGAGTAGCCGGAAGAATTCTGAAGTGTACCGGGATATACTTTCAGCCCAGATTCAGCCAAATGCCGCAAAGTTGATCGGACGGCGCTTCATAGTACAGATGGACAATGACCCCAAGCATACAGCCAAAGCTACCCAGGAGTTCATGAGTGCAAAAAAGTGGAACATTCTGCAATGGCCAAGTCAATCACCAGATCTTAACCCAATTGAGCATGCATTTCACTTGCTCAAATCCAGACTTAAGACGGAAAGACCCACAAACAAGAAAGACCTGAAGGTTGCGGCTGTAAAGGCCTGGCAAAGCATTAAGAAGGAGGAAACCCAGCGTTTGGTGATGTCCATGGGTTCCAGACTTAAGGCAGTGATTGCCTCCAAAGGATTCGCAACAAAATATTGAAAATAAAAAAATTTTTTTTGGGTTTGGTTTATTTGTCCAATTACTTTTGACCTCCTAAAATGTGGAGTGTTTGTAAAGAAATGTGTACAATTCCTACAATTTCTATCAGATATTTTTGTTCAAACCTTCAAATTAAACGTTACAATCTGCACTTGAATTCTGTTGTAGAGGTTTCATTTCAAATCCAATGTGGTGGCATGCAGAGCCCAACTCGCGAAAATTGTGTCACTGTCCAAATATTTCTGGACCTAACTGTATATACACACACACATTCATGACTGCAAGTGTTGGCACCCTTGAAATTGTTTCGGAAAATAAAGTGTTTCCCCCAGAAAATTAATAAAAATAATATGCTCCCTACATCTCCCCTCTCCATAGTCTCGCCCACACTGCCCCTCAGTGTAATAAGCCCCTACACATTGCCCCTGTGTATAATACACCCTGGCACTGCCTCTCTGTACAATATTCCCCCACAAACACTGCCTCTCTGTATAATATGCCCCACACACTGCCTTTCTGTATAATATTTCCAACATACACTGAACCTCTGTATAATATCACCCCACACACTGCTCCTCTGTATAAAATTCCCCACACACTGTCCCTCTGTATAAATATATCCATACACTGCCCATCTGTATAATATCCCACATACACATTACCCCTACGTATAATACACCCACACACTGCTCTTCTGTACAATATCTCCCCACGCACTTCTCCTTTCTATAATATCCCCCACACTGACTGTCTGTACTATAACCCTCACACATACTGGCCATCTATATATTATAACCCACCACACACTGCACCTATGTATATATCACCCCATACACACTGCCCTTCTTTATAGTATCCCCCACATACTTCCACTCTGTATAATATAACCCCACACACTGAACATCTGTATAATATAACCCACATGCACTGCCCCTCTGTATTATATAACCACACACACTGCCCCTCTGTATAATATAACCCCACACACTGCCCCTCTGCATAATATAACCCCCTACACGCTGTCTCTCTGCATAATATCCCCACACATACTGCTCCTAGATATACTATGCCCCCTTTCACGATTTCCCCTATTGCCCAGTAATGTGATCTTCTAGTAACACTTTGCGCCCTTCCCTTTCACCCCCTCTCCTCCACTCAGGAGTAAATGGTAGGACATATAATATTCAGCTCCTCCATGGAGTGCTTACCATTCCTCACCACTTTCACATGGCTCACAGCAGTGTGATGAGGTTGCAGCCTGATGACCTCATCATGCTGCGGCACGTCGGGTGGGAATGATGCGCACTGCTTTCCCCACTGCTCATGGCACCACCACATGCCAGCTTTATTGTGTAAGAATACTATACCGGCTGTCAGTGCTGGGGCGTGCTTACCACTACCGCTCTCAGTGCTTTGAGCAGTGACTGTAATTCCTCCTGGGACGTCTCTATAACCGAAAGTCAGCGGCTCCCAAGAGAAATAAAGTTAATTTTTTACTGGATGGCACACTTTCAGTACTCTGGCTGGGTACAGGTTAATAGCATTATCGGACATGTCAAGTTCCCTTTAAGTGAACATAAAGATACAATAACTGTACTATAAAATATGTCACCTTTCTTACATGTCTATGCTTTTTGCTTGAATTTGTGATGACCTTGCTTCAATCTTTCATACTAACTGGTTGATATTTGGCAAACATTTCTTGTCAATGAAATCTGAAACCCACAGACACCTGCATATGCTCTTTGTGACCTGTAAGTATTTCTTTGTCGTTGTACTATGTTTATGTGTAATATATTGTTTTGAATATAGTCACATTAGACTGCAAATAGTTTTGTGCATGTTAACTTTAGTCTGCACCATCTTTAGGAATGATATTTATGATCACGTACTTTGTCAGTAGCTTTCGTTAAAGATTGCAGAAACATGATTCTTACGTTAAAAGGGAGTTAATAGTTAATGATTTGTATTTTAGATTTTCAAAGTAACAGCACGTATCTATCCCAATAAATTGTCTGAAAGAACACTTTGTTCTTTTTTTCAAAGAACATATTCACCATTCAGCAACTTTAAAATACTGTATTTACAGAATCTTGAGGTAAGCATTTTTTGAGAAGGTGCCCCCAAAAAATGTATTTCCTAATTCCGTAGCAATGATACAGTGAGGACCATTTGTTTAAATACTTACTGATCATTATTTTATTCTTACTGTAAAATAATGCCTTTATTGCTTAAAAGAAAACTAAAAGTAGAATTCCTTCTGTTATTTCATCCCTTTATTTTGATACTACTTTGAACATGTCAGATCGTTCATACCCTCAAATCTAGCAGCATTTACATGTGTATGTTAAAAATCCTACCTAACCAATAACCATCCCTGTATAACCTAATTATCTAAACTAAACTTAAAAAAACACGTTTATTAGTATTTTTCGCTTTATAAGACGCACTTTTTTTACCCCAAAATTGTGGGGAAAATAGGGGTGCGTCTTACAAAGTGAATGTAACTTACCGGGCAGTGATGCAGCGGTGGAGTGAGTCACAGGAGGCTGGTGCTGGTGCTGCCGCTGGAGCGGAGGCGGCCGCCATGGATCCCGCGGCAATCGGCTGCGGTGGCGGCCGCCATGGATCCCCCGGCAATCGGCTGCGGTGGCGGTGGCGGTGGCGGCCGCCATGGATCCCCCGGCAATCGCTGCGGTGGCGGCCGCCATGGATCCCGCGGCAATCGGCTGCGGTGGCGGCCGCCATGGATCCCCCGGCAATCGGCTGCGGTGGCGGTGGCGGCCGCCATGGATCCCCCGGCAATCGCTGCGGTGGCGGCCGCCATAGCCGAAATCTTTATCTGCGCCTGCGCTGCCTCCAACGCGACTTCCGGAAAATGGCGGAGGTGACGCAGGCGCAGATGGAGATCTCAGAGAAGCGAGATCTCCATCTGCGCATGCGCTGCCTTCCGTAGCCATTTTCCTGAAGTCCATCGTGTCGGAGGCTACGCAGGCGCAGATAGAGATCGCGATCTGCGCATGCGCGGGCTCCATTTTAGATCTCCGCAGCAGACGGAGACTATCAATCATAAGAAAGAGGAGAGAGAGAAGAACGATTCTCCCTCTCCTCGCTAGGGCTGGATGCTGATTGGTGGAGACAACTTCTGCAGAGCTGCCTCCACCAATCAGTGATCTGAGCCTGACAAAGTGTTGTCAGTTGAACGAAGGGTCCTAATAGGTGAGCAAAAAACACTGAAGGGGAACACAACCCCCATCATCAGCCTTCAGAATATACTGTATCAATCGGTGTATTCTGAAGGATGATGGGGGCTGTATTCCTTTATTGTAAACACTCCAGGGAGGGACTAATGTAGTGGCCAAAGTGTAAATGTAACTACAACCCCCCTCATCTTTCAGAATACAGCCATGTATGGTATACAGTACATGGGTGTATTCCTAAGGATGAGGGGGGTGGTAGTCCCAGATCCCCATAAAAGTGCATCATGCAGGTCCCCCATAGCCGTGTCATCCACGGATCCCACATAACAGTGCATCATCCACAGGTCCCCCATAATAGTGCGTCATCCACAGGTCCCCCATAATAGTGCGTCATCCACATGTCCCCCATAGCAGTGCGTCATCCACATGTCCCCCATAATAGTGAGTCATCCACATGTCCCCCATAATAGTGCGTCATCCACAGGTCCCCCATAATAGTGCGTCATCCACATGTCCCCCATAGCAGTGCGTCATCCACATGTCCCCCATAATAGTGAGTCATCCACATGTCCCCCATAATAGTGCGTCATCCACAGGTCCCCCATAGCAGTGAGTCATCCACAGGTCCCCCATAGCAGTGCGTCATCCACAGGTCCCCCATAATCGTGCGTCACCCACATGTCCCCCATAATAGTGCTGCTATTGACTCCTGTTGAGTCTAAATTGTTAAAATAATGTTATTTTAATTTTATTAAAATGTTCTAGCACACTATTTGGCTCAATTTTTTTTTTTTTAATTTTCCTCCTCCAAAACCTAGGTGCGTCTTATAATCAGGTGCGTCTTATAAAGCGAAAAATACGGTACCTTCATTTTTCTTATTAATATTAGGCCAGTGACTAGTCGCAGGAGCGTTAGTTCCCCTGATGAGTCAGACCTTTTCCCGTGCTATCATGCCTCTTTTTTCGTGATAATGTAATTTCCAAGAGCTGTCGTCATCGATAGCTCCTGGAAATCTAATGTATGCCCATGACTAGTGATGAGCGAGTACCAAAAATCTCGGGTGCTCGAGGCTCGGGCCGAGTATCCCAAGATACTCGTGTACTCGGCCCGAGCACCGAGCCCAATGTTATCCTATGAGAGACCCAAGTATTTTTATGAAATGACCCCCCGGCAGCATGTAGAAACCCTAAAAATGTCACAAAAGTCTCAGAAGAGTGCCCAAATGACATGGCAACAGCATGGGGAAGACCCCTTGAAGCATTTATCACTCAAAAGTCACAGCTGTGAACAATTTTGTCCGTGTTTTACGCCATTTTTACGGACTCACCAGAAAACCTTCCAAAATGACACCAAAACGAATTTTCATGGCGGAAATGTTAAGGGCCCATACCCAATAGTGAGATAGAGCTGGTGTATGTTACTTTTTGAGATTACATGAAAGATTTCACGTGAAAACATTGTGTGGCATGCCGATGTCCCTGAGAAGAGATGTACATGAAGGCCTCTTGAGTCTAATGTGCCCATTTTGAGGAAGTGAGTCTTTGTAGTATTTTCCTTTGCCAGGGCAGTCCAAAATTGTGAGGTTCACCAATGCCCCTGCATACAGACATGCATGATAGCCTGTAAACCTGAAGTGCTCATTGTAAGGAAGTGGGTCTATTGTAGTATAGCCCTTTGGCAGGGCAGCCAAAAATTGGGAAGCTCCACATTGTCCCTGGATAAAGACGTGCATGAGGGCCTGTAAACCTGAAGAGCCCATTGTAAGGAAGTGGGTCTATTGTAGTATAGCCCTTTGGCAGGGCAGCCAAAAATTGGGAAGCTCCACATTGTCCCTGGATAGATACGTGCATGAGGGCCTGTAAACCTGAAGAGCCCATTGTAAGGAAGTGGGTCTATTGTAGTATAGCCCTTTGGCAGGGTAGCCAAAAATTGGGAAGCTCCACATTGTCCCTGGATAGAGACGTGCATGAGGGCCTGTAAACCTGAAGTGCCCATTGTAAGGAAGTGGGTCTATTATAGTATAGCCCTTTGGCAGGGCAGCCAAAAATTGGGAAGCTCCACATTGTCCCTGGATAGAGACGTGCATGAGGGCCTGTAAACCTGAAGTGCCCATTGTAAGGAAGTAGGTCTATTGTAGTATAGCCCTTTGGCAGGGCAGCCAAAAATTGGGAAGCTCCACATTATCCCTGGATAGAGACGTGCATGATGGCCTGTAAACTTGAAGTGCCCATTGTAAGGAAGTGGGTCTATTGTAGTATAGCCCTTTGGCAGGGCAGCCAAAAATTGGGAAGCTCCACATTGTCCCTGGATAGAGACGTGCATGAGGACCTGTAAACCTGAAGTGCCCATTGTAAGGAAGTGGGTCTATTGTAGCATAGCCCTTTAGCAGGGCAGCCAAAAATTGGGAGGCTCCACATTGTCCCTGGATAGAGACGTGCATGAGGGCCTCAAAACATTGTTCCCATTGCAAAGGAGTGGGTCTCCTGTCGCTGCAATGCCCATTCTGAAAGAATGGGTGAACAAATTTACCACTGGGGGTATACCTGAAACAATGGCCTAACTATTGTAACGGTCATCATGGTGGCGCATGAGGAGAAGGAGGAGCAGTTCAGCGATTAGCCAAAGTCCAGAAGTGTGTACCCATGGGTGAGTGGAGGTACATGGCAAATTCCCGTTACAAAATTTAAATTCCGCTCTCATTTGCTGGTGGTGTGGTGAAGTCTGGCCCAATCCAACCCTTGTTCATCTTGATCAGAGTCAGTCTGTCAGCATTTTCAGTTGACAGGCGGGTGCGTTTATCTGTAATGATTCCACCTGCGGCACTAAAAACACGCTCTGACAAAATGCTAGCAGCAGGGCAGCCCAGGACTTCCAAGGCGTTGAGAGTAGAGATGAGCGAACCGGTCGCGGTTCGGCTCGAGTTCGGTTCGCCGAACGGGCGTCTCGTTCGAGTTCGGTTCGGCGAACGTTCGACGAACCGAACTCGAACCGCATAGGAAACAATAGGAGGCAATCACAAACACATAAAAACACATTATAAATGTACACATACAGTTAATAAACATTGCCATAACACTTACCGGTCCCCGCGATCCCTCCTGCACTCTGTCTCCTGCCGCTATTCCATCCGATGATCGCTGAATCCTCCCGGTAACCAGCACTGCCAGCAGTGATGCAGGACCTATCGTGACGTGAAAAATAGCCATGTGACCAGTCACGTGCCTGTTATCTCATTGGCTACAGACTGGCCACATGACTATGACGCGTCATGTAGGACCTGTCATTGCATCTCTCTGTTACACGGTGCACGTTTGTGTATCGCCGTGTACCGGCGACATGCTCTAGCTCGACTCCCCGCTCTGCTTCCCCGTTCCCTTAAGGTACCGTCACACTAAGCGACGCTCCAGCGATCCCACCAGCAACCTGATCTGGCAGGGATCGCTGGAGCGTCGCTGCACGGGTTGCTGGTGAGCTGTCACACAGGCAGATCTCACCAGCAACCAGTGACCACAGTTCCCAGCCAGCAGCACACGTGGAAGCGATGCTGCGCTTGGTAACTAAGGTAAATATCGGGTAACCAACCCGATATTTACCTTGGTTACCAGCGCACACCGCTTAGCGCTGGCTCCCTGCACTCCTAGTTACAGTACACAGCGGGTTAATTTAACCCGATGTGTAGTCTGGCTATGTGTGCAGGGGGATGGCACTGGCAGCGTGAGAGTGGCGGACGCTGGTAACTACGGTAAACATCGGGTAACCAAGGAAAGGGCTTCTGGGTTACCCGATGTTTACCGTAGTTACCAGTGTCCGCAGAAGCCAGCTCCTGACCGGCTGACACAGCCGGTCAATCACGGAGATCACCGTTGCCATAGCAACGCGCTTGGTAGCGGTGACGGGGACGTCCCGCTACCAGCATGCAGCGGCACCGGAATCACGTGATCGGAGCAGCGTTGCTATGGCAACCCGTGCCACCGCTTACAGCCGGGAGCCTGTGGTCACTCTCACAGAGTGATTTCTGCATGGAGCACAGCGTCTTCCCCCATGCAGCTGTGCTGTCTGATGGAGCAGAGCTGCATGTGTTGAAGGGGAAAGAAGACAGAAGAGCAGGATCGTGGAGGGGTGACAGGGGGTAATAAAGATGGAGTCTCTAATGTGTCTGTGTATTTATTTCTATTAAAGTATTTTTTCTCTGTGTGGTGTTTTTTTTTAACCCTTTATTGGAGATTCTTAATGGCCGGGTCAAACGTGCCTGACATTAAGAATCTCTGGCTTAATACTGGCTAGTAAAACAAAGCCAGTATTAACTCATGATTACCCAACAAGCCACCCGGCTCCAGGGCTGTTGGAAGAGTTGGATACAGCGCCAGATGATGGCGCTTCTATGAGAGTGCCATTTTCTGGGGCGGCTGCGGACTGCAATTCGCAGCAGAGGGGCCCAGAAACCTCGGGCTAACCTGTGCTGTGGATTCCAATCCCCAGCTGCCTAGTTGTACCCGGCTGGACACAAAAATGGGGCGAAGCCTACGTCGTTTTTTTTTTAATTATTTCATAAAATTCATGAATTAATTAAAAAAAGGGTTTCCCTATATTTTTAGTTCCCAGCCGGGTACAAATAGGCAGCTGGGGGTTGGGGGCAGACCGTACCTGCCTGCTGTACCTGGCTAGCATACAAAAATATGGCGAAGCGCACGTCATTTTTTTGGAGTTTTTTGGCAAAAAAAATAAAAAATGCTTCCCTGGATTTTCCATTGCCAGTGAAGGAAACACCAAGCAGTGGGGGTTAGCAGCCAGTAGCTGCTTGGATTACCCTTCGCTAGCAATACAAAAAATGCAGCGGGAGCCCATATATTTTTTTTTAATTATTTATTTAAATAACTAAAAACAACAAAAAGGGCTTCCCTGTATTTTGATTGCCTGACATGACAGTGCTGTAAAAATAAATCTTTAAAAAAAATGACGTAGCGCTCCGCGGTATTTTTGATTCTCAGTGCAGATAAAGCAGACAGCTACAGGTTGCCACCCCCATCTGCCTGGCTTTACCTTGGCTGGCAATCAAAATACAGGGAAGCCCATTAATTTTTTTTATTTAAAAAATAGTTAAAAAAAAAAATGATGTTGGGTCCCCCCATTTTTGATAGCCAGCTAGGGTAAAGCAGACGGCTGTAGCCTGAAAACCACAGCTGGCAGCTTTACCGTGGTTGGGGATCCAATGTGGAGGTCACCTTAGGCTCTTTTTTTATAATTATTTTATAAATAATAATAATTACAAAAAAAAGTAGGGTCCCCCCAAATTGGATCACCAGCCAAGGTAAAGCGGACAGCTGTGGTCTGGTATTCTCAGGGTGGGAAGGTCCATAGTTATTGGGCCTTCACAGCCTAAAAATAGCAGGCCGCAGGCGCCCCAGAAGTGGCGCATGCACTAGATGCGCCACTCCTGGCGCTTCACCCCAGCTCATCCCGTGCCCTGGTGCAGTGGCAAACGGGGTAATAAATGGGGTTGATACTAGTTGTAAAGTCACCTGACATCAAGACCAGCAGTTTGTGATGTCATGGCGTCTATCAGATACCCGACATCATAAACTGTCAGTACTAACAAAAAAAATTGACAAAAAAAATGTATTTGAAAGAAAACTCCCCAAAACATTCCCTCTTTCACAAATTTATTGTAAGGAAAAAACGGGAACGTATCCCCCATTTTCTAGGAGTGCAGACCCTCCATGTGAGGAGTGTGGGTGCAATGAATCTGCACCCACTCTCCCCGGGTCCGCAGCAGCAGAGTCCATGTCGTAACGGTTGCTACCAAAGCTGCAATGCCCTGCTCATGAGGTAAGGGCATGCCTAATCAGGAGAACTATTCTACATTTCCAAATATTGGTATTTGCTGATATTATTGCTACTCCACCTACTATATATTGGGGATAGGATCTTGGAGATGGAATACCTCTTTAAGTCCAGTTATCCAGCTGAATGAATACTAAACAACAGAGCTCGCTATTTAGATGTGTTTTCTTGTGGCGTATAACGGATTCTCATGTTTGGTAGTCGTTCAGCAGGGCAACTATAAAATCAAATGCCTCCATTTGGAAATGTAGTATATAGCTCTCCTGATCAACTATGTTCCTTACCTCATGAGCAGGGCATTGCAGTAATAATAATAATTTATTCAGCGCTATTAATTCCATAGCGCTTTGCATACATTGCGAACACTGTCCCCATTGGGGCTCACAATCTAAATTCCCTATCTGTATGTCTTTGGAGTGTGGGAGGAAACCGGAGAACCCGGAGGAAACCCACGCAAACACAGGGAGAACATACAAACTCCTTGAAGATGGTGTCCTTGGTGGGAATTGAACCCAGGACTTCAGCGCTGCAAGACTGCAGTGCTAACCACTGAGCCACCACAAGACTGCAGTGCTAACCACTGAGCCACCGTGCCGCCCATTTAGCTTACAGATGCATAACCACCGCTCACTGTGTCTGAACACAGGAACTTGAGCTGACAGCCGCTCTGTGCATGCGGCAGCGTCTATTGTGAAGGAGAGGGCCGCGGGGGATCAACGCTGCACAGGTACCGTGGGACACCGGGGAACACCGGTGGGGTTATAGGGGGTGACCTGGCAGGGTCTGGGGAGGAGTTTTCTGTCGCATGTGTCATGGCACATGCGACAGAAATCAGAGGAGTAGGGTGAATGCGGCTGGCGCGCTGCTGTGCGTACTGAAAAACAACTGAAGGAGGGAAAATACATAAATTTACCCAGGATCCGTAACTTCAACCTACATGAGGCGGTCACATGTTCACTCCAGTGCCATTTTCTACTGCTTTTCACAGCGTAGAGCGCTCTGGTGATTTTCCTGTGCTTGTACACTTCATATCAGTCTTTTCTGTCATTATAATGGCAGAAAGACACATAATTTCCCACTCTCCTGCATTTTGTAATTTTGCACCCTTTGGTGCCTTTCATGTGGCACTAAGGGGTGCTTAGCTTTGTATTTAGCAAAAAAAATGAAAAAAAAAAAAATGACGTAGAGTTCCCCCTATTTTTGTAGCCAGCTAGGGTAAAGCAGATGGCTGCAGCTTGCAGACCACAGTTGGCAGCTTCACCTTGGCTGGTAATCCAAAACTGAGGCACCCCACGCTGTTATTTTAAATTAAATAAATAATTTTAAAAAAAAAACACGTAGGGGTCCCCCCAAAATTGGATCACCAGCCAAGGTAAAGCAGACAGCTGGGGCCTGATATTCTCAGACTAGGGAGGTCCATGGTTATTGGACTCTCCCCAGCCTAAAAATAGCAGGCCACAGCAGCCCCAGAAGTGGCGCATCCATTAGATGTGCCAATCCTGGTGCTTCGCCCCAGCTCATCCCGTGCCCTGGTGCGTTTGCAAACGGGGTAATATATGGGGTTAATACCAGATGTGTAATGTCACCTGGCACCAAGCCCTGGGGTTGGTGAGGTCAGGCGTCTATCAGATACCCGACATCACCAACCCAGTCAGTAATAAAAAAAAATAAACGACAAACACATTTTTATTTGAAAAAACACTCCCCAATACATTCCCTCTTTAACCAATTTATTAGAAAGAAAAACAAATCCAGGTCTGGTGTAATCCAAGGGGTTGCCATGACATTCCACACTGTCCCAGTCAATGAAGAGCAGGATGTTCCCCATTGGCTGGGAGAGCAGTGCAGTGACCTGAGCTAACATCAATGGGTCAGCCCAGGTCACTGCAGGGGATGACAAGTGCTGCTGTCAGCGAGGTACATTACCTGCGCTGATCTCCTGCACTGCTGACAGCACCTGTCACTGAGTTCAATGACCGCCACCTTCACAGCCAAGTATCGCGAGAGGCCCGTGACGTCACCGCTAGTCAGTCTCGGGTCGGAAGCGAGAGAAGGTGATGTGACAAGCGGCGGCCATGGAGGATAGTGACAGCGCTGAGGTCGGGACTTCATCACCGCAGGTAAGCCAAGCGGGACCATGTGTGCAGAGTGCCAGGTGGACGGAGCCTAGCAAGGAAATGTGTGCAGAGTGCCAGGTGGGCGGAGCCTAGCGGGGTAATGTGTGCAGAGTGCCAGGTGGGCGGATCCTAGCGGGACCATGTGTGCAGAGTGTCAGGTAGGCGGAGCCTAGCGGACCATGTGTGCAGAGTGTCAGGTGGGCGGAGCCTAGCGGGACCATGTGTGCATAGAGCCAGGTGGGCGGATCCTAGCGGGGTAATGTGTGCAGAGTGCCAGGTGGGCGGAGCCTAGCGGGGTAATGTGTGCAGAGTGCCAGGTGGGCAGAGCGTAGCGGGACCATGTGTGCAGAGTGTCAGGTGGGCGGAGCCTAGTGGGACCATGTGTGCAGAGTGCCAGGTGGGCAGAGCCTAGCGGGGTAATGTGTGCAGAGTGCCAGGTGGGCGGAGCCTAGCAGTGCCATGTGTGCAGAGTGCCAGGTGGGCGGAGCCTAGCGGGGTAATGTGTGCAGAGTGTCAGGTGGGCGTAGCCTAGCGGGACCATGTGTGCAGAGTGTCAGGTGGGCGGAGCCTAGCGGGATCATGTGTGCAGAGTGTCAGGTGGGCGGAGCCTAGCGGGACCATGTGTGCAGAGTGTCAGGTGGGCGGAGCCTAGCGGGTAAATGTGTGCAGAGTGCCAGGTGGGCAGAGCCTAGCAGTGCCATGTGTGCAGAGTGCCAGGTGGGCGGAGCCTAGCGGGGTAATGTGTGCAGAGTGCCAAGTGGGCAGAGCCTAGCGGGACCATGTGTGCAGAGTGTCAGGTGGGCGGAGCCTAGCGGGACCATGTGTGCAGAGTGTCAGGTGGGCGGAGCCTAGTGGGACCATGTGTGCAGAGTGCCAGGTGGGCGGAGCCTAGCGTGGTAATGTGTGCAGAGTGCCAGGTGGGCGGAGCCTAGCGGGGTAATGTGTGCAGAGTTCCAGGTGGGCGGAGCCTAGCAGTGCCATGTGTGCAGAGTTCCAGGTGGGCGGAGCCTAGCGGGGTAATGTGTGCAGAGTGCCAGGTGGGCGGAGCCTAGCAGTGCCATGTGTGCAGAGTGCCAGGTGGGCGGAGCCTAACGGGACCATGTGTGCATAGTGCCAAGTGGGCGGAGCCTAGCAGGACCATGTGTGCAGAGTGCCCGGTGGGCGGAGCCATGTGTGCTGGCGGCGGAGTGAGAAGTGGGTGGAGCCTAGCGGGGTCATCTGGCGCTGAGGACGTCAGTGTCGTGGACTGCATGGCTGGGGACAGGTGAGTGTGAGTGTGTGTGTGTGTGTATGTATGTGTACATGCCGCGTGCAGGAGGGGGCGGAGCAAGCTGAGCGGGGAAGTGTCGGCTTCCTGCACACGTAACTAGGATAAATATCGGGTTACTAACCAAAGCGCTTTGCTTGGATACCCGATGTTTATCTTGGTTACCAGCTTCTGGCAGGCTGCCAGCAATGGCTCCTGCACACTGTAGCTGTAAAAAGCCCTGCTTTTTGCTGCTAGAACCGAACTTTAGCAAAAAGCTTGAGTTCTAGTTCGATCTAGAACACCCCCCAAAATCACTCGAACCGCGAACTGGAGAACCTCGAACCGCGAACCGCGCTCAACTCTAGTAGAGAGCCAATTCATGCCACGTGTCCAGCTTGGATACCCAATAATTGTAAGGCACAGAGGAATGTCAGAGTACAGTTGTTCGATCTGCAAGGTACTCCATGAGCATCTGGGCAAACTTAGGATTTCTTGTGGCACTACCCTGCACCTCAGGGGCTGTGGTACGTGAGGGGCTGAGAAAATTGTCCCACATCTTAAAGACTGTTCCCCTACCTCTGGCGGATTGGACTTGTGCCCCTCTCGGCTGGACGCCTTGGTTGTCCACTGATTCCTGACCTATGCCGCTAGCGTTTTGTGAGGGGAATGCTTTGCCTACTTCCGTGACTATGGCCTTCCGGAACTGCTGCATTTTGGCTGACCTCTCCGCCTCGGGAATAAGAGACATAAAGTTCTCCTTGTAGCGTGGGTCTAACAGTGTTACCAACCAGTAATGATTGTCGGCCAAGATGTTCTTAACGCGAGGGTCACGAGACAGGCAGCTTACCATAAAGTCAGCCATGTGCGCCAGACTCTTAACAGCCAGTACTTCAGTATCCTGACCAACACGATGACTGAACATGCTGTCGTCCTCCTCCTCCTCCTCATCTACCCTGTCCTCTGGCCAGCCACGCTGAACCGAGGATATGACTGGTGTGCATGTCATATCCTCAATTTGGCCGGAGAGTTGCTCCATGTCTTCATCCTCCTCCTCGTCATAGTCCTCCACTGCACGTTGTGATGAGACGAGGCTGGGCTGTGTGTTATCTCCCACACCCACTACTGTTTCTTGCTCCAACTCATCGCGCTCCGCATGCAATGCATCATGTTTGTTTTTGAGCAGAGACCGTTTTAGAAGGCAGAGAAGCGGTATGGTGACGCTAATAATGGCGTCATCGCCGCTCACCATCTTGGTGGAGTCCTCAAAGTTTTGGAGGATGGTACATAGGTCGGACATCCATCTCCACTCCTCAGGTGTTATGTGTGGAGTTTGACCCATTTCCCGACGGCTTAGGTGATGCAGGTACTCAACAACTGCCCTCTTCTGCTCACATATCCTGACCAACATGTGCAGAGTTGAATTCCAAAGCGTGGGGACATCATACACCAGTCTGTGAGCCGGAAGATGCAAGGCAAGGCCGGCTGAAGCAGTAGGTGACTTTCGAAAATGTGCAGACAGGCGGCGAACTTTTACCAGCAGATCAGACAGCTCTGGGTATGACTTTAGAAACCGCTGAACCACGAGGTTGAGCACATGGGCCACGCATGGAACATGTGTCAGCTGGCCTCGCCTCAAAGCCACCACCAGGTTCCGGCCATTGTCACACATGACCTTTCCTGGCTTTAGGTTCAGAGGTGTGAGCCAGTGATCTGCCTGCTGTTTCAGAGCTGTCTACACCTCTTCTGCATTGTGGGGTTTGTCACCTATGCAGATTAGCTTCAGCACAGCCTGTTGCCGCTTCGCCGAGGCAGTGCTGCAGTGCTTCCAGCTTGGGACTGGTGTGGAGGGTAAAGTGGATGAGGATGCGCAGGAGGAGGAGGAGGCTGAGGAGCATGGCATTCTGGAGCTGTAGAGTGGGGGTGAAACCCTGACTGAGGTAGGGCCTGCAAACCATGGTGTGGGAAGGACGTGTTCCGTCCCTCGCTCAGACTGGGTCCCAGCTTCCACAATATTAACCCAGTGTGCCATCAACGAGATGTAGCGGCCTTGCCCACAAGCACTTGTCCACGTGTCTGTGGTTAGGTGGACTTTGGCTGAAACAGCGTTGTTCAGGGCACGTGTGATGTTTTGTGACACGTGGTTATGCAATGCGGGGACGGCACACCGGGAGAAATAGTGGGGGCTGGGGACCGAGGAACGTGGGACAGCTGCCGCCATCAGGTCGCGGAATGCTTCTGTCTCCACCAGCCTAAAAGGCAACATTTCCAGCGCAAGCAGTCGCGAAATGTTAGCATTTAGAACTGTGGCATGTGGGGCGTTGGCAGTGTATTTGCGCCTGTGTTCAAAGGTTTGCTGAATGGATAACTGAACGCTGCGCTGGGACAAGGACGTGCTTGATGATGGTGTTATTTCTGCGTGGGCAACTGCAGGTGCAGGGCCGGAGGAGGCTTGTTCGCGGGCAACATGGACAAGGGATTGGCTCGCATGCAAAACAAGCGAAGACGTAGCAGTGACATCAGCAAGCACTGCTCCTCAACTCTGTTGTACATCCCACAAAGTCGGGTGCTTGGCTGACATGTGCCTGATCATGCTGGTGGTGGTCAGGCTGCTAGTTTTGGTACCCCTGCTGATGCTGGCATGGCAGGTGTTGCAAATGGCCTTTTTAGAATCATCTGGAGCCAACTTATAAAACTGCTAGACTCGGGAAGACCTAACATTTGTACAGGCACCTTATGTCATGTTGTTGTTCCGGGGAACGGTTGCCTGACTTCTGCCTGGGGCCACCACCCTGCTTCTTACTGCCTGTTGGGATGCTACACCTCCCTCCCCCTGTGCACCGCTGTCCTCACTCTGCATATCCTCCTGCCAGGTTGGGTCAGTTACTGGATCATCCACCACGTCGTCTTCCTCTTCCGCAACCTGCTCCTCCTCCTGACTTCCTGACAATTGTGTCTCATCATCGTCCACCCCTTGTTGAGACACGTTGCCAACTTCGTGAGAACGTGGCTGCTCAAATATTTGGGCATCTGTACATACGATCTCGTCATGACCCACTTCAACAGGAGCTGGCGAGAGACCAGAATGTGCGAATGGAAACGTGAACAGCTCTTCCGAGTGTCCAAGTGTGGGATCAGTAATGTCCGTGGACGTGTACTCGGCCTGGTGGTAGGAAGGAGGATCAGGTTCTGAAATGTGTGGTGCAGTATCACGGCTACTGACACTTGACCGTGTGGAAAACTTATTTGTGGTGGTGCCAATCTGACTGGAAGCATTATCCGCTATCCAACTAACAACCTGTTGACACTGGTCTTGGTTCAAGAGCGGTGTACTGCTGCAGTCCCCAAGAATTTGGGACAGGACGTGCGAGCAAGTAGATGTGGCCCTTTGTTGTGGCAAAATTAGAGCTTGCACACGACCTCGGCCTCTGCCTGCACCACCATCACGTCCACTTCCTTGTTCGTTGCCAACGCCCTTGCGCATTTTGCAATGCTGTGCTCACGTGTATTCACTAGACTTGTGCGTTATATTCAAGTTTGTGAAAAACGCACACAAGTGCACCTGTACGCTGCCACCGACAGGCACACATGTGCGTTTTTTAAATGCAAGCACGGACGCACTAAGAACCTAACAGGTTTTTAGGAGCGACAATTACTTAGAAGTTTGACACTATCAGACACTGCTGACGTGTATTATTCACCACTAGACTTGTGCGTTATATCCAAGTTTGTGCAAAACGCACACAAGTGCACCTGTACGCTGCCACCGACAGGCACACACGTGCGGTTTTTAAATGCAAGCTTGGACGCACTAAGAACCTAACAGGTTTTTAGGAGCGACAATTACTGAGAAGTTTGACACTATCAGACACTGCTGACGTGTATTATTCACTAGACTTGTGCGTTATATCCAAGTTTGTGCAAAATGCACACAAGTGCACCTGTACGCTGCCACCGACAGGCACACACGTGCGGTTTTTAAATGCAAGCACGGACGCACTAAGAACCTTACAGCTTTTAGGAGCGACAATTACTGAGAAGTCTGACACTATCAGGACTGTTTTAGACTGTGTACACCAGCCCCAGATATGATGAAGGCTGTATACGGTCACCACTAGGAATGGCTATATACCCTGCCTGCCTGCCTGTATACAGCTACAATAGTCCTGAGAAGGACTCTTCTGGTCACTAGCCTGTATTCCGACCTGGCTATACCCTGCCTGCCCTGCCTGTATACAGCAACAATAGTCCTGAGAAGGACTCTTCTCCTGTACTCCAACCTGGCTATACCCTGCCTGCCTGTATGCAACTACAATAGTCCTGAGAAGGACTTCTGGTCACACTGTTTGCAGCCCTGCTCCGGAAATAACTATAAAGGGCCGCAAACCTTTCCCTGAAGCAGCAACACTCTCCCTGCTCTGACTGTCCGGATGGCTGTGTGCAGAGCACAGCGCGCCCGCCGGTATAAAGGCTCGGTCACGCTGTGCGGGCCGGCCAATCACTGCAATTCCACAACTAACAGGGCTGTGGCATTGCAGTGGTCTGCCAGCCTGAGGGCTGGCTCTCAAAAGAGCGCCAACATGCAGGGATGAAGACCACGAGTACAGCACGAGTATCGCGAGATTACTCGGTACCCGCCGAGTAGCCCGAGTACAGTGATACTCGTGCAAGTAGCGAGTAGTGACAAGCGTACTCGCTCATCACTACCCATGACTCTTTCCAGCCGCATCAGTGTGCTTTAGAAGCTGGATGTACTTGTTCTGGCTTCAGAGGTTACACTGCATATGATCTGAAGTCTTCTGCACTTTTGACTATGCGCAGTGCGCCTCTGAAGCCAGGAAGCGTTCACCTGGCTACAGAAGCACACTACGCTAACTGGAAATTCACACTGTGGCTCACATACCCTGAGGAGCAGAAGACACTCCGGAAAGACTCTATCAGTAAGTATGGTTGTTTTTACAGCCCCCATTTTCAGAGCCGTCAGTCTTCTTGTTCTCCTTGTGCATCTAACGTGTCAGAACAGCGGAAGCAATGACATCATTGCATGTAACGAGGAAGAGAGATGTGTATTTTTTTAAAAAATTTTAGATCAATCAGGGAGTGATGGCCATAATACTTTATGGAAGACTATGAAGTGGATTATACTATATAGAAGACTATGGAGAGTGCATTATACTGCATGGAGGACTGTGTGGAGGTCAGATTTGTGGGATCCTACTCTGTTAGGGTCAGGGCCATAATGATTGTGGTCACAGAAGTCGTGATCAGGCTCGGGAGTGGAGCGGGCCGACCATCCACAATGCCTACTTCAGAAGGATGTGTGTCCTGCTGAAGTGTGTAGCTGCTCAGAAAACCATACGATCGACCAAAGAAGTTGAGTGCACATGGTCAGCATTATATTCAGAGGTCATCTTTTCACAATAGACACATGAGCGCTGCAAGCATTGCTGCAGGAGTTATAGCGGTGGGAATCTGCCTGTTAGTACTCAGTACATAATCCGCGCACTGCATCACATTGGTCTGCGTGGCTGCCATCCCACAAGGAAGCCTCTTCTGAATATGATGCGCAAGAAAGCCTTCAAACAGTGTGCTAAAGACAAGCAGACTAAGTGTTATGCTAGTCACTACGAACGCATAGTATAGACAGAAGTGTGACGCCCTGGGCAAGCCAGGGGTCACAGGTCACAACACCACCACACCCCACACTCCAGGTAGGCACATCACAGCTAAACTACAAATCCTTGTTGCCTTCCTCCAGGAGTTTGATGATGCACACCAGGGGGTGGGCCAGGCGGTTGGCTCCGCCCACCGAGGAGCTCACAACTCTGGAGGCGGGAACACCAGGCAGTTGAGCCCAGGCAGGGCAAGAGTGAAGTTGAGTTAAGTAGAGGAGTTAAGAAAGTGAAAGTGAAAGTAGAAAAGTGGAGAAGGAGGAAAGCAAGTGAAGTGACAGAAAAGGAAGCAAGCCTGAAGGGTCCAGCTTTGTGGAGGGCCAGATCAGCAAGGTCAGCGACGGCGGTGACTGTCTGGAGGGGGACCGTTTGGAAGTTCCTGGAAGGACCCCGTTGGCTGTGTGCCCGGTGGTCTGGAGCAGTGTTCCGAAGGACAGTCAGCACCAGGGCAGGGGCCTCTCGGACCCCGGCAAGGCTAGGAGTCGCCAAATTTGCCGAATCCGTCAGTGACGGGGACGCAGATCCCCCAACAACCAAGTCCCGACTGAAGGCAACAGCCCAACCTGAAGCAGAGAGACACCGCCACCGCCACGGCACCAGTTTCTCAGGGCCAGCGCCTGCGGGCAAAGTGTAGAGCTCCTCCGGCCCAGATTGTAGTCGGGGAGCGGGTAACCGGAGGGAATCCACCGCTACCACAAGTCAACCATAGGTGCAAGGAAGAGGGACATCACCGTCACCTACCGGGAGTGCAGGTGCAGCCGTCTGTGGGACCGTCCTACCAGCCGTTTGGTTTACCGTACAAACTGTGTCCACGTCTCAGGCTGAGTGAGTACCACAGTGCCGCAAGGCACAGCGCTGCCCCCGCGTCCCTGCGCCCACCAAGCCCTGCATCACACATCTCATCACCGGGCCCCGGGATAACCAACCCCTACCCACGGAGGGGCAACACAACACCTGGCTGCTCCGCATCACCATCCCCGGGAGCCCCGTATAGAGCTGCGGTGGTGAAATCACCACAACCGTGGGTGGCGTCACGGACAATAATCATCCCCACACCCTACAAACCCCTTTCACTCACGGGCGAGGAGTGCCGCTCGAGAAACCCCCGGGATCCGGCCTACGGCTCGAGCCACCACTGAGCAGCGGCCGCCGGACCCGAGCAGAAGGGGGTGAGCGCGGTGTGCTGACACCCTCCTCCCCGCCCGCGACAGAAGGGTAGTCAGATAACCTGGGTCAGGAACTAGGAGGACATGACAGGACACAGGGAGTAAGCAGAAGCGCAGTCAAGTCACAGGCCGAGGGTCAGAATTCCAGGAGAGTATGTATTAGATTCAGAGACAGGTAACGGTCCGAGGTCAGCAGCTAGTAGGTAACGACAAGAACAGGGAGCGGGCAGAGAGGAGTCAAAACAACGGTCCAGGGTCAGGAAACTTAGATCTGAACACACGCATAAACACAAGCCAAGAGCACAACTGCATAACCAGAGAGGATGACTGGCGAGGTTCTGGGAGAGCATGCTCAGTAATGAAACAGAGCAATTACCAAGAAGGTTGAACACCTGAGTAAAAGCACCTCCAGAACCTGCATGGAATTCTGTGGTGTCAAACAACCTGTCAGGAAGTACTCAAGGAAACACAGTAGAGCATTTCCAAATGTAAGATGCTTTGCACAAAGGAAACAAGTCACTGCCGGCTCTATAGTTCAGGAAGGCGTGGCAGAACATCACCTGTGTGCCATATGCTCTGCACAGAAAAATAATGTCACTGCTGGCTAAGTAATTCAGGAAGGCGCAGCAGAGCATCATCTGGGTGTAAGATGCTCTGCACAGGCAGTCCGCGGGCATGTGTGGCGCCCTGGACTAGCCAGGTCGTCACAGGGACTACAACACGACACCCCCACCCCGAGATAGGCACATCAGTCAGACATAAATCCTTGTTGCCTCCCCCCAGGGGCTGATGTCCACACCAGGTGGGGTGGAGCCAGGTGGTTGGCCCCACCCACTGAGGAGTTCACAGTCCTGGAGGCGGGAAAGGAAGTTAGGGGAGTTCAGCTCGGGCAGAGCTCGAGGGCAGTTAGGGAAGTGGTAGTAGAGGAGCAAAGTGACTGTGTCCGGGTATGTGGCCCGGGCACCGAGAGCAAGGTTGGCAGACAGTGGTGGCTGTCTGCAGGAGAGGCAGATCGACGCGGAACCGTAGGACCGGGGACGGGCAGTGGCCCGCCGGTACCGAAACGGGGAGCGAAGTGAAGCCAGCACAAACCGGCAGGGCCTGCGGACCCCGACCAGGCTTGGAGTCGCCGTTAAACAGGTCAAATCCGTTAGTGACCGGAACCCCAGGGGTTTCCAAACAGCCAAGACCCGATTGAAGGCAACCGTCCAACCAGCAAAAGGGAAATACAGCTATCGCCATAGCTAGAGTTCCCAGGGCCAGAGCCTGCGGGCAAAAGGGCTCCTCCGGCACATACAGTCATATGAAAAAGTTTGGGCACCCCTATTAATGTTAACCTTTTTTCTTTATAACAATTTGGGGTTTTGCAACAGCTATTTTAGTTTCATATATCTAATAACTGATGGACTGAGTAATATTTCTGGATTGAAATGAGGTTTATTGTAGCATTGTAACATTGTAGCATTAGTATTGTAACAGAAAATGTGCAATCCGCATTTAAACAAAATTTGACCGGTGCAAAAGTATGGGCACCCTTATCAATATCTTGATTTGAATACTCCTAACTACTTTTTACTGACTAACTAAAGCACTAAATTGGTTTTGTAACCTCATTGAGCTTTGAACTTCATAGGCAGGTGTATCCAATCATGAGAAAAGGTATTTAAGGTGGCCACTTGCAAGTTGTTCTCCTATTTGAATCTCCTATGAAGAGTGGTATCATGGGCTCCTCAAAACAACTCTCAAATGATCTGAAAACAAAGATTATTCAACATAGTTTTTCAGGGGAAGGATACAAAAAGTTGTCTCAGAGATTTAAACTGTCAGTTTCCACTGTGAGGAACATAGTAAGGAAATGGAAGAACACAGGTACAGTTCTTGTTAAGCCCAGAAGTGGCAGGCCAAGAATAATATCAGAAAGACAGAGAAGAAGAATGGTGAGAACAGTCAAGGACAATCCACAGACCACCTCCAAAGACCTGCAGCTTCATCTTGCTGCAGATGGTGTCAATGTGCATCAGTCAACAATACAGCGCACGTTGCACAAGGAGAAGCTGTATGGGAGAGTGATGCGAAAGAAGCCGTTTCTGCAAGCACGCCACAAACAGAGTCGCCTGAGGTATGCAAAAGCACATTTGGACAAGCCAGCTACACTTTGGAAGAAGGTCCTGTGGACTGATGAAACAAAGATTGAGTTGTTTGGTCATACAAAAAGGCATTATGCATGGAGGCAAAAAAACACGGCATTCCAAGAAAAGCACTTGCTACCCACAGTAAAATTTGGTGGAGGTTCCATCATGCTTTGGGGCTGTGTGGCCAATGCCGGCACCAGGAATCTTGTTAAAGTTGAGGGCTGCATGGATTCAACTCAGTATCAGCAGATTCTTGACAATAATGTGCAAGAATCAGTGACGAAGTTGAAGTTACGCAGGGGATGGATATTTCAGCAAGACAATGATCCAAAACACCGCTCCAAATCTACTCAGGCATTCATGTAGAGGAACAATTACAATGTTCTGGAATGGACATCCCAGTCCCCAGACCTGAATATCATTGAAAATCTGTGGGATGATTTGAAGCGTGCTGTCCATGCTTGCCGACCATCAAACTTAACTGAACTGGAATTGTTTTGTAAACAGGAATGGTCAAATATACCTTCATCCAGGATCCAGGAACTCATTAAAAGTTACAGGAAGCGACTAGAGGCTGTTATTTTTGCAAAAGGAGGATCTACAAAATATTAATGTCACTTTTATGTTGAGGTGCCCAAACTTTTGCACCATTCAAATTTTGTTTAAATGCGTATTGCACATTTTCTGTTAGTACAATAAACCTCATTTCAATCCAGAAATATTACTCAGTCCATCAGTTATTAGATATATGAAACTGAAGTAGTTGTTGCTAAAACCCAAATTGTTATAAAGAAAAAAGGTTAACATTAATAGGGGTGCCCAAACTTTTTCATATGACTGTATACACGCTGGGGAGCGGGTTACCGGTGGGAAGCCATCGGGACTGAACATACACAAAAGGTGCAGGGAAAGGCAGCCACCACCACCCGTCCGGGAGAAACCACAGCAGCCAGCTGCGAGACCCGTCCATCCAGCCGTTTGTTTTACCAGAGACTTTGCATCCATTTGTGGCTGAGTGAGTACTACCGTGCCATCCGGCACCGCGCTGCGCAGTCCAAGCGACCCTGCACCTTGCCAACCCTGCCTCCCCGTCACCTCACCGGGCCCCGGGACCACCAACCCCCCCTACCCACGGAGGGGAGAGAAACATCCCAGCTGCTCCCTGCCATCGCTCCCGGGATCCCCGTCAATAGCAGCGGTGGTGCCCAACCTCACCACAACCCGTGGGTGGCGTCACGGACCAAATCCCCAAACCAAACTACCCCTTTCACTCACGGGCGAGGAGCGCCACTCGAGTCCCCGGATCCGGCCCACCGCTCGAGCCACCGAGCAGCAGCAGCGGCGCCAGACCCGAGCGTGGTTAACGCAGCGCCCTGCCGCCCGCGACAAACTTGACGTCACAAACAGGATCTTACCATTCTACCGGCTGGTAGAAGTGCGCCTTGTGTCCAGCCGAAAAAAATTTCAGAATCCGCCATCTTATGCGCGAAGATTTTCCCGCTCGAGCGTCTTCTCGAGCAGTGGAGGTGCGAAAGCCGAAGCCCCGCCCCTGAAGAGGAGGTGCTGAGAAAAGACCAAGGGGGGCGGATGGCGTCTGGCCGCATGTAGACCGAGGCCATAAAGGCAGGGATGCCAGGACTCTGCCGCCATTTAGTTCCTGGAAGATACCGCTGCCAGTATGCATCGTCCGTCCGGTAACACCGCAGTCCCCGCGCCTGGTACTACAGCGTGGGTGGAGGTCCGGACCGTTCAGCTGAGCAGCCGCCTACAGGTCCGAATGCAGCTCCTCCTGGAGGAGTGGGAGGCCGACATGGCGGACGTAGTGGCAGCCATACGGAGACGCGAGTTGGAGGAAGACTTGGAAGAGCGGGTAAGCGACCCACGCCCCTGTGTTCCTACAGGATCGGTCGTCGTGGCTGAGGGGCCCGGTCTGCATCCGTTCGCCCTGCTGCCTCTCCCGCTACCCGTGTTGGCTGCTGCCGCCCCGCCACTAGGCCCGCTAGCCCTACTACCAGTAGCGGAACGCTACCCGTCCGCCCCAGCGGACCAGCCTGCAGCTGAAGCCCGCAGCCACCCCGAGCCGCTTCCCTGGAAGCTCCCGAAGGCATCGCCCGTCGGCGAAGACGTACCAGTGGCACTAGAAGCGACCGTGCCTAGACCCGTTCCGGCTCCGGTGATCCGTCCCGTGCAGGAGGAGGCGGAGGTCAAGCGGGAGAGGACCCCTGTACCCATTCCCCACGCCTTGGCTGAGGCTGCGCCGGGTCGTTGCTGCAAGGCAGCGCCCCAGGCCATGTCACCGCGGGATCTTCCACCGAGGGCGCCGGTAGTGGGCAGTATAGTGGAAATCCCGCGGGGCCCGACCCGCGCGCAGGGGCAAGCAGCAGCCCCTTACTGGGACAGGGAACCGACCCCGCTGGGCCGAGAGATTGCGTAGAGGGAAAAGCGGAAGGCTGAGCTGATAGCCCGCACCATAAAGGAAAAAGAGAGCCTCCGCAGAGCCACCTTCTGGGTACGGGGCCCGATCCACGAGGGGCAAGTAAGAAGATTTGACATCCGCCGGGGGTATGGATTTATCTTTGAGCCGGGCCTGGAGGCCGAAGTGTTTGTGGCCCGCCGGAATGTTAATGCCCACCTGCCAGAGGGCCACCCGGGCCGTAACCTGCTCCCAGGAGACCTGGTAACGTACATGCGGCACTGCGGAGAGAGGGGATGGTTTGCCCTGGATGCCAAGTTGAGAGGAGGCCAGGAGGCCCAAGAGCCGGCCCAGTCCCCTTCTCCAGCCTGCGGTGTAGATCTGAAGTAGGTCAGCAGTTCCTCCGTTGCACCGTTGTCCCCGTTAGGACCACCAGTACCGTTAACCTGTTAAATGAAAAGTAATCAACCGAAGTTTTACCTGATTGTCGACTGTGATTGATCCGGCCGTTGCCGGCAAGTAGTCCCCGTAGGGACCCTTTGTACCGTTGCATAAGAAACTGCTTATGGACATGCCTGAGAACTTGCAGGGCACCCACAAACTAGTGGAAATGTAAATATGTTGGGCATAATTCCGTTGCCGCCTCCGGAGAGGCTGATTTGGAGGATGGGCCTGGAGGAAAGTGTTAGCCAGGCCCGCCACTACCGCAACCGGTGGCAATCCTCCGGGGGGTCAGGGGTCCCCCATGGACGTGGGGTCCCCTGAAGTGACAGTCGAGTGCAAGACACCGTACCCGTTCCCGCTCGGGCATCCTGGATCTGTACTGGGGTCAAGGGGTGCTGCCCACTTCTTAGGGGCAGCATCAGGGCCAGGTTGTTTGGGTGGGAGAGCGGAAGCCGACCGTTATTAATAAAAATGTGTTTGTAACGTTGAAGTACCGTGCCTCCCGCTAAGGGAAGATTCATAAATAGGCTTTTGTTGAATGTTTTCATATGTTTTCTACCTTTTACAGTTAAAAAAATAAATAAATAAATAAAACCGGTAATGGACGGGCAGCCCGCGGACGGTCTGCATTTAACCAAGGGGGAATGTGGCGCCCTGGACTAGCCAGGTCGTCACAGAGACTACAACACGACACCCCCACCCCGAGATAGGCACATCAGTCAGACACAAATCCTTGTTGCCTCCCTCCAGGGGTTGATGTCCACACCAGGTGGGGTGGAGCCAGGCGGTAGGCCCCACCCACTGAGGAGTTCACAGTCCTGGAGGCGGGAAAGGAAGTTAGGGGAGTTCAGCTCTGGCAGAGCTCGAGGGCAGTTAGGGAAGTGGTAGTAGAGGAGCAAACTGACTGTGTCCGGGAACGTGGCCCGGGCACTGAGAGCAAGGTTGGCAGACGGTGGTGGCCGTTTGCAGGAGAGGCAGATCGACGCGGAACCGTAGGACCGGGGACGGGCGGTGGCCCGCCGGTACCGAAACGGGGAGCGAAGTGAAGCCAGCACAAACCGGCAGGGCCTGCAGACCCCGACCAGGCTTGGAGTCACCGTTAAACAGGTCAAATCCGAGTGTGACAGGAACCCCAGGGGTTTCCTAACAGCCAAGACCCAATTGAAGGCAACCGTCCAACCAGCAAAAGGGAAATACAGCTACCGCCACAGCTAGAGTTCCCATGGCCAGAGCCTGCGGGCAAAAGGGCTCCTCCGGCACATATACACGCTGGGGAGCGGGTTACCAGTGGGAAGCCATCGGGACCGAACATACACAAAAGGTGCAGGGAAAGGCAGCCACCACCACCCGTCCGGGAGAAACCACAGCAGCCTGCTGCGGGACCCGTCCATCCAGCCATTTGTTTTACCAGAGACTTTGCATCCATTTGTGGCTGAGTGAGTACTACTGTGCCATCCGGCACCGCTCTGCGCAGTCCAAGCGACCCTGCACCTTGCCAACCCTGCCTCCCCGTCACCTCACCGGGCCCTGGGACCACCAACCCCCCTACCCACGGAGGGGAGAGAAACATCCCAGCTGCTCCCTGCCATCGCTCCCGGGATCCCCGTCAATAGCAGTGGTGGAGCCCAACCTCACTACAACCCGTGGGTGGCGTCACGGACCAAATCCCCAAACCAAACTACCCCTTTCACTCACGGGTGAGGAGCGCCGCTCGAGTCCCCGGATTCGGCCCACCGCTCGAGCCACCGAGCAGCAGCAGCAGCGCCGGACCCGAGCGTGGTGAGCGCAGCGCCCTGCCGCCCTAGACACATGCACAAGATTTCCAGATGCTGTCGATGATGACAGCTCTTTAACATTAAGTTATCATGCCCATAGGGGCGTGATAACAGGGGAAAAGGGCCTACTAGTCAGGGGAACTAACTCCCCTGCGACTAGTCACTAACCTAATTTGAATAAGAAAAACTAAGGTAATAAATGATTTTTGAAAAGCCTTTTTTTTAGATAATTAGGTTATACAGTGATGGTTAGGAAGGGATTTTTAACATACATATGTAAATGCTGATAGATTGCAGGGTATAAATGACATGACAGGTTCCCTTTGATATCTGTTAAAGTACTTAACAGAAGTATTAAGAATATATAGTAAGTAAAGTCTACTCCTGAGCTGCAGAGACTAGTAGACTATAAACTGCACTTTGCTTTTGTTTGAAATTCTGTACAGCCCTGCAGCGGATATGAATCTCTCCATTAGCTGTGGTGTTCTTATAGTAACATTTTATTTATTGCTGTATAGTACACATGAATAGACTTTTCCATTGACGCACATGTAATTGATATCTGTATAGTCAGCGTGTTCTGACATCAGAACACATTGATTATCCAGCATTGTACAGCAATAGATAATAAAACCCACAGAAATGATCAATAAAAGACTCATCTTGTTCAGGCTTTTACAATTCCTTGCTATACTCTGTCACATCAGAAGCTAGTTGTGTGCTGTTATGTTTTGGTAATATATTAAAATTATGGATTTCTTGTTTGGCTCTTTTATAGTAAGACTGGTTGGGGGCTTTTTGGATGAAACTCTGTAAATGGCACAGCCTTTGTTTCTGACAGGGACAGTGAAGCACAACTAATTTGAAACTTTTCCACACAATGGTCAAGCAGTGATGATGAATAGTGAGTTTGGGATCCAAAATAACAATAAGTGGGGGTCCAATAGGTGTGCCACGAGCTCCAAAATTGCCAATTGTGGAAAATTCACTTTAAATTTGTTATAAAAGCATGGTCACAGAGAGTGGGTTAACATCATGATGACTGATCAGTCTTAACTCTGAAGAGACTACCAGTACTAAACTGAGATATACGTAATAGAAAAGCAGCCCCTTATTGGTGAAAATGCAGCAACTGTACACTATAGCTGACAACCTGCTGCATCAGTCATGAGTAGTTTTGACTAGAGATGAGTGAGTACCGTAATATTCATAATCGCTACACTCGTAATGAATACTTTGTAATATTCGCGTATTCGCGTATTCGTTACGAATAGCGGGTACATTGCAAGTCAATAGGAAATGCGAGTAATTTTCTGCTAGACCCAAGAAAGAGGTCTGGGGGCCTGAGGAAAAGGCTGAAATGGATGGGAAAGTGATGAAACTGAATGGGGAGAGACGGGAGAATATGCCTGCATGGATCTCTGACTTACATATGACTTACATATGGTTTCTTGGAATAAGGATGTCACAATATTACGCCACCTGTACAGATGCACAAGAACAACTACCAAACCTAACCTAAATTGCATTTTACAGGCCAAAAAGATTAATAAACAGTTTTTCCAGCATAATCATTTATATATAGGCTAAATAAACTGGAGAAAAAAAAATATCTCTTTTAGTGTTTGTTCATACGTAGTGTTTTGGCTTTTTTTTTTTTTACTTTTACAATTGGGAGGGCCCTGACTTATTCCTATTATTCTTATTCCTGACTACATATTCCCCAGCATTTTACAAGGCCAGCCAGAACGTGTCTGTTAGTATGTTGATCTTTGACCTGAGGGGCCTCAAGTGGTCCTGTAACATACATTGTACATTTGAGCGATCCCTCTCTCATGGAGACTCAGATAGTGGAATACATATTCAATAGCAGTTTACAATGTGCCCATTGTGGTGGTGGGCTTTACCCTCCTCCTCTTCCTCCTCCTCCATGTCATTCTGCGGCCCTCATTTCAAATTTTCAGAGGGCCTGCAGGTGTCAGGAAAGCTAAGCTTGTTGAGAGCCTTGAGGTGGCCCAGTAACATACGTTTGGGTGAGACTGCTCTTACTTATACATTTGGGCGGTCCCTCCTTCAATGAGACTCAGATAGTGTGGAATACATATTCCATAGCAATTGACAATGTGCCCATTGTAGCATTGGGCTTTACCTCCTCCTCCTCTTCCTCCTCCATGTCATTCTGTGGCCCTCAATTCAAGTTTTCAGAGGTCCTTCAGTTGTCAGGAAACCTGAGTTTTGTGAGTGCCCTGAGGTTGCACAGTAGCATACATTTGGGAGGGACTGCTCTTACTTGTACATTTGGGCGGTCCTTCCTTCATTGAGACTCAGATAGTGTGGACTATATATTCCATAGCAGTTTACAATGCACCCATTGTAGGGGGCCACAGCCTGGCTTGTACCGTCCACATAACATAATACATTGCTAGTGGGCTTGCCAGATACAAAGCAGTACTACTAGCATTTTGGGCTGCCTGGTACAAAGTACTCACTGGTACTTTTTCCACAATATTTTTGAGGTCAAAGTTTGCTTGGCTTGGGCCATCAACATCTGCAAATATGTCACCAAAACCTAAAATGACAAAAAACACAGTTGTTAAGGGATAGGGACGTGGACGTGGTGTTGTCAGTGGTGGGTGACAACTCACTGACTCTGTGTCAGGTCAGAAGAAGCTTGATGCATCCACTATGTTCCTTGACAAATTTCCCACTCTGGAACGTAAACATGTGTGGAAGCCAGAAGAGCGAGAGCAGATTCTGTCTTAGATGGCAGACAACAAGGCCTCTTCGCATTTCTCAAGCAGCAACAAATCTTCCACAAACATACAGTATACTGTGGATACACAGAAGGCTGACCCATCCAATTCTCAACCTGGTCCTCCTTCCTCCCCCATCATCAGTCACAGAAGACATATGATCCCAAGCTTGGCCACTCTGAGGATCTGTTTTGTACGTATCCATTGGTTGGCTCTGGCCTCTCACTGTACAGCATTGAAGAGGGACGTGATGAGGTGGTGTGCTTTGTTGCACAAGTATTTGAGGACCTACGTCCAGAAGAAAGTCACTTTGAGGAACTTGATTTTCTGTCTCCAGTGGTGGAGGCTGATGATGATGAGACACAGTTGCCATCAGGTCATCCTACAATCTCAACTGGGAAGGAGGATGAGATGGAAAACGAGTTGGTCGATAATGAGTCCACTGATCTGACCTGGACTGTTGATATGCATAGCCAGCACAGCAACACAGAGGAAGATGACTATGTAGCACCAACACAGGCACCAAGGGGTAGTGGTTTGCCCAGAGTGAGAACTGGTTCAACTGTTCCGAAGAGCACCCCCACTGTGGCCCAAGTCAGGGCAAGGGATCATTCAGCCGCTGTCTGGAAGGTTTTTTTGAAAGTCCTTCAGAGAAAAACATTGTAATCTGTAGCATCTGCCATACCAAGCTGAGAAGAGGCCAGGGCAAAGGCAGCCTGAGCACCACCAGTATGTGGAACCACATGGCAGCCAAGCACCCCAGTAGGTGGGCAGAACACCAGGGTACCAAATTTGTGCGTGCGGGCCAAACCACTGCCATGTTGCCTGTGCTTCACAATCTGCTGTCCAGGAAGCAGGTGCTCTTAGATCGTGCCCAGAAACTGCGATTGAACAGACACAGCAAACATCAACCACATCCACTTCCTTATCCGTGCCTGAGAGGTTGGAAAGGAAGTAAAAATAACCAGCCACGCATCCACAGGTACAAAACCTAAACTCGCACATTGCCAAATTGCTAGCCGCGGAGATGTTGCTATTTAGGCTTGTAGAAACACAGTGTTTCCGTGTTCTCTTGGCTGTGGCTGCCCCACGATACAGTGTTTCCAGCCGCCACTATTTGCAGAGTGTGCCATCCCTGCGTTACACAAGCACGTGTTAAACAATCTCAACCGTACTCTCATCAATGCTGTAACCAGGAAGGTCCACCTTATAACAGACATGTGGACAAGTTGATGTGGACAGGGATGATACATATCTGTCATGGCACACTGGGTGAACTTGGTGGAGGCTGGGACAAAGTCGCTAACTGGCACATCACACATTCTACCTATGCCAAGAATAGCGGGCCCAACTTCTATCAGGGTTTCCACCTCATCATATGCCACTTCCTGTCTCCCCTCCTCCTCCTGCTCCTCATTGTCTGCTGAATTTCTCTTCCCATCACTGCCAAGCTGGGAGCTGTGCAGCAGCGCATCGGCAAAGCGCCAAACCACGCACTGCAGCAGAGCTGTCGCAAGATATACAAGAACAGACCTATCAGTCTCTCTCCCTGCTGCACCTCCAACCCGCTCTTGTTATCTGCGATAATGGGCGTAAACTGGGGGTGGCTTTAAAGGTCGGCAAGCTGGTATACGTGCCATGCATGGCTCACGTGCTGAACCTAGTTGTTCATAAAATTCCCAAAACATACCCTGATGTGCCATACAAGATAAAAAAAAAACAAAACAAAAAAAAACATGTCACCTCATGTTTACTTGCCATATTAGCACCCATTTCCTCCATTCCTCTACCGCTATTGCTGGTCTTACAGCGCTGCAAAAGCACTTGAGTTTGCCAAGTCACCGACTCATGTGCAACCTGCCCACGTGGTGGAACTCTACATATATGTTAGCAAGGATTAGTGAGCAGCAGAGGGCAATAGCAGAATACCAGCTTCAACATGCCCGTCAGACTGAGAGTTAGCCACCACACATAACAACTGTCGAGTGGGTGTGGATCGCTGACATTTGTGCCAGATTTGAAAGGACGAGGAGGAACAGGTCTTGTTTTTCTGTGCTACCGAGGGGACTCCCAATGCTACACAGGGGACTCTCAACTCCAGCTTCGTGTCTGTCCAGCATGAATAGGCTTGAGAGGTGGTGGAGGAAGAAGCAAGTCAGTGTGAGGAGAGGATGGCTGTTGTTCCTCCTGGTTGGGACACAGAACCTTTGCCTGTTTGCAGCTTGGCCCACATGGCACAGTTCATGTATAAGTGTCTGTGGCAATACTCTCATGTGATACACATTTTATCCAAGAAACTATACTGGCTGGCCACCTTTCTGGACCCACTGTACATGGAGAAATTTCCTTCTCTGCTTTTGGAGTCATTAAAGGGTTGCACAATGAAATCCTTCAAGAGGGTCATTATAGATAAGTTGCTGAAAATATCACCCTCATAGAAGGCTGGTGACAGAGTTACCGACACTTTTTAACACCAAGGATTAGTGGGGAGAGACACGAACACCAAGTCCAAAAGAGGTGAGTAGAAAATGTGCACAAACTGGACCATTTTTAATAAAACAGCACATCAGCAAGAGCTATCTATGCCTGTAAAAATGCCAAGGAGGGAGAAGTTGCACAACATGGTCAAGGGATACTTAAGTTACCATACCTGCATCCTTTCTGATGCTTCAGTTCCCTTTAATTATTGGGTGTCCAAGCTAAACACTTGGCCCGACCTCTCCTTATACGCCTTGGAGGTGCTGGCCAGCTGCTAGTGTGATGTCAGCGCGTATTGTCAGTTCTGCTGGGGTAATCATCACTGATAGGCGCACTCGTGCGAGTAGCAAATAGTAACGATTACATGCGCTCATCACTAGTTTTGACACCTACCATAGCCCTTAGATTTTGCTGTCAATAGTGACTACAGCATCTAGATGATTAATACAGTGTGGGGGCTCCTTCTTTAACCCCATCGGCATTCTAAGATTATTTCACAGCCAAATAATAGCTTTAGAGTCTGACAGTTCACTTTTGGGGGGTTTCCAATATATATTTCGCCCAAAGTGACTTCAAAGCTTAAAAACATAAGTTCTGCAAATTTCGTTGAAAAAAATACAAATTCCTAGTATGTTTTGAAACCTTAGATATAGAAATAGAAGAACATTTTGCAGATAGTGCTGATGTAACGCTAACATGAGGTAAATGTCATTTATTAACTTATTGTATGGTTTGACTATTTTAGTTTTTGCACTTTCGTTTTTTTCTCTACTTATTTCCAGAGCCATAACTTTTTTATTTTTCTATTGATATAGCTGTGGGATCGCTTGCTTTTTTGTAAGATGAACTGTACTTTGAATGACACCATTCATTTTATTATATGATATCATGTTAAGCTGGAAAAAAATTCAAGTATGGCAAAATAGCACAAAAAGGTGAAATTCTTCAACTATTTTTTTTATTTCCT
Organism: Anomaloglossus baeobatrachus; assembly: GCF_048569485.1. Lineage (NCBI taxonomy): Eukaryota > Metazoa > Chordata > Amphibia > Anura > Aromobatidae > Anomaloglossus > Anomaloglossus baeobatrachus. Next base: position 364,212,012 of record NC_134353.1, read on the forward strand.
GAGTTCATTGCTTCCAAGAGGGGTTAGAACAGCATGCCCCCTGCTGGCTCACGGTAGATGCCGCAGTCAGAGGGTGACAGCGTCATTTAACAGTTTAACAACCATGGGTGTAGCACCGCTATACCTGCGCCTGTTAGAGGCACATGTTGGCTGATGAAATTAGCCGACAGGTGTAGGGAAAGATACGGGCTTGGCTTGGGATTTGACCTTTGTCCGCTCCCTGGATTGTAGCACGGATTTCTGGTTTCACCATAACATCGGGACATATACGTGTATGCATGCATATACGGTCGAGTGTGCATTTGTGCACGTGTTGGTGTCGATACATGCATTGCTGTTGTGCAGATCTTGACTGTTTTTGCGTTTTAAGTTGTGGCTTTATATTATGGTTCTCAATTTTAACAGTGTGTTTTTTTGTTTTCATGGTCTAGTTTGTTACCTGGCCCAAATTTTTCACCCCTCTTCCCTTATCCCTTCCCCCCTTCGGAATCATGTGAATAGAAGAAACTAACCATGACGACCATGGACCTTTGGAGTATCAGAATATCAGGTGTCACGGCGGAAAAAGAACTGTGATGTCGTATCTATACCATAATGCAATAATTTATTGATTGGCATATATATATATATATATATATATATATATATATATAAAATATATTATGTTCATTGATGCACCTCTCCTTACTCTTGTTCTGCCTTATCCCCGGTCTGTATTTATAATTGTCAGGAATATGTCACAAAAGGGGGGTATAGGAAGTGGGAATTACGTCCTTCTTTTCTACCGACCGACAGAGCACGTGACGTGCTCTCTAGCGCCCCTCTTATAGTCAGGCCAATTATGGAATTGCCCGACAATAAGCAAGGAGGCCGCTATTCTACTGTCCCAATGCTTGAGCGGCTCCTGGTGAGAGTAGGGTATATATTCCCCCGACCTCCGCGGACGGAGTATGTAAAAACCTCCCCAAATCTCACTGGCCACCCCACAATGATCCTTGGCACAAACTCGCTGCCACCAACTGATTTACGGTAACTATTAACCGAGCACACAGACGTGGGATTCAAGTTCGAGGTAACAGAACAGCCCAAGATTAATTATACATTTTAATCAGCCTAAGGCACACTAGAAACTACAATATATACAATATGGAATCTACAGAATATACATAGGTCAGAGTACATTTACAATAAATTATGGTTTACAAACAGGCATACAGTTCAAGCAGTTACCTTGTGCGTCTGGTCACAGGGGAGCGCTGTTCGACTAGGTTTTCAGGAACTTCCTCACATGTGTTCTCAGACACAGACCCCCGAGCAAGAACAAGCTGAAAATGGCTGCACTGAGGTTATCAACCTGGCTCAATCCCTGTCCCCTACTACCTTAGTGACCTCAGAGGGAAACACTGCCACTCCCCTGGCTGGAGTCCAACATAATATCCCAAAAGGGAATATTATCCGCAACTCCGGACTGGGAGGTCCGATCGGGATGGCTCTGGTGTCATCAGATCTGCCCGGGTCCCCTCTGCATTTTGAGTCCAAGCATGATTCATCTACCGGACTCCTACTCGCAGTTCTCTATATCTTGCTGCCCCAGGGTGCAACAAAAAATTCGAGGATATGCAGAGATGCGGCTCGACATCCTGATTCTAACAATGTAGGGGGTGTATGGCTGAGATGCACGGTAATGTCATAACTGTGTATGATATTACGGAGCCAGGAATATGCACTCCTGCTGGGATCAGTTTCATAGAGGTCTCTTGAAGCTTCCTTTTGTGTTGCTAATTCCTGTCCACTCTCTCTGATGAATGGACACCACCCCCCCAGTGGGTCTTCCTCTAGCTAGTATAATTGGATTTGACAGCTTTCCAGATGCTGGGCATCTGAGACGGATCTCTGTGTGAGAAGGGGGGGGTGACATCAGGAGGGCTGACTGAGATGACTGAATATCATAATTTATCATCATATCTCCGGATTCCCCTCACAATAATCTATACTCATAGTCCTTGGGGGAACTTTTCTCTGATTTATCTATTTATTTATTTTTCCTCTCTGAGATAAACATTTTTGAGGTGGATGGGTTTATGAGGTATTACCTTGTAGCACCCTCCTTCTCAATGTACGGTCTCGCTTTATGTAAGTGGAGGAACTATTTAGACCTATTGTTCACCTTTTTTTACATAGCATGTTGTCTGTGATTCCCTTACTCTGAGGGGCGGGGCCCATGACGCGCTACGGGGAGTGTCTGGTTTCCATGCATGACCGCGGTGGCGTCCGTGATAGTGGTGATCCGGTAATAGTAGTGACGTCACAGGAAGTATTCTTCCTTCCGGTCCCCGCTGTGGATGCTGAGCCGCGGCATGCCTCTGAATGCAGCACACCTGTCTAGCGCGCAATGAAATGGGCGGTTCAGAGGTCTTTTTTGGGCTTTATAACGTTGGTACTCTTGCACGCTTTTTATCTGTCCCCCGACGAAGCACATCATTGCGAAACACATGTTGGGACGCTGGTCCCCACGTATTAACCCAGTATCTGATGGTAACTAGATTTGGGTAAGTAGTTCTGCTTTTTTGTCTTAGACTTAGCAATACAACATGACTCTTGATGAGCCTATTACTGTTATTGATACAGCACTGCTTCTGCCCTGGGCACTATGCCTAAATCTAATTGAAGTTACCTTGTATTGGAGATAAAGAAAACCTCTTCTCTCCATCTATTCCGGGACACATGGGTTTCTTTCCTCTTCAGCACACATCTCCCCCCCTTTCCTTCTCCCTCTAATTTATCATGTATTGATATATCCTTGAGCATTTTACTTCAAAAAATATTTACTAATATTTTGTTCATTTGGGTATGTTTTTGTTATTTGGCAAAATTAAAGACTCCACTTCTTGCTTTATGTATGGGCTTGGCTTGGGAGCCCACATCAAAGGAAGGGAGACAACACATGAAGAACATAGTGTCATGCTTTGGATTTGATATGGCAGCCTTCTTTGCAGCAGTCTGTTTCACTCTCTGCTGAGGCACGGTCAAGTTCGATCGCAGTTCAGATTCTGATCACTTTGTCTCTGTTTGGACACGTGTATCCGTTATGTTATTTATTCTGCCCTATCACCCAGCGGGTGTAACTATTTGAAGCTTCCCCAGGTTTTCATTTCGCGCTGGTGATAATTCTGAAGTGGACCCTGTTTGGAATTGCAGCCTTTATGTTTTGTGTTTCTCCTGGCAGATTTTAACGTTGGTTTACCTTTTTTTTACTCTACACCTTCCCCCAGATTCTTAAAGAGTTACTTGGAACCCTGAATGGCCACTTAGGAAACAAAAGGTCCAAGTGGTCATCTGAGTCATCCAGTTAGGGTTATTTTAGGCTGTGCAGGGGTCTTTAGGGACTGCACAGCTGGGACCTCTAGTCTGTGCAAGAACCAGGTGGGTCAGGTGCAGTAGTTTTAAGTAAGACCTTATTTTACATTGTTTACCAGATAAACACTAAGGGGTACTTTGCACGCTGTGACATCGCTAGCCGATGGTAGCGATGCCGAGCGCGATAGTACCCGCCCCCGTCGCACACGCGATATCTTGTGATAGCTGCCGTATCAAACATTATCGCTACGGCAGATTCACACGCACTTACCTGCCCTGCTACGTCGCTGCCCTGCGACGTCACACGGCAGGCGGCCAATAGAAGCGGAGGGGCGGAGATGAGCGGGACGTAAACATCCTGCCCACCTCCTTCCTTCCGCATAGCCGGTGGAGGCAGGTAAGGAGAAGTTCCTCGCTCCTGCGGCTTCATACACAGCGATGTGTGCTGCCGCAGGAACGAGGAACAACATCGTACCTGTCGCTGCAGCGAAATTATGAAAATGACCGACACAGATCACCGATTTACGACGCTTTTGCGATCGTTTATCAGTGCATCTAGGCTTTATATGTTGCGACGTCATTACTGGCGCCAGATGTGCATCACTTTCGATTTGACCCCGACGACATCGCAGCAGTGATATCGCAACGTGCAAAGTACCCCTTAATGCATATAACACATAGCGCATCATGGATCATTAAGGAGTTAAATAAATAATCAAAGTTTTAAAATTGTAAAGTTTTAGAAATGTTTATGCTTAAACACAAAACATACCGACTTCAATTTACCATTAATATAAAGTATAATATCACAAGAAAAAAAATCTCAAAATCACTGGAATATTTTGAAGCGTTTCAGAGTTACTGCCTTATAAAGTGACACACCAGATTTAAAAATTTGGACTGGATTCTAAAGCCCGCTTTACACGCTACAACATATCTTACGATGTGTCGGCGGGGTCACGTCGTAAGTGACGCACATCCGGCATCGTAAGATACATTGTAGTGTGTGACAGGTACGTGCGATTGGGATTGAACGTTAAAACGTTCATCGCATGCACGTCGTTCAATTCCTAAAAATTGAACGGCAGATTGTTCAACGCACCCGGGGTAGCACACATCGTTGTGTGTGACACCCCGGGAACGATGAACAGATTTTACCTGCGTCCTGCGGCTCCCAGCCAGCAATGTGGAAGGAAGGAGGTGAGCGGGATGTTTACGTCCCGCTCATCTCCGCCCCACCGCTTCTATTGACCGGCTGCCGCGTGACGTCGATGTGACGCCGAACGTCCCTCCCACTTCAGGAAGTGGACGTTCGCCGCCCACATCGAGGTCATATGGGCGGGTAAGTACGTGTGACGGGGGTTAATTGTTTGTGTGGCATATTCAACAAATTGAACGGGCCGCACATATGATGGGGCGGTTACGATCGCATACGATATCGTATGCGAAATTGTAACATGTAAAGCAGGCTTAAGATGTTAAAATGGACAATGTTATATTTTGACTGCAGATGTTTCTTAAGATATTAAAAATTGTTGTAGATTGCATAATATAAAGTATAGAAAAGGAAACTGTAAGGCAAAGATGTATTATTCCTAACACTCCAGTTATTTCCTTTTAGAGCATTCCATTTAGAAATTCCTTCCTCATCACTGAATACGTTCCATTGAGAAAATTAATTTCACTCTTGTGTAGTGGACAATCCAGCTTATTGGTGTTCATCCAGGAAGTCATTAAATGCCTCGGGAAATGGATCAATTCCATTAACATGGATTTATGAAAAAGAAAAAAAAAACAGCTTTGGGATTAAATCTGACCTTGAAATGCATTGAAAGGAGACAAAGTATCACATGCAAGGACCCGGCTACAAAATTTCCACATTTCTGCTACTGTCATGGAAAATGATGAAGGTGTAAATGTGTTCTTAAACATTCCAGCCGATGGAAACTGCATTATTTCCATTACGTTTGTTAAACCTGGGTCAATTGGTTATATATAAACTACTCTATTTAAAGTGTAAATTAAGATTCTGTGACAAATAAAAAAAATAAATACAAACTATTAAGATAATGTTTTTATGACATGGATAGTAAGTAAATTTAATATTTTGTTTACGATAATGCAGGCTGTTGCATGTTATTTTTTCCTAAGCCTAACTTTAACAGCTACTGTATAATAGTGCTTGTATTGTGTGGTCCAGCCATCTTTTATTATAAAAAATGAAATTTAATTAAACGTGCATGAACCAGAAGGGCCTGCATACATCCGGATATGAGGTGCTACTGAGTAAATAGAAATCAGATGAAAGAAGGGACCAGGTTTGGAGCAGAAATGAAGGAGACAAAAATTGAGAAGTTAGAGTAATATCCAGTTCTGATTGGCCTGCCTAAAGAAATGCATTTCAGGGCATGCTTAAACCCTTCATGACTTTGCCATTTTCACTTTTCTCCTCACCTTTTTCCAAGAGCCATAACTTATTTATTTTTCTATCCATATAGCCATATGAGGATTTATGTTTTGTCGGATGAGTTGTACTTTTGAATGACACAAATCATTTTACCATGTAGTGTACTGGAATACAAGACAAAAAATCCCACGCATGGTGAAATTGCCAAAAAAAAAGTACAATTCCACATTTGGGGTTTTTTTTTTATTTATCATGTTCACTATATGGTAAAACTGACCTGGCAGTGTAATTTTTCAAGTCAGTATGCGTGGATACCAAACATGTATATTTTTCTTTTAATTTGAGTGGTAGAAAAAAATTCAGAATAGACAGATAGATTAGTAGATACAGTTAGGTCCAGAAATATTTGGACAGTGACACAAGTTTTGTTATTTTAGCTGTTTACAAAAACATGTTCAGAAATACAATTATATATATAATATGGGCTGAAAGTGCACACTCCCAGCTGCAATATGAGAGTTTTCACATCCAAATCGGAGAAAGGGTTTAGGAATCATAGCTCTGTAATGCATAGCCTCCTCTTTTTCAAGGGACCAAAAGTAATTGGACAAGGGACTCTAAGGGCTGCAATTAACTCTGAAGGCGTCTCCCTCGTTAACCTGTTATCAATGAAGTAGTTAAAAGGTCTGGGGTTGATTACAGGTGTGTGGTTTTGCATTTGGAAGCTGTTGCTGTGACCAGACAACATGCGGTCTAAGGAACTCTCAACTGAGGTGAAGCAGAACATCCTGAGGCTGAAAAAAAAGAAAAAATCCATCAGAGAGATAGCAGACATGCTTGGAGTAGCAAAATCAACAGTCGGGTACATTCTGAGAAAAAAGGAATTGACTGGTGAGCTTGGGAACTCAAAAAGGCCTGGGCGTCCACGTATGACAACAGTGGTGGATGATCGCCGCATACTTTCTTTGGTGAAGAAGAACCCGTTCACAACATCAACTGAAGTCCAGAACACTCTCAGTGAAGTAGGTGTATCTGTCTCTAAGTCAACAGTAAAGAGAAGACTCCATGAAAGTAAATACAAAGGGTTCACATCTAGATGCAAACCATTCATCAATTCCAAAAATAGACAGGCCAGAGTTAAATTTGCTGAAAAACACCTCATGAAGCCAGCTCAGTTCTGGAAAAGTATTCTATGGACAGATGAGACCAAGATCAACCTGTACCAGAATGATGGGAAGAAAAAAGTTTGGAGAAGAAAGGGAACGGCACATGATCCAAGGCACACCACATCCTCTGTAAAACATGGTGGAGGCAACGTGATGGCATGGGCATGCATGGCTTTCAATGGCACTGGGCTACTTGTGTTTATTGATGACATAACAGCAGACAAGAGTAGCCGGATGATTTCTGAAGTGTACCGGGATATACTTTCAGCCCAGATTCAGCCAAATGCCGCAAAGTTGATCGGACGGCGCTTCATAGTACAGATGGACAATGACCCCAAGCATACAGCCAAAGCTACCCAGGAGTTCATGAGTGCAAAAAAGTGGAACATTCTGCAATGGCCAAGTCAATCACCAGATCTTAACCCAATTGAGCATGCATTTCACTTGCTCAAATCCAGACTTAAGACGGAAAGACCCACAAACAAGCAAGACCTGAAGGCTGCGGCTGTAAAGGCCTGGCAAAGCATTAAGAAGGAGGAAACCCAGCGTTTGGTGATGTCTATGGGTTCCAGACTTAAGGCAGTGATTGCCTCCAAAGGATTCGCAACAAAATATTGAAAATAAAAATATTTTGTTTGGGTTTGGTTTATTTGTCCAATTACTTTTGACCTCCTAAAATGTGGAGTGTTTGTAAAGAAATGTGTACAATTCCTACAATTTCTATCAGATATTTTTGTTCAAACCTTCAAATTAAACGTTACAATCTGCACTTGAATTCTGTTGTAGAGGTTTCATTTCAAGTCCAATGTGGTGGCATGCAGAGCCCAACTCGCGAAAATTGTGTCACTGTCCAAATATTTCTGGACCTAACTGTATATAGAAAGAGAGATATCTAGATAACTTGTACAGCTATTTAGCAGAATTAATAAATAAGTTTAGTAAAAAAATGATGTGGGGTCCCTTGCAATACTTAGCCTGAGAACCGTGGGCAGTGAACTCAGTTGAACTCGCGAATTTGCTGAAGTTCATTGCTGTGGTATCTCGTGATACTTGGTGCAAGAGTCACGGGCATTGAACTGTGATAAACTCATACTGTCACTGCTCGTCACTGCCCGTTGTGGCTCACACACTACTGTGTGACCTGCTGCAGTGACTTGGGCTGACATCATGAGGTCATCTAAGTTCGCTGCAGTGGTTCTCACACAGAACAGTGTGTGAGGCTGCAGTAGCTGCTCTCCCAGCCAATCAGTAACGATCTGTTCTCCATTGGCTGGGAAGTGAGTCATGGAGCGTTGTGGATTACGCTTGACCTTAGATTACGGTTTCTGCAGGGAAATAAATTGGTGAATGAGAGTGTCTTTTGTCTTTATTTCTTTAATCATTTTCTCATTTTAAGTCTTTTCAATTTGCTTTTGTGGAACATCGTGGGACATCGCTATGGATTACTGAGTACTTTTTATTTTTAAATAAATTTCTAATAAATTGTTAAATGAGGGCTGTAGTCAGGGGTGTTTGGTCAAATAAAACATTTTTTTTTATATTTTTACTAGATTAGTAATGGGGGTGTCTGATAGATGCACACCCATTAGTAATACCAGTGTTTGATGCCAGCTGGCAATTCAAAGCTGGCATCAATGCCATATATTACCCAATTTGCCACCACACCAGGGCAATGTGAAGAGCTGAGTACAATGCCAGATTTAGTGCATCTAATATATGTGCCACCTCTGGGACGACTGCTGGCTGCTATTTTTAGGCTGGAAAGGGCCAAATAACTATGGCCCTTCCCAGGCTAAAAATTTCAGTCCCCAATTGTCTGCTGTCTCTTGGCTGGTTTTGGAAAATGGGGGAAACCCTACACCGTTCTTTTATTTATTTGTACAAATAAGTAAAAAAAAATCAGCATCGGATCACCTCTATCTTTCAAAAGAAGCCAAGGTACAGCTAAGGGTTGCAGCGCACAACTTCTGCTGTACTTGTGTGGTTTTGAAAATTAGGAGAAACCCCACGTTTTTTTTCTAAAATGATTTAACTCCGCTAAATAGCTGTACAAGCTATTAAACTAGCTCTCTATCTATCTATTATCTATTTATCTATTATCTATCTCTCTATATACTGTGTCTAGTATATAACTATCTAGCATATATCATGTTTTTCCAAAAATAAGCCCTCTCCAAAAATAAGCCATAGCAGGGATTTTCAGCATTTTTAGAGCAAGGCTTAAATATAAGCCCTACCTCGAAAATAAGCGCTAGTCGTTGTTTAATAATGAAGTGTCCATGCAGCTAAAAAAGTTAAAAATACTGAAGGGCACTTCATTATAGACAGCGGACACCCCTCAATCATTCTCACCAGACGCCAAGCAGGAGGCCCTACAGTGGATCGCACACCAACACACATCAGATCTCACACCCACACACATCACATACACCATCACTTATCAGATTGCACACACACATAAACCACACATCCAGCGATACCGATTTCTTTTGGCCGGCAGAAACATGAGATGCAGTTAAGTGGAACTCAAGGACCTGAAGCTGCGGATGGAAAGCTTACAGGACTTGCGATCCATAACTTCCTCCCATCTTTACCTATGGCTGGAGGCATGCTGTACCACCGGATGTGGTGAATGACTAGTGATTGTGTGTTTGCGATCTGATCGGTGATTGTGTGTGTGCGATCTGATGAGTGATTGTGTGTGTATGTGTATGAGTGTGTGTGCGCGATCTGATGTATGTGAGTGTGTCAGCAAAAAGAAGGGAAGGACAGCGTACAGCATACCTGCTGCGAGGGCCCACCGGAGATCGCAACAGGACCTGGGAGCCACGCAGATGCCCGGGGTTTGGTAAGTATGAATCTCCTGGGAAGGGAGGAGTCTGCTTTTTTGGGGGGTAAACTTACCTCAACCATGTTTCTCCAAGAATAAGTCCTACTCCAAAAATAAGCCCTAGCGCTTTTTTGGGGGCAAAAAGAAGTATAAGTCCGGTTTCAGACGTCCGTGTTTCAGGTGCGTGTGACATCCATTTTTAACATGGATGCCAGATGTACCCATGTTATTCTATGCTGTTACTCACACGGTCATGTTTTCACACGGACCGTGTGGCCCCTCATGTCCATTTTTTTCTCTGGCAACACGGGTGTCACATGGATCGCACACTGATGTGTCCGGGACATCAGTGTGACACGTACCTGAGAAAACACGAGTATTTGAAATAAAAAGATGTTCCATATTCACCAGTATCCAGCGCTGTTTTCTTCAGCTCTGCTGCCTCCCGCCTCCCACTCACTATACTCATTTATTATTCACTGCACTGAGGAGTTGGAAGCCAGAGCAGTGCTGCATCGCTGGGGACAGGTTAGTATCCAGCAGTGCATGTGTGTGTGTTTGTGTGAAGACATATGTGTGTGTCTGTGTACAGTGTATACCAGCATGTGCGCTATGTGTGTGTATGTGCTCGGTGTATCCATGCATGTGCGCTCTGTGTGTGTACACGTTTGTGTATGTGCTCGGTGTATCCATGTGTGTCTGCCTTGTGTGTATACAAATGTGTGTATACAGTATGTGCTCAGTGTATACATGTGTGTGCTATGTGCGTGTGCGTGTGTGTGTGTGTGTGTGTATGTGTGTGTGCAGTGAGGATCTGGAAGCCGGAGCATGGCTTGGACAGCATCGGGGACAGCATCGCCAAGGACAGCATTGCCGGTGACAGGTAAGTATTCAGCAAGCAAGCAGTGTGTGTGCAGTGACGTCCAGGAGGTCATCAGAATTCCCAATGAACTCTGATGAACCCATGAAGTCACCGTGGTGACACCCACTGTGGCAGGCGTGTCATCAGGATGTCATGAGAGTTCATTTGGAACTCCGATGACCTCCTGGAGGTCACTGCACACACACTGCTTGCTTGCTGAATACTCACCTGTCCCTGCGATGCTGTCCTCGGCGGTGCTGTACCCAGCGCTGTTCCCGTGATGCTCCGGCCTCTAGCCCCTCAGTGCGGTGAATAATTAATATAATAAGCGGCGGTCAGGAGCGGGAGGCAGTAGAGCTGAAGAAAACAGCGCTGGATACAGGTGAATATAGGAAATCTTTATATCTCAAAGACCTGTGTTTTCTCCGGTACATGTCACACGTATGCAAACACAGCTGTCAAACATGTGCCATACGCGTGACACACGCATGACACATGTATGACCATAACCATGCATGTAGCTTGTACCTGATTAAACATGGATGTCTGAAACTGGCCCAAGACAGTGTCTTATTTTTGGCAAAACACGGTATCTATCATTTTTTTGGCTTTGCACATCTTTTACACATAAAAAACCATTCATTTCAGTATCATGCATTTTTTTTCCAGTACCGGTCACACGGATGACTCACAGACATGTCACACAGACTTACGGACAGCACACGGATATTACATGGGTGACACACAAAGACACGCACATGGCCGTATGGATATCCAAAATGGACCGTGAAACACGTGCATTTTTTCCACGAACAAGTGAAGGGGGCCTTACAGAGGATTCTACTGCATATAACTCACAAGTAGTGACAATTCTTAGAACTGGCAGTGGTTAGAGGAGAGTAGCGTGGAAAAGTTTTAAACAAATGAAAACTTGCTGAATCAAAAGAATGCTTTTTAATATTGAAATGCTAATACTTTCTTTTTTTATCAAGTAACAAAATACAAAGTGAATGATCAAAGGAGAAATCTAAAGCAATTCAATATGTAGTGTGGCCATCCTTTGCCTTTAAAACAGCGTCAAAGTTCTTCTAAGTATACTTGCACACAGTTTTTTAAGGAACTTTGCTGGAAGGTTGTTCCTGAAATTTTGGAGAACTTGCTACAGATCTACTGTGGATGTAGACTTGCACAGATGCTTCTGTCTGATTGCCGTACGTGGGGTCAGGAAGGAATTTTTTCCCTCATGTGAAACGCAATTTCTGCCCCATGGGTTTTTTTTTAAAACCTCTGGATCAATAGAATAGGCTATGGGTTGAACTTGATGGACTTAAAGTGGTGGTTCATCCATATTGTTTATTGTCTAGATCGATATATTGAGAAACAATGTTTCTCTCAAATACCTTATGTTGCCAATTGTGCCTGTGAGAGGCGCTATTGCAGACCGCTGTTCCCCGCTCCGTGACCCCCGACCTCCGTGACCTTGGGGATCTGGTGATCTCACGTCAAGTTCCTGACACCGCGTCCGGCTGCAGTGTCCGTGAGATATGGGCTGTGGGCGGTATTTCACGGCTCGTCACAGCCCATCAACTCCCTCCTCTGCACTATTGCCAACATAAGGTATTTGAGAGAAACATTGTTTCTCAATATAATATTGATCAACAAAATAAAAGGGTGGTTCACCCATATTTTTTAAGTCTACCTTCAACCTTAAAAACTATGAAAGTATAATCCCAGACAGACTTGATGATATTAAGATCAGGGCTCTGTGAGGGCCATATCATCACTTCCAGGACTGCGTGTTCTTCTTTACTCTTGTCATGATTCACTTTTGGCTCTGCTCTATGCAGAGCCATTGTGTCCTAGGCGTTTTCTTGTTGTCTGTATTCTTCTGGTTCAGGCTCGGTGGGAGAGGACTATTCGGTCGTGCTTTATTCCGAGTGATCGCCTTATCTTGGAGCTGTCTCACCTGGAACACTGCAAGTAATAGTTACTGCTCTGCAGTGTACGCTTCTGGTTTTCGTGAGATGTTCTGATCTTGTCCCGTTACCTTGCGTCCCATTTCCTGACCTCCGTCTCTCCCATATGTGTACTCCCTGTCTCCCGGACCCTCAACCTGTTTGTGACCTTGGCGTCACTCTCTCCTTTGTACCTTTCTACCCTCTCGGCTTCTGACCCCAGAATGTTCTCTAACCATGGCTCTGCCTCCCTTCTGTACCTGACGCTACTTCATGGCTTACCGACCACCGGCTTGCACGTGACATTGGCTTCTCTTGCTCCTCTGTACTGATGTGACTAGGGATGGGCGATCCCGATCTGTAAAGATCGGGGATCGTACTGATCACATAGTGATCGTGTACACGATCCCGACCACAAGCTTTCCTGGGAAGCTTGTGTTACAGATCGGGTCCAGATCGGGTCCAGGGCTGTAAAAAAAAAAGCACATTATTAAAAAACATTGTCATTATACTTATAGGTCCCACGATGCGTCCTGCAGACTCCTGGCTGCTCCTGCTTCTGAGTCCGATCATTGCTGTGTCGCTGCTAACTAGCAGTGACTTCCAGGACATTCAATGACGTCATAGCATGTGACCATCTGGTGTGAATGTTGATTGGCTTACAGACTAGTCACATGACTATGATGTCATCGAAGGCCCTGGTAACTGAACTTTCATTGTCACTGTTCGAGTGTCGAATCACGGCGCACAATCTCCCCACAGGAGCGGTTGGCTGCATGTATTTCCATGCAGCTGATGCGCTCCTGTCCGGAGATTGTCAGACCGTGCGGGGTGATGCGATATGCAAGTGCAATCATCCCCTCACTGTCAGCCTGCATCTCGTTCTGTAGAGAGCGATGTAGCAGAGCTGACTTGGCTCTCTGTGCTTATCACTGTATATAGACTGTGTCAGTACAGAGTGATAAAGCTGACAATGCTCTACCTGTCGATTACGTCGGACTAAGGATTTTTTTTATAATAAAGGTGGAGTCTCTAAATATTTTTATTGTTTTATTTCTAATAAAATAAAATTCTGTGTTGTGTTTTTTTTTACTGTTTACTAGAAATTCATGGTGGCCATGTCTAATTTGTCGTGACACCATGAATTTCGGGCTTAGTACCATCTGAGAATACAAAGCTGGTATTAACCCCTTTATTATTACCCAGCATGCCACTTCCATCAGGGCCACTGGACAAGCCGGGTAAAGCGTCTGGAAATGGTGCTAAGAAACAATGGGCAATTTCCTGCTGAGAATCCCAGCCCCCAGCTACCTGGCTTTACCTGACTACGAAACAAAATATGGCGGGAACCCACGCATTTTTTTTTAATTATTTTTTTAAATAAAAAAATTAATGGGCTTCCCGGTATTTTGATCACCAGGTGGGTAAAGCAAGACAGATGGGGGTGGCATCCCATAGCTGTCTGCTTTATCTGTGTTGAGAATCAAAAATACTGCAGAGCGCTACGTCATTTTTTAAAATTATATATATACAGCTATGGGAAAAATTAAGAGACCACTGTAACATTTTCAGTTTTTCTGATTTTTCAGGAATTGTGGAGGGTTACAACTCTTAAGACAGTTTTTAGTGACATTGGCTATATGTTTGGGATCAATGTCTTGACAATCAGATGACACCCTGATGATATAGATTGCTGGATAAGTATACACTGGGACTAAAACAATATGAGAAAAATGTCAATATAAGTAGATGAGAATAGTTAGAGGAGTTGAAAATAACATTTTGTTGATGTAACTAATGGAGCCAATCACTTGCCACAATGTAGTGCTATTTTTTCTTTTTTTGAGTGGAAAACACTTTGATATTTGTATGTTTTCCCAAAAATTTTTTTAACATTTTTTGCAGCTTATATTGTGTTAAATACATGTAATACTTAAAGCTGAATGTGTGTGTGTGTATGTCCCGGGATTGGCATCTGCACCGTCGCAGCTTTAGCCACAAAATTTTCCACACTCACACGTCTGGACCCCGAGAGCGTCATAGGCTATGTTATGAGACGAAATGTTAATCCCGCACGTTCCAATTTATTAATCAATTTTGCCCCTATCTACATAATGGGGAAAAAGTGAAACGAAAAGTGTTGGAGGCAAATTGACAGCTGCCAGATGTGAACAAGGGGGGCTTAAAGAATGAGAGTGATGGTGCCAAAGAGTATATACTGTACAGTTGCTAAGGTGGGGCCCTGACATGGGATACTCACCAGACTCGGGGATATGAACACACACAGAAAATGCGCCACACACTACCACGTGCTTGAACACATATACCACCCTCAGCACACATTTCACCACACATACACCAACCTCGCCACATAATCGCCCTACAACACACACAAGTCTGGTATTATCCTTCAAAAATAAAAATCAGATTAATAAGCACCCAAACTACAAGAACAACAAATGTACCATATAGGAAATACGGCAGCTGTCAGTCACATGACCTGTCTATTATGTGTATGTGTGAGCTAATATATACTGTCAGGGGGGAGGGCTTTCTGTTGCCTGGGGATTTATCAGGCTGCCAATAGCAACCAATCACAGCTCAGCTTCTATTTTGCTACAGTTAGTTAATCTGAGCTCTGTTTGGTTAATATAGCAACATAGGACATTCTCAGTATAACTAAGCTTGTGTGAGGTAAAAGGATGTCAGTTAGGGTGTGTTGGTGGAAAGGCTGATGTCAGTCACCTTACCTCTATGTGAGAGGATATAGAAACTGTCAGTTACAGACTATTTTTACCACAATAATGCCTCATAAGAAAAGGAATTCCTTGGCACGAATGTCAGCTGATGCAAAAAGAAAAGCTGCATTACCGGCCAATGAAAAATGTGAAGACTGAGAAACAAGGCTGACACACATGAGAACAGCAGCTGAGGAGAGGGAAGCAAGGCTTGCAGACAAGAGAACAAGAGCTGCTTCCTCAAGAGCCAATGAACTATCTGAGGAGAGGGAAGCGAGGCTTGCACACAAGAGAACAAGAGCTGGTTTCATCTGATTTGCCATTTGATTTTAAACGCCTCCAGTTTCCTGTTCGACTGGCATTTACTATGTCCATCAACAAGGCTCAGGGACAGTCTTTGAAAGTAGTTGGAATCGATTTACAATCTCCATGCTTTTCTCATGGTCAAGTTTATGTGGCCTGTTCAAGAGTTGGAACAGCCAAAAATCTGTTCATCTTTGCACCTGAAGGAAGAACTAAGAATGTCCTTTATCAAAAGGCTCTCGAATAAGGAGTAGAAGATTAATTCACACTACTTGGCCAATTTAGTTAAATCTGTGTGGAATATCTGGGGTGTTGAAATATATGTTGTGAAATGCTTCTATTAGCTTAGTTTTTGCCTTTTAATAATTACATTTCTATCTATTTGTTTTGTGGTTTTTGTGTGCAGAATAAATTTTTGTTAATACATTCTATTTTGTTAACAGCAGTTATTAACCCGGGCAAAGCCGGGTAGTACAGCTAGTCTTAAATATAGAGCTGAGTGTATGTATGTATGTGTATATGTCCGCTAAAGGGATCCGCACCGTCGCATTTACAATCACAAAATTTTGCACAGACACCTCATGTGGCTCAGGGAATGTCATAGACTATGTTTTGAGGGAAAAATTTAACCCTGAGCTTTACAGTTATTCATCAAAAAACCTACCTCCATTAAAGTCAATGGAGCTGGGAGCTACAATTCGTTAATAGGAGCTCTGATTGGTTGCTATAGGCAACGAAGGACATTCTTATTATAAGAAGATTATGTGTGAGGTAATATGATATTGGTGGAGAGATGGACAGAGACAGAGATCGAGAAAGAGGCAGACAGAGAAAGAGGCAGACAGGGAAGGAGACAGAGAAAAAGGCAGACAGAAGCAGATAGGGAAAGAGACAGAGAGATAGAGACAGACAGGGAAAGAGACAGACAGAAACAGGCAGGGAAAGAGACAAATATACAGAAAGAGGCAGACAAGGAAAGAGACAGACAGAGACAGACAAAGACAGAGGCAGACAGAGACAGACAGTGTAGTGCTCCAGACTACATCAGGGTGCTACAGGGAACTGCATCCTGTACTCCAGGGTGCAGGACCTACCTTCCTGTGCTTCCAGGTTCCCATCAACAGTGTCACTGATATCCGCACTATAAATCCCAACCACACCTCACACCAGGGCTGGACAGACACACCAGTGGGTTGATCAAGTTGGAGCACGGCCGCCCACCTAGGGGTCAGGCAGACTGGTGGGAGGGAGGAAGAGAGAGAACAGAGTTAGCCCTCAACGAGTGAGGAGCAGGGAGTTGGAGCTCCCAGGGAGGCAACAGGTTGGGTCGCAGACAGTGGTCCGGGACCACTTGAGTCGGGGACCGGTATTAGAAACACTGGAGAGGAGTGTAACAGACTCAGTCTAGGAGGACTGTTGGCACCAGAAAGCCCTGCCACCTTACCGGTACCGAGCATGGCGGGGTACAGGACCCTAGATCGGGGAGTAGCTTCAAGCAACCTGATAATTAACCTGTGGAGGATAATCTCTTTATGAACTTTCCCCAAGAGCTTAGAGATTGGAGGCATCAGCACAATATGGGGTATAGGGTTCTCCAAAATACACAACCCACTGAAATCAAAAGTGCCAGCTACCAAGAGCAGAGCTGCCATACACACGGGTAGCGGGGCCCCGAAAGCTTCAAGCCAAGGGGCCACAACTGTAAAACAATTTGTGCACGGAGGCAGGGCTCCGGACTTACCAAATGACACTGGTGGGAGCGGGACCTAGATGGGCTCCCTCCGTAGAAATGTGAAAAAAGGAAGTGTTTTTCAGCTCACCTATTCCCTGCTCCTTTAAATATTCCAGGGTGCTTGCAGTTCTCCGGCTAGTCCACACCGGTATAGCAGAAGTAAGGAAGGAACAGATTTGAACTCGGCACCAATTCTATAAAAAAAAATGTGATCCTTTATTGAAGAAAGTATACTTAAAAATTCCAGCCAGAACCGCACAGTGCAGGAGTACAGACAGGGTAAACTTTACGCGTTTCGGACTGAATGCATAAAAACAGAGGAGTCCTTAATCATAAGACAACTTATGATTAAGGACTCCTCTGTTTTTATGCATTCAGTCCGAAACGCGTAAAGTTTACCCTGTCTGTACTCCTGCACTGTGCGGTTCTGGCTGGAATTTTTAAGTATACTTTCTTCAATAAAGCATCAAAAATTTTTTTATGGAATTGTTGCCGAGTTCAAATCTGTTCCTTCCTCCCTCCGTAGAGACTGCGGTGCCTAGAGACTTTGGTTTACCATCTGTGTAAGTGTCTGCTTAATCCACCTGATCCAACACCACGACTACCACAGCGAGTAATCTGACCCCTGCACCCTGCTTCCCAAGGCCAAGCAAGCTACCCGTTTACCAAATCCCCACTATCCAGGGCCTTCCCTACCTGCGGAGGGACTGACACCTGGCTGCCCCACACCATTTGCCCCGGTACTCCCATCGGCAGTGGCGGTACTCCCCTTTACCGCAACCCGTAGGTGGCGTCACGAACATTCATCCCCTGTAAATATTGCCTTACATTTGAAGTGGCCGCGAGCCCCCGGGTCCGGAGACCCTCGAGCCAAGAAACCCCGGATCCGAGCAGGTCGACTACTGCTGGGTTGGCACAAGAGGGAAAGATACAGACTTACAAAGACAGAAACAGAAAGGGAAAGAGACAGACAAGGAAAGAGACAAACAGAGAAAGAAACAGAAAAACAGAGACAGACAGACAAAGACAGAGGCAGACAGGGAAAGAGAAAGACAGGGACAGAGACAGACAAAGACAGAAGCAGACAGTGAAAGAGGCAGACAGGGAAAGAGACAGACAAAGACAGAGGAAGACAGGGAAAGAGACAGGCAGACAAGTAGAGAGACAGACAGGGAAAGATACAAACAGGGGAAGATACAGAAAGGAAAAGAGACAGCCAGGAAAAGAGATAGACATGGTAAGAGACAGACAAACAGACAGAGGCAGACAGGGAAAGACGCAGACAGACAGGTAAAGAAGCAGACAGACAGAGACAGACAGGTAAAGAGACAGAGAAGACAGAGAGACAGACAGAAAGATAGAGACACACAGGGAAAAAGATAAAGAGATCGACAGAGAGAGACAGACAAATAGAGACAGACAGAGAGAGACACAGAGACTGGGAGAGTGGGAGAGAGACAGAGAGAAAGGTACTATCACGGGCAACGCCGGGTGCTACAGTTGGTAGCAAAATAAATTTGATTTTCTATTATAATGTTAAAGAAAACCATGTAAGAATAAAAAAATTAAATATAGTGTTTGATGTTTTCCTCTCCTTATTGTGAGTTCCACCTAAAGAGTAACATGCATAGCACATAATTTTCAAAAGGGAAAATAATAAAACTGTGGTCTACTGAAAAGACTTAAATTAAGATGAAAGGGAAACAAACTGTATGACATGGGCCAGATTGATCAGAGGAGCCATTACATCAGCAGGTTGCTAGTCATCTGGCTGGAAAATAAATACATTAATTGGAGAGTAAAGTGAATGTAATAGGATTGGGGATGAATACCGTAGTCTGTTTCTTTATCTGGCTAACATATGCCATGGCCTGTTAATGAATAAAATGGTGCACCTGATGCACATCATGATCCTAACAATTACATCAAATTACACCATATTACAGGGTTTACTCTTGAAGAAAATATATTATTTGATTTAAAAATCATTAACCTTTCCAAAAACATATTCTTGCATATTAAATTTCAAATTATTTTTGAATTGTTTTCTTTTGCATTTTTTTTTTTATTCTTGACATTACAGCATTATTACAAAAAGGCTCCCTTGATACTTTGTAGTGCTACTGATTTCATTACTACTGGTTCGGGCCAAAGGAATATATTGAGCTGTATCATGTCATTGTTGTGTATTCAGCTGCCCTCATTGGGTAAAATTAATTATAATTGTTACAAAATGTCTCCCCTCACGCGGTATTATCATCTCAGATATTTGATAGATATAAGTCCCACCTCCAAAGAAAGGGAAAAAATAGAGTACACGATGCAAAGCCACCTCTCCCTTCCTGATGGCAAGATAGGATTGAGGATATGTCATATATCTTGGCAGTACTCTTTTCATTGGTTGACAACCTTGATAATTAGGTTATCACCCCTCTAAGAATTTAATAACTGCAAGCATATTTACAATTTTTTATATTTTGATATTTTTAATGATGATGATGAAAGGAGATTTTAATTTTATACATATCTTTTTTTTACAGTGTACCAAAGTCAGGCTGTAGTATTACACTTGCAACAGAACCGATATCACTGTCTAATAACACCAGGTCTATTGACAGCAACATGATCATGTGATCAATGGCATAAAAACTTAACTTCATGAAATTGATATGTAATAATATTATATTTAATTCACTTATATAGCGCCATTTATTCCACAGTGCTTTACATACATTGGCAACACTGTCCCCATTGGGCTCACAAACTAAATCCCCTATCAGTATGTTATTGGAGTGTGGGAGGAAACAGGAGATCCCAGAGGAAACCCACACAAACACGGGGAGAACATACAAACTCCTTACAGATGTTGTACTTGGTGGGATTTGAACACAGGACCTTAGTGCTGCAAAACTGCAGTGCTAACCACTGAGCTATCATTTCACCGTAACACATTTGAAAAACCAGAGGTTGGTTGGTAAATTTTGGCCTGGGAGGCAATCACAAAGCATTGGCAGCAACCCACAGCCTGCTTATCTGTGGCCATTTCATTAAAGGGAACCTGTCATCAGGTCCTACGTCATCCACACTCACCGGCATTGAGGTCCTGCACAGGCGCACTTGATCTGCCCTGAGCAGGGCAGATAAAAGCATTGTAATGTGCCTGCGCGGGACCAGTGAGTGTGTATGACATAGGACGCGTCATGCACACAGGCTTCAGAAGGAGAACAA
Organism: Anomaloglossus baeobatrachus; assembly: GCF_048569485.1. Classification (NCBI taxonomy): domain Eukaryota; kingdom Metazoa; phylum Chordata; class Amphibia; order Anura; family Aromobatidae; genus Anomaloglossus; species Anomaloglossus baeobatrachus. The sequence goes on from NC_134353.1 coordinate 364,232,590, forward strand.
ACATGGCTGAAAGAGAAAGCGCCGGCACTGGAGATCGGAGATACCCATCTGACTAGAATCCACCGCAGCGTAACCGTTAGGTGAGTATTACAAAGTGATATTTATGTTCTACACAGCAGCCTGGGCTCTTATATACAGCATGTTAGAATTCTGAATATAAGAGCCCACTGGTAGTGGACACCACTGATACACCAAAAAACTGCTGACAGGTTCCCTTTAACCCCTTTAACCCCCCTTGGAAATTTTCCGTGTTTTTTTTGTTTTTTCCTCCCCTTCTTCCAGGAGCCATAACATTTTTATTGTTCCATCAATACAGCCATATGAAGGTTTGTTTTTTTTTTTGTGGGACAAGTTGTACTTTTGAACTACACTATTCTGTCCCATATAGTACTGAAGACGGGGCAAAAATTTCAAGTACGGTAAAATTGCAAAAAAAGCGAAATTGTACGATTGTTTTTTGTTTTATTTATCATGTTCAATCTACTTAAATAATCACCACTTTTATCCGTTCCCCTATTCCATCATGCGCCGTGGCATTGTCCGTTGTGCAGCCGCAGTTTGAACGATGCTCCGGCTTCCGGGTCCTCACTGCATGCACGCATACACACATATAGCAGACACACGCAGCAGACACACACAGCAGACACACACATAGCGCACGCAGCAGACACACACATAGCACACGCAGCAGACACACACATAGCGCATGCAGCAGACACACATAGCAGACACACACATAGCGCACGCAGCAGACACACACAGCAGACACACATAGCAGACACTGAACACGTACACACACATAGCGCACATGCATGTATACACTGAACAGAGACACACACACATTACTGTATACTCACCTGTCCGGGGCCGCTGTCGCCGCTGCTTCTGCTGTCAGCCCTTTACTGCAGATGAATGCTTTGTGGCGCCGTAAAGCATTCAACTGCAGTAAAGCCATGACATCAACCTGCAGCGGCCGCTTCGTACACCGGACGCTATCACAGAGGAGTCTGTGTGCTGCAGCTGGAGACTCCGCAGGCACGGAGGACAGTTGAAACACTGCATAATAGGGGACAGATGGGAACCAGCAGGAGCACAATGTGCTCATTACTGCAGAGGACATCAGCCCCCCCACCAGATCTGTATACCCCAGCCCCCCTCCACCATATCTGTATACTCCCAATCCCCCCACCAGATCTGTATGCCCCCAGCTCCCCCCACCAGAACTGTATGCCTCCAGCCCCCCAGGACTGTATGCCTCTAGCCCCCCCCACCAGATCTGTATGCCTCCAGCCCCCCACTAGATCTGTATGCCTCCAGCCCCCCACTAGATCTGTATGCATCCAGCCCCCCACCAGATCGGTATGCCCCCAGCCCCCCCACGAGATCTGTATGCCCCCAGCTCCCCCCACCAGATCTGTATGCCCCCAGCCCCCCTCCACCATATATGTATGCCCCCAGCCCCCCCCCCAACAGAACTGTATGCTCCCAGCGCCCTCCACCAGAACTGTATGCCTCCATCCCTCCAGGACTCTTTGCCTCCAGCCCCCCCCCAACAGATCTGTATGCCTCCAGCCCCCCACTATATCTGTATGCTCCCAGCTCCCCCCACTAGATCTGTTTGCCCCCAGCTCCCCCCACCAGATCTGTATGCCCCCAGCTCTCCCCACCAGGTCTGTATGCCCCCAGCTCCCCCCACCAGATATGTATGCCCCCAGCTCCCCCCACCAGATCTGTATGCCCCCAGCTCCCCCCACCAGATCTGTATGCCCCCAGCTCCCCCCACCAGATCTGTATGCCCCTAGCTCCCCCCACCAGATATGTATGCTCCCAGCTCCTCCCATCGGATCTGTATGCCTCCAGCTCCCCCCACCAGACTGTATGCCCCCAGCTCCCCCCACCAGATCTGTATGCCCCTAGCTTCCCCCACCAGATCTGTATGCCTCCAGCTCCCCCCACCAGATCTGTATGCCCCAGCTCTCCCCACCAGATCTGTATGCCCCCAGCTCCCACCACCAGATCTGTATGCCCCAAGCCCCCCCACCAGATCTGTATACTTCCAGCCCCCCCACCAAATCTGTATGCCTCCAGCCCCCCCACTAGATCTGTATGCTCCCAGCTCCCCCTACTAGATCTGTTTGCCCCCAGCTCCCCCCACCAGATCTGTATGCCCCCAGCTCCCCCCACCAGATCTGTATGCCCCCAGCTCCCCCCACCAGATCTGTATGCCCCAGCTCCCCCCACCAGATCTGTATGCCCCTAGCTCCCCCCACCAGATCTGTATGCCCCCAGCTCCCCCTACCAGATCTGTATGCCCCCAGCTCTCCCCACCAGATCTGTATGCCCCAAGATCCCCCACCAGATCTGTATGCCTCCATCCCCCCTACCAGATCTGTATGCCTCCAGCCCCCCTACCAGATCTGTATGCCCCATACCAGATCTGTATGCCCCCCATCAGATCTGTATGCCCCCCCACCAGATCTGTATGCCACCAGCCCCCCCACCAGATCTGTATGCCCCAAGCCCCCCCACCAGATCTGTATGCCCCCAGCCCCCCCACCAGATCTCTATGCCCCAAGCCTGCCCACCAGATCTGTATGCCTCCAGCCCCACCTGCCAGATCTGTATGCCTCCAGCTCCTCCCAACCAGATCTGTATGCCTCCAGCCCCACCTGCCAGATCTGTATACCTCCAGCTCCACCTGCCAGATCTGTATGCCCCCCACCAGATCTGTATGCCACCAGCCCCCCACCAGATCTGTATGCCACCAGCCCCCAACCAGATCTGTATGCCTCCAGCCCGCCACCAGATCTGTATGCCTCCAGCCCCCCCACCAGATCTGTATGCCTCCAGCCCCCCCACCAGATCTGTATGCCTCCAGGTCTCCCCCCCACCAGATCTGTATGCCTCCAGCCCCCCCACCAGATCTGTATGCCTCCAGCCCCCCGCCAGATCTGTATGCCTCCAGCCCCCCACCAGATCTGTATGCCTCCAGCCCCCCCGCCAGATCTGTATGCCTTTAGCTCCCCCGCCAGATCGGTATGCCTCCAGCCCCCACATCAGATCTCTATGCCTCCAGCCCCCCCACCAGATCTGTATGCCCCCAGCCCCCCCACCAGATCTGTATGCCTCCAGCCCCCCCACCAGATCTGTATGCCTCCAGCCTCCCCCACCAGATCTATATGCCTCAAGCCCCCCACCACCAGATCTGTATGCCTCCAGCTCCTCCCAACCAGATCTGTATGCCTCCAGCCACACCCACCAGATCTGTATGCCCCCCACAAGATCTGTATGCCCCCAGCCCCCCCCCATCAGATCTATATGCCACCAGCCCCACTCACCACTGCTCCTTTGAGCACCACTAAGCATAGAAAGATGTTTTTTCCACCGCACTCCCGATGCAATAGGCCTATTTCTAGTTTACAATAAAACTGTAATTATACCAGATATTGATACAGTAAAACTTTAATTATACCATTTTTGCATAATGTTTTTATCTCCTGTTATTGCATTTTAATGCCATGTTGCAGTGACCAAAATACCGTAACTTTGCCAATTGTAATTTTTTTCACTCTACTCCCTTTACCGATCAGATTAATTGATTTCATATTTAGCTAGATTGGGGATTTCTGAAAATGACAATACCAAATATCTGTGTATGTGTGTGTTTTTTTATTGTTTTATTCTCAATGGGGTTAAAGGGGTGTCTTTAAACTTTTATTTTTTTTTAATATTTTTAAAAATTTGTTGTTTTTTTTTTCAATTTTTAATGATTTTACTAGTTCTCCTACAGAACTTATGACAGCACTGTCCAATCGCTTGTGCTGATCAGAGCGATACTTTAGCATCACTCTGATCAGGAGAAATGCTGTGTTCCTATGAGTGCTGGCACTCTGTTGGCATTCACTGGAAGTGAGTCATGACAGATACAATGGTCATCATCTGACCCCACACTGTCAGGGCAACAAATTAGCGCCTCGTCATCGCATAATGACCCACCCATAATGGTGGTGGACAGTTTAGTCCCTGCCAGAGCGCATTAAATAGTGCTGACAGAGTGATTTAAGGAGTTAACAGGTGTGGTTGGATCGAACCAGTAGATATGTGATCATTTCAGCAGACATGTGAGGATGAGGCGACCTAGGACGCATATATATGCCCTAGGTTGTGAAGGGGTTAAAGCAGCAGAGGCAACAATCTTTCAAAATACCTGTGGCTGTACACACACTGAGCAAAAATCTAAAACGCAACACTTTTATTTTTGCTCCCATTTTTCATGAGTTGAACTCAAAGATCTAAGACTTTTTCAATGTACACAAAAGGCCTTTTTCTCTCAAATATCGTTCACAAATTTGTCTAAATCTGTGTTATCTTTGCCGAGATAATCCATCCACCTCATATGTGTAGCATACAAGATTCTGATTAAACAGCATGATTACTGCACAGATGTGCCTTAAGGTGGTGTCACACATAGCGACGCAGCAGCGATCACGACCAGCGATCTGACCTTATCAGGATCGCTGCTGCGTCGTTACATGGTCGCTGGTGAGCTGTCAAACAGGCAGTTCTCACCAGCGACCAGTGACCAGCCCCCAGCCAGCAGCGACACGTGGAAGCATAACTAAGGTAAATATCGGGTATTCAAGGAAAGCACTTCTCCTGGTTACCCGATACTTACCTTAGTTACTAGCGTCCGCCGCTCTCACGCTGCCAGTGTCGGCTCCCTGTTCCCTGCACTCCTAGCCAGAGTACACATCGGGTTAATTACTCGATGTGTACTCCAGCTACGTGTGCAGGGAGCAGGGAGTCGGCACTGGCAGCGTGAGAGCACATCGCTTAGCGCTGGCTCCCTGCACTCCTAGCCAGAGTACACATCGGGTTAATTACCCGATGTGTAGTCCAGCTACGTGTGCAGGGAGCAGGGAGCCGGCACTGGCAGCGTGAGAGCAGCGGACGCTAGTAACTAACGTAAATATCGGGTAACCAAGGAAAGGGCTTCTTGGTTACCCGATGTTTTCCGTGGTTACAGCTTACCGCAGGCTGCCAGACGCCGGCTCCCTGTTCCCTGCTCGCTTCAGTTCGTCGCTCTCTCGCTGTCACACACAGTGATGTGTGCTTCACAGCGGGAGAGCAACGTCCAAAAAATGAAGCAGGACATTCAGCAACGACCGGCAACATCACAGTAGGGGCCAGGTCGTTGCTGGATGTCACACACAGCGACAGCGACGGGACGTCGCTGCTACGTCACAGAAAATGGTGACTTAGCAGCGACGTCGTTGTCGTTGTCGCTATGTGTGACACCACCTTTAGGCTGGCCACAAGAAAAGGCCACTTTAAAATGTGCAGTTTTACAGTATGGGGGGGAGTTCAGAAAACCAGCCAGTATCTGGTGTGACCAGGGGCGGACTGGGGTGTATGGGGCCCACCAGGGGAATTGACTCCAGGGGCCCACCCTACAGCTAAATATAAACACCCATTAGCGTTATCCCCGTTATTGACTGTATACACAGGTGGCTCCTGCACATCTCTATTGTGCACCATAACTGGGATGTACAATTATAGTTGTTTGCAGTAATGGGGTCTTTGGTGAAAACAAGTTATCACCGATCCACAGGGTAGGTTGGTGATAACTTATTGATCGGTGTAACCAGACCAGTGGAAACCGCACCGATAGGAAGATTGGGGAACTTTTTGCAGCGGCAGGTGGAGTGTGTGACCGCAGATCCATTCATCCTCTGTAGGGTGGGATGTGTGACCACAGATCCATTCATCCTCTGTGGGGTGGGGTGTGCGACCGCAGCTCCATTCATCCTCTGTGGGGTGGGGTGTGTGACCGCAGCTCCATTTATCCTCTGTGGGGTGGGATGTGTGACCGCAGCTCCATTCATCCTCTGTGGGGTGGGATGTGTGACCGCAGCTCCATTCATCCTCTGTGGGGTGGGATGTGTGACCGCAGATCCATTCAACCTCTGTGGGGTGGGGTGTGTGACCGCAGCTCCATTCATCCTCTGTGGGGTGGGGTGTGTGACCACAGCTCCATTCATCCTCTGTGGGGTGGGATGTGTGACCGCAGATCCATTCAACCTCTGTGGGGTGGGATGTGTGACCGCAGATCCATTCATCCTCTGTGGGGTGGGATGTGTGACCGCAGCTCCATTCATCCTCCATGGACGGGAATTGAAGGAAATTTTTACTCTCCACTAGATAGTGACATGGCCCTGCCTGGTTGATAATTGTGTTCACGGTTTCATCATATATTTATCATCTTGTAATTTACATGAAATATAAGAAATAGTTGATGGTACATGACTATATTATATTATGGATAGACTGAAATATCAGTTCATAAGGAATCTGTTACAATTGTATGTATATTCTGATCAGTGATTGATGTCCGCGCCCTCACTTGTCTTGTGCCGCCCCGCACCTACCCCTGTGTCAATAAATATTTCACCCTTGCACTTTGGATTTTTGGTCGTGTGTTTTCTCTTTGATTTTCAAAACCAATAATACCATATACAAAGGGGAAATACCGCCACATAGTGACCGAATACAACCCATACAAGGGATAAATACCGCCACACTGTGACCAGACAACATATTACCACCAAACAGTGACCAAATACAGCCACATACAAGGGAGAAATACCACTACACCGTGACCAGACCACAAACTGGCCGAATAATACCACATACAAGGGAGAAATACCGCGACACTATGACCAGATAACATACTACCAACACATAGTGATCAAAAGCAACCACATACCAGTGAGTAATACCACCAAATCATAATTAGACCACATAGTAACTGAATATTACCACATACAAGGGAGAAATACCGCAACATTATAACAACACCACATAATGACCGACTATAACTACATACAAGAAAGTAATACCGCCACACCATAATCAGACCACATAGTGACCGAATACAACCACATACAAGGGAGAAATACCGTGACACTATAACCACACCACATAATGACCAAATAATACCACACACGAGACAAATATCAGTACAACATGACCAAATGACATATTACTACCACACAAGGACATATAATACTACAATAATGATCATGAATAAAAACTACAATGCTAATAACACTAATATTATCATCAGTGCCATTATACACAGGAGCTCTGTATATAGTGTATAGGTAATACAGTGATCACCAGTGACATTATACACAGGAGCTCTGTATACAGTGTACAGTATAGTGTGTGTGTACATGTAACACACTGACTTACCAGTGACGTCTCTAGCTGACTTTATTCATCTTCACATTTTTTCTTCATCCGGTGCTGACCGCCATCACTTCTTCCTGCCATGACACGGCTCTACAGAAAATAAGTCACCTATAGCTGATCACTACCAGAGCACATTCCTCACTATTTCCCCAATTTCTACACTACGTCAGACTCTTGCTCCCCCATTGGAGACAGTATCCTCAAAATTAACTTATTTCATCAGTAATAATGTCCCCTAATTTACCCCTACAGTAATTATTCGCCACGTGCCACCATAAACCAGCCATGTATGTCCCTCATTCTGGCCCCTTTTATTTAATAATATCGGGGGGAACAAGGGGAATCAGAAGGGGCTGTTAATTGCTTCCTGCACAAAATATCCCCCCCACACACTGCTCCTCTCCAAAATAGCCCCACAAAGTGACCCTTTCCAAAATGTCCCCCAAAAATGTGCCCTTTCTATAATATCTCTCCCAACTGCATCCCTGTATAAATTCCCCCCTCCTCATTATACTATGCTGCCTTCCACAATCTTTGATGCCTCATAATGTCCCCCATTGCCATATAATGTCCCTATTTCTTTCATAACGTCCCCCACTAACCTATAATGCCCCAATTTGCTTCATAATGGCCCCCACTGCCCTATAATGTCCCCCACTGCTTTATAGTGTCCCCCACTGCCCTATAGTGTCCCCCGCTGCCCTATACTGTCCCCCACTGCCTTATAGTGTTCCCCACTGCCTATAGTGTCCCCCCACTGCCTTATAGTGTCCCCCCACTGCCTTATAGTGTCCCCCACTGCCTTATAGTGTCCCCCACTGCCCTATAATATTTCCCACTGCCCTATTATGTTCCCCACTGCATTATAATGTCCCCACTGCCCTATAATGTTTCCCACTGCCCTATAATGTCCCCACTGCCCTATTATGTTCCCCACTGCATTATAATGTTTCCCACTGCCCTATTATGTCCCTCACTGACCCATAATATGCTCCATAAAGTCCACCATCGCTTCTTAATGCCCCTTGTAAAATAACACTGCTCCTCCCCCACCCGCAGCCCCTCATATAAAAGTACATCTTCGGCTCCTCTGGAGAGCTTACCTGTGCCTGCGCGTCCTCCTCTTCATCCCTGCAGCTGCGGCCCGGTGATGATGATGTCTGTGCAGGACTGAGGCGCGCTCCTCTGCCTCAGTCCTGTCGCATTCTCTTCCTCTGCAGCCCCGGCCCCTGTGATGATGTCCCGTCGTGGTGCGGGGCTGAGCAGCGCTGCTCTGCCTCCTGTCACCGGCCGCACTGTACAAATGTATGCGCGCCTGAAAGACACGCATACATCTGAATACCGGCGCAAATGGAGGAGCAGCAGATGGGAGAGGGGAGCGGCGGCGGATGGGGGAGCGGCGGATGGGGGAGAGGGCGCAGCGGGTGGGGGAGCGTCGGAGAATGGGAGAGGGCACAGCGGATGCAGGCGCGGCGGAGGATGGGTGAGGGCACAGCGGATGCAGGCACATCGGAGGATGGGAGAGGGCGCAGCAGATGGGAGAGGGCAGAGGCGGATGGAGGAGCTGCGGAGGATGGGAGAAGGCGCAGCGGATGCAGGAGCGGCGGAGGATGGGAGAAGGCGCAGCAGATGCAGGAACGGTGAAGGATGGGAGAAGGCACAGCAGATGCAGGAGCAGCGGAGGATGGGAGAGGGAGCAGCAGATGGGAGAGGGCAGAGGTAGATGGAGGAGCAGCGGAGGATGAGAGAGGGTGCAACGGATGCAGGTGCGGCGGAGGAAGGGGGAAGTGAGATTGGGGATAGCTACCTTACTGGATGGATCTAGGCAGCAGGATCACAGCAGATGGAGAAGACAGCAGATGGAGAAGGGTGAGAGGGGGCAGCAGATGAAGAGGATGGGACAGAGTGGGCAGCAGGTCAGGGAGGGGGACAGCGGCAGATGGGGGAGAGCGGTGGCGAATGGAGGGGGGCAGCAGATAGAAGAGAGTGGTGGCTGAAAGGCGGCGGCAGAAAGGGGGCAGTGGCGGCGGCAGAAAGGGGGCAGTGGCGGCGGAAGAAAGGGGGCGGTGGCGGCGGCAGAAAGAGGGCAGTGGCGGCGGCAGAAAGAGGGCAGTGGCGGCGGCGGCAGAAAGAGGGCAGTGGCAGCGGCGGCAGAAAGAGGGCAGTGGCGGCGGCAGAAAGAGCGCAGTGGCGGCGGTGACAGAAAGGGGGCAGTGGCGGCGGCAGAAAGAGGGCAGTGGCAGCGGCGGCAGAAAGGGGGCAGTGGCGGCGGCAGAAAGAGGGCAGTGGCGGCGGCAGCAGAAAGGGGGCAGTAGTGGCGGCGGCAGAAAGAGGGCAGTGGCAGTGGCGGCGGCGGCGGCAGAATGGGGGCGGGGCGGCTATAACTTACTGATGGGGCACGCACAGTGATCGCTTTCCTCAGATGCCTTCCACGGACGGAGTGAAGGTGAGGGGAGCGGTCACCGGCCCCAGATCCACGGTGATTGGAGAGATCGGTCACAAGGCCGGTCTCTCCAATCAGAGCAGGGGGAGGGTGAAACAGAGGTCACCCAGCTCCAGCCAATGATCGGTGCTATAGCTGCATTGATCATGGCTGGATTTCAATGTTTCAGCCATTTTCAATGGCTAAACATTACAGTGGCTGTGATTGGCTGATGAACGCCGTTCAGCCAATCACAGCCTCCGTAGGTCCGGGCACCACCCCTCCTGAGGTCCCCTCCTCCCCGAATCTAAGGTTTTTGCAAACCGATAGCAGCCACCGGGACCGCGATTTCAATATGACGCACTGGGTACGTCATGGGTCCTTAAGTACCAGGGAACCATGACGTACCCAGTACATCATGGTTACCAACATAAATTAATACAGAGAACCGGATCGCAGGAGCCGTTTATTGCCGGTTCGAGGAACCGGCTGCTATTTTAACAACCGGTTCTCCCGAACCGGACAGAACCGGCTGAATCCCACCCCTGGATGGGATGGTGGAGACGGCTTGAGCACTATCTGGGGACCCCTGGCCTGGGGCTGGCCCCAGGCAGGTGACTGGTAAGGTAAAAAGCCCCCCGGCACCCCTCCCCGGGGCCCCTGCTCACTTCCCTGGGCCCCCGCACCCCTTCCCGGGGCCCCTGCTCACTCCCCTGGGCCCCCGCACCCCTTCCCGGGGCCCCCGTTCACTCCCCTGGGCCCCAGCGCCCCCCCCCCGGGGCCCCTGCCTGCTCCCCTGGGCCCCTGTTCACTCCCCTGGGCCCCCCCGGGCCCCTGCTCGCCCCCCGCGGGGCCCCCGCCTTCTATACTCCCGTGCTGCTGCTCCTGCAGCCTGGCCTGGGGCGATGCCGGGTCCGTCCTCCGCAGCGCGATGCTGCCAGCACCTGCCCAGGAAGGAAGCAGTCATCGCTCTGAGACTGCCTCCTCCTACAGTGTCGCTGGGCAGAGAAGTCAGAGCGGCAGTGACAGCAGGCAGAGCAGAGAGATCGCTCTTCCTGCTTGCCGCTGCAGAGGGAATGGGATTGTCACTAATCATATCGGCAATGTGCCGATATGATTAGTGAAATTACCGGCCGGGGGGGGCCTCTCACACATATCCATAGAGGCCCAGGGGGTATAGGGGGGTGGGGCCTAAGGGGCATGGCCATCAATAGCAGGGGCCCACCAGGGGTTCTCCTGACCTCCTGGTGGGCCAGTCCGCCCCTGGGTGTGACCACCATTGACCTTAAGCAGTGAAACACATCTCCTTTGCATAGTGTTGTTGAGGTTGTTGATTGTGGCCTTTGGAAGGTTGACATTAGCAAACCGCTCACCCACACGGGGCCATACATGCAGTTTGCCATCTGCCCTGTACAGTGAAAAACAGGATTCATCCGTGAAGAGAACATCTCTTCAACATGCCATACACCATAGAATGTGAGTATTTACCCATTCGAGTTGATTACGACAATGAACTACAGTCAGGTGTAAACCCCAATGAGGATGACGAGCAGCAGATGAGCTTCCCTGAGACTATTTGTGCAGAAATTCTTTGGTTATGCAAACTGGTTGCAACAGCTGCCCAGGTGGCTGGTCTCAGACGATCTTAGAGGTGAAGATGCTGAATGTTGAGGTTCTGGGCTGGTGTGGTTATACTATTATTTTGAAAACCAGTTACCTTTGCTGCTTTAAAAATTGAAGTGACGGTGGCCTGTCAGACCAAGCCTGCAGCAGTGTCTGACAGGAGATCTGCAGTCTGACACTGTCAGTATAATGCGTTGCCATACTGTTGCATGGCAATGCATTATACCATCAATCAGACTAAGAAAAGTTAAAGTCCCATATAAGGACTAGGTAAAAAAGTAAAATAAAAGTAAATAAAACTTGCAAAATGTTAAAAAATAATAATCACAAAAAAAATATGATAACAAAAATACATTTATTTATATAACAACAAAAATGAACAAAAAAGTAGATGTATTTGGTATCGCTGTGTCCGACCCGACCTATTAAACTATCACACTCTTTAACCCCTTCAGTGAACAGTTTAAAAAAATGTAGCAAAAAATGCTTTTACATCATGCTGCAGTAGAAAAGTGGAATAAAACGCAATCAAAAAGTTGAATACAAACAAAAATGGCATTACTGAAAACTATATCTTGTCCCGCAAAAATACAAGTCGCCGCACAGCTCCATCAGCAGAAATTTAAAATGTTTCCCCCTGAGAAAACAGCAATGCCCCCAAACATTATTTTTTTCTAAATGACTGTTTTTATTGTGTAAATGCAGCAAAACATAAACAAATTATATAAATTTGGTAGCGCTGTAACCATACTGGCCTGAAGAATAAATCTGTGCTGTTACTTTTACCAAAAAGTGAACAGCATAAAAAAAAAAAAATCGCAAATAAAGAAAACCAAACTTTTTGACATTTTTTTTATTTTATGTTTCAGAAGTCTTATCAGCTTCTTATCAGGTATGTTTTATTTTAGCATGCAGAGCTTGTATTTTATATCCTATAGGGAGACTTGACTTGGTTTGTTATATTTATGTCAAATGGTTAATGCATGGTTTTTATATTATAGATTTAAAGCTCAGGTTGTTCTAGGTGCAATAATACCAATTTGGTTGACTTTTTTTGTTTGTTAATTATTGTTTTTACAAAAAAAACACATACACATATGTTTACATACACTATCTGAAAAGAAACATATGTATATTTTTCTCACTATCTAACATGAAATCAGAATAATCCTTTCCAGTTTCAGGTAATTTAGGAACCAAAAATATTTATATTTATCAAATGCCAGAATAATGAAATAGAGAGAATGTTTTAAAGCATTTTTATTACTTTCTGCAAAGTTAAAACTTTATATAAACTAAAAGTACTATTCCTTTAAACAATATGGGATGATGTCATGTCTTTGGAAGCTTCTGATAGGTTTATTGGCAACATCTGAGTTAATTACAGACACACCTGTCGATGTATTTTAATGCACACCTGAAACACACTGCTTCTTTGTGTAGCATCATGGGAAAGTCAAAAGAAATCAACTAGGATGATCTCAGGAAGAGAATTGTGGACTTGCACAAGTCTGGTTCATCCTTGGGTGCAGTTTCCAGATACCTGAAGGTGCCCCATTCATCTGTACAAACAATTTGTAAGACCACATGCACACGTTGAGTATTTGGTGAGTTTTTTACCTTAGTATATGTAAACTGTAACCAGGAGAGGAACACTCAGAGGAAACGTATAATAGAAACACGGCACCACTTTTGTATTTTTTACCCACTCCTGGTTTTGGCTTACAAATACTGTTACTGAATACAAATACAAATACAAATATACAATACACATATATATATATATGAATACAAATATTTTTACTGAGGTAAAAAAGTTCACCAAATATTCAACATGTGCACATGACCTGCACATGTGACACAATTTTCGCGAGTTGGGCTCTGCATGCCACCACATTGGATTTGAAATGAAACCTCTACAACAGAATTCAAGTGCAGATTGTAACGTTTAATTTGAAGGTTTGAACAAAAATATCTGATAGAAATTGTAGGAATTGTACACATTTCTTTACAAACACTCCACATTTTAGGAGGTCAAAAGTAATTGGACAAATAAACCCATGGAACCCATGGACATCACCAAACGCTGGGTTTCCTTCTTAATGCTTTGCCAGGCCTTTACAGCCGCAGCCTTCAGGTCTTGCTTGTTTGTGGGTCTTTCCGTCTTAAGTCTGGATTTGAGCAAGTGAAATGCATGCTCAATTGGGTTAAGATCTGGTGATTGACTTGGCCATTGCAGAATGTTCCACTTTTTTGCACTCATGAACTCCTGGGTAGCTTTGGCTGTATGCTTCGGGTCATTGTCCATCTGTACTATGAAGCGCCGTCCGATCAACTTTGCGGCATTTGGCTGAATCTGGGCTGAAAGTATATCCCGGTACACTTCAGAATTCATCCGGCTACTCTTGTCTGCTGTTATGTCATCAATAAACACAAGTGACCCAGTGCCATTGAAAGCCATGCATGCCCATGCCATCACGTTGCCTCCACCATGTTTTACAGAGGATGTGGTGTGCCTTGGATCATGTGCCGTTCCCTTTCTTCTCCAAACTTTTTTCTGCCCATCATTCTGGTACAGGTTGATCTTTGTCTCATCTGTCCATAGAATACTTTTCCAGAACTGAGCTGGCTTCATGAGGTGTTTTTCAGCAAATTTAACTCTGGCCTGTCTATTTTTGGAATTGATGAATGGTTTGCATCTAGATGTGAACCCTTTGTATTTACTTTCATGGAGTCTTCTCTTTACTGTTGACTTAGAGACAGATACACCTACTTTACTGAGAGTGTTCTGGACTTCAGTTGATGTTGTGAATGGGTTCTTCTTCACCAAAGAAAGTATGCGGCGATCAACCACCACTGTTGTCATCCGTGGACGCCCAGGCCTTTTTGAGTTCCCAAGCTCACCAGTCAATTCCTTTTTTCTCAGAATGTACCCGACTGTTGATTTTGCTACTCCAAGCATGTCTGCTATCTCTCTGATGGATTTTTTCTTTTTTTTCAGCCTCAGGATGTTCTGCTTCACCTCAATTGAGAGTTCCTTAGACCGCATGTTGTCTGGTGACAGCAACAGCTTCCAAATGCAAAACCACACACCTGTAATCAACCCCAGACCTTTTAACTACTTCATTGATTACAGGTTAACGAGGGAGATGCCTTCAGAGTTAATTGCAGCCCTTAGAGTCCCTTGTCTAATTACTTTTGGTCCCTTGAAAAAGAGGAGGCTATGCATTACAGAGCTATGATTCCTAAACCCTTTCTCCGATTTGGATGTGAAAACTCTCATATTGCAGCTGGGAGTGTGCACTTTCAGCCCATATTATATATATAATTGTATTTCTGAACATGTTTTTGTAAACAGCTAAAATAACAAAACTTGTGTCACTGTCCAAATATTTCTGGACCTAACTGTATGCTTTTTTAGACTTGCATTAGATGCGGAGAATCTTTAGGTAAAAAACACATTTACGCAGCGTACACACATCAAAAACGCATGTAATTTGCACTTAAGTATGTCAATACCAGGAGGTTTCAAAAATAAAGAAACTTTATTTAAAGCATGACCTCAAACAGACAAAAAACACAGCGTCATAAACACCATAAACACAGTTTCAAACTTTTTAAAAAATGCAATGAAATAAAATGCAAGCAAACTAAGGTGCAGAAATTCTACAGTGTCCAAAGCTCAACAAACACTTACGATACGATACGATACACTTTATTGATCCCGTGGGAAATTATGGTATCACAGCAGCACAACTTATATAATAACATGACTTACTTAATTGACAAGACAGTAGAGTTGACAGAAGAACATTATACATTAGATTAGATCATACACAGCGGGTAAACAGAAATGTAGAAGAAATAAAGAAGTAAACATTCACCTTGATGATTTAACACTAATGTTATGGTTGTACATTGCCATAGCAGTTGGCACAAATTATTTCCTATATTTTTCCTTCTTACACCTCAGAAGGATTAGCCGGTTACTGAAGGTGCTCTTCTGTCTCATGTGAATAGCTCATGTAACGGATGTGCATTATTATTCATAATCGCCATACACTTATATCCATGCAGCGGTATCTCGTCCTCCATGCTGCTGCTTCTGTCTGTGGTCTATACAGAGAGAGATCAGGAGTTCCTCATTTCTCTTTTTACAGTCAATAGCATCTAGTCTCCAACACTAGCTCAGAGGCAACTGAAACTTCGAGATGGTAGCTAGATAAGTGAAAACTGGTGAAAAATGCAGGCTACAAGTCATATAATGGCCACAATAGTGTTATTCCTCACTTGCATACATATTACAGCTTATTGTAAAAAAATCACTTGAAATGACACGCTTTAAGAATGCATTTAGATTTTAGCAGTAGGAATGCTTGCACGGCTCTTCTATGGTCACTAGAGTAAAGGTCCAGTCACACTAAACAACTTACCAGCGATCCCAACAACGATAGGGATCGCTGGTAAGTTGCTAGGAGGTTGCTGGTGAGATGTCACACTGCGACGCTCCAGCGATCCCACCAGCAACCTGACCTGGCAGGGATCGCTTTAGCGTTGCTACACAAGTTGTGGGTGAGCTCACCAGCAACCAGTGTCCCAGCCCCCAGCCAGCAGCGCCGCGTGGAAGATGCTGCGCTTGGTAACTAAGGTAAATATCGGGTAACCAACCCGATATTTACCTTGGTTACCAGCGCACGCAGCTACACGTGCAGAGAGCAGGGAGCAGCGCACACTGAGCGCTGGCTCCCTGCTCTCCTAGTTACAGCACACATCGGGTTAATTAACCCGATGTGTCCTGCAGCTACATGTGCACAGAGCAGGAGCCGGCACTGACAGTCAGAACGGCGGAGGCTGGTAACAAAGGTAAATATCGGGTAACCAAGGACAGGGCTTCTTGGTTACCCGATGTTTACTGTGGTTACCAGCCTCCGCAGAAGCCGGCTCCTGCTGCCTGCACATTTAGTTGTTGCTGTCTCGCTGTCACACACAGCGATCTGTGCTTCACAGCGGGACAGCAACAACTAAAAAATGGCCCAGGACATTCAGCAACAACCAACGACCTCACAGCAGGGGCCAGGTTGTTGCTGGATGTCACACACAGCAACATCGCTAGCAACGTCACAAAAGTTGTTCGTTAGCAGCGATGTTGCTAGCAATGTTGCTTAGTGTGACGGGGCCTTTACAAAGCAATGATTGTTAATAGTGGATTCACATTGTATTCCAAATAACAATAGGGACACTGCTTTGAAAAGTGCATTATCTTCTTCATGGATGCATAGTATGCAGTAATTTCTTCCATGGTATGTTATCGGAATGCCATGGTATTGTGAATACATAGAGAAGCCTGCTATATGCCCTCTTCCTCTGATAACCTTTAATCCCCTGGGTTTTGTGCCTTTTCCCATTTGTTTATCAGCCCAGCACATGCATTACCCTTTCATGAGAACTGGCTGGGTGAGTCATCCCTGAGTCAGTCACTTGTGCAACACATGCAATCCTTCCAATTCATTTACTGAGAAATAGCATCTGTTAAAGCTGTGCAAGAGTAGACATTTCTCACTGTCAGTAATAGATGAATGTGTCTGTGATTGGCTGGGTGAGCTTCAACTCTCTGTGCTTCTGAATGAAAAAGAAAGAATCCCTTAAGGTAAGAGGCTAGACAAGAAATGGCACAGAGGCTATTATCATTATTATCACCCTCAGCTGGTAATAATTAAAAAAAATGTATTGTCACGTAAGCAAACAAATGGCGCTTTTGGAGCTTTTTCTCTATCGGAGTCAAAAGTATCCTTTATTTAGCCTTAGTATATGGAATATTCCATTACGTAGGTTTATAGATGTCATAGAGATGTGTTGCCGCTTAGATCTCCCTTGTTTGCCATTGCAGAGAACTACTATAAACCCGCTCTGGAGAGAACTATCCATATAATACCACAATTCTCTAGCAGTGGCCATTGTACAGGTAGCAGAAGCTTTCCATCTGTGAATAAAACTAATATGCAGCAAGAAAAATGGAGGTGTAGCTTGGAGAACACCTTTAGACTACATTTATACAGTATTTTTTGCAGTTAATTTACTTGCTAAGTTTGAAATTACCCCCAATGTTGTTTAGTGTCGATTTAATTTTACTTCACATTAGTGATGGGCGAATAGTAAAATATTCAAAATCGGATTATTCGTACTGAATACCAAGTACTACTTAGTATTGTCACGAATAACAAACCTAATACAAGTCAAAGGGGTACCCGAGCTATTTTCTTGAAGATTTCCCAGAAAAATGCTCGAGTTTCACATTAACTTGTATTAGGTTGGATATTCATGACAAATATTGGAATAGTACTAGGTATTTGATAAGAATAATCCAAACCCAAAAATATCACTATTCGCCTATCACTACTTATCATCTATGAATTAGGAAAGCAAATATGCATGTGTTTGATGTAGCATGTCTACATTTTTCTACATACCCCAAATTTCTTTCTTTTTCCTTTCTATTTACAGTGCCTACAAGTAGTATTCAACCCCCTGCAGATTTAGCAGGTTTGATAAGATGCAAATAAGTTAGAGCCTGCAAACGTCAAACAAGAGCAGGATTTATTAACAGATGCATAAATCTTACAAACCAACAAGTTATGTTGCTCAGTTAAATTTTAATACATTTTCAACATAAAAGTGTGGGTCAATTATTATTCAACCCCTAGGTTTAATATTTTGTGGAATAATCCTTGTTTGCAATTACAGCTAATAATCGTCTTTTATAAGACCTGATGAGGCCGGCACAGGTCTCTGGAGTTATCTTGGCCCACTCCTCCATGCAGATCTTCTCCAAGTTATCTAGGTTCTTTGGGTGTCTCATGTGGACTTTAATCTTGAGCTCCTTCCACAAGTTTTCAATTGAGTTAAGGTCAGGAGACTGACTAGGCCACTGCAACACCTTGATTTTTTCCCTCTTGAACCAGGCCTTGGTTTTCTTGGCTGTGTGCTTTGGGTCGTTGTCTTGTTGGAAGATGAAATGATGACCCATCTTAAGATCCTTGATGGAGGAGCGGAGGTTCTTGGCCAAAATCTCCAGGTAGGCCGTGCTATCCATCTTCCCATGGATGCGGACCAGATGGCCAGGCCCCTTGGCTGAGAAACAGCCCCACAGCACGATGCTGCCACCACCATGCTTGACTGTAGGGATGGTATTCTTGGGGTCGTATGCAGTGCCATCCAGTCTCCAAACGTCACGTGTGTGGTTGGCACCAAAGATCTCGATCTTGGTCTCATCAGACCAGAGAACCTTGAACCAGTCTGTCTCAGAGTCCTCCAAGTGATCATGAGCAAATTGTAGATGAGCCTTGACATGACGCTTTGAAAGTAAAGGTACCTTACGGGCTCGTCTGGAACGGAGACCATTGCGGTGGAGTACGTTACTTATGGTATTGACTGAAACCAATGTCCCCACTGCCATGAGATCTTCCCGGAGCTCCTTCCTTGTTGTCCTTGGGTTAGCCTTGACTCTTCGGACAAGCCTGGCCTCGGCACGGGTGGAAACCTTCAAAGGCTGTCCAGGCCGTGGAAGGCTAACAGTAGTTCCATAAGCCTTCCACTTCCGGATGATGCTCCCAACAGTAGAGACAGGTAGGCCCAACTCCTTGGAAAGGGTTTTGTACCCCTTGCCAGCCTTGTGACCCTCCACGATCTTGTCTCTGATGGCCTTCGAATGCTCCTTTGTCTTTCCCATGTTGGCCAAGTATGAGTGCTGTTCACAAGTTTGGGGAGGGTCTTAATTAGTCAGAAAAGGCTGGAAAAAGAGATAATTAATCCAAACATGTGAAGCTCATTGTTCTTTGTGCCTGAAATACATCTTAATACTTTAGGGGAACCAAACAGAATTCTGGTGGTTTGAGGGGTTGAATAATAAATGACCCTCTGAATAAACTTTTCACAATTTAAAAAAAAAAAAAAAAAAAAAAAAGAAATAACATTCTTTTTTGCTGCAGTGCATTTCACACTTCCAGGCTGATCTACAGTCCAAATGTCACAATGCCAAGTTAATTCCGAATGTGTAAACCTGCTAAATCTGCAGGGGGTTGAATACTACTTGTAGGCACCGTACCTCCGTATCTGTCACACATAATTTTGTACAAACTTCACTGACTGTCATGGCGGCATTGGGTGCTGTGCAGATTGCAGATACTGTCACTCCACTCGATGGGTTCTCTGGTGTCTGGCAGACTCGGGCGTCGACCTGCTGTGTGCTGATTCATAGGCAGGCTAGCAAGAGTTAATCTCTGTTAGTCTGCTTGCTCCTTTAGTCACATGTTGTGGGGAAGCCTATCACTTCTACTCTCCTCCTATTTATGCTGGTTGCAACCTTCCACCCATGGCAGCTATAGTTTATTCTATGTTAGTCTGGGAAATGTGGTGTCCCAGACGTACCGGTGAAAGTTGTGCTCTTTGCTTGGTGCAGTTGTGGAGTTTCCCCCCTTCCTTCCTGCTCCTGTTTTTCCACCTGAACTTCTTATTGTCTTTATCTTTGTGTGTGCGTGCTGTGTGACTGAGTTTTGGTTTTCCCTTGTCTGTGTTTATCTCTGATTTTCATCAAACTCCTGTCCCATCCCTCCCTGCGGGGAGGGGGAATCAGATCAGTACTGGTCAGGATCAGGGCCAGGAAGGTGATTCAGACTTCTACACCATCATAAGTATCCCTGAGATTAGGGAGAGCATAGGGCCCCCTAGCTTGAGGGACAGTTTAAGAGCCCCTTTTCCCTGCTATCCCATAGTCATTGTGACATTATCATGTGTGTAGACATCACACATTGTCATGATTTGGCAATTTGCAGTCAAATAGAGTGACCGCAGAGTTTTCATTCCAGTCTTTATAAAAAAAAAGCAAAGTAATAACAGCAAGTGAATTAAAAACTGAAACCAATACAATAGAACCAAATCAAGGATATGAAGGCAAATTGGCATGTCACCCCAAGCATTATTCCATCAGCAATAGCTCTCGTTATGCATTACGACATTAAGGAGTGGCTTTCCAAGATGTAAGGAAAGTACAACTGGTAGCATAATACGTGGTGTGACGTGTCCCTTCGCCTTCATGCTACAAGACCTCTTGGTTTCATTGTATTATACTGGTTTACTTTTTCACTCCTCTGCTGTTGTTACTTTGAGTTGGTTATACCTGTATGCCCTTTATTGCTATATTTTTAAGCATAATTCTTTAGTGGCTTCTTATTTTTATTGTTTGTTGGGGGAGATTTGTCTGGGGCAGGGAAATTATCGAGGGTGAAGCCATCGATATCGTTGCAGCTTATATGCTTTTTTGTTTTAAATGTTTGGTTCTATATGAATAAAGCTTATTTATTTGGAAGCTTGTGGAGTGTATTCTTTATACCGGTGTCGTTAACACTCACCCTACTTTCTTTGGTTCAGCTCTATAAATATGGTTACATATTCGACAGGTATACTTTCCAGATGGTAAATATACAATAATAAAAAAAACAAGCATTAATTGTGCTAATTTGTAGTAATATATGACATCACTGTTTTTGAAGAAATTGTGGTTATCGTTCTCTTCTTCTTTGGAATATGTTAAATGTTTTTTTATATCCTCCATCTGTTTCAGCATACATAAACTGAAATCATATGCATATTCATACCTGTGATTCATGAAGCTATAAAAACAGTAGAAAATCTTATGTAACTCCATTTTCAGGTATTACATATTATAGTAGGCAGGTAGACAAAATCAGAACACAATATAATCCCCACAGCAATTAGTTAATCATGAAGAGGACCATCAAGTCTCTACAATCATTGGTTATGGACAGGGAAATCTGCTGCAGGAAAAAATGAAGCATTTACTAAACCTTATAAAATCAGTTGATCTTTTGGCTACTTTCCCACAGGCAGCTTTTGGTGAGTTTTCTTGTTGCCGAGTTTTCTGTACCATTTCTGCACTCATTATGTAAATTAAGTTACTTTTGTTTTTTCATTGTGTTTTTAACATACATTTTGAACATGTCCAGCGTTGTTGTTCTCCGCTTCTCAGTGACATCATCACAATTGTGACTTGCTGGCTCACTGTATACTCTATGTGCTAGCAGAAGTCTCTTTTACATAAGCCTAAGGCGGGCTTTGCACGTTGCGACATCACAAGTCGATGCTGCGATGTCGCACGCGATAGTCCCCGCCCCCGTCGCAGATATGATATCTTGTGATAGCTGGCGTAGCGAAAATTATCGCTACGCCAGCTTCACATGCACTCACCTGCCCTGCGACCGTCGCTCTGGCCGGTGACCCACCTCCTTCCTAAGGGGGCGGGTCGTGCGGCGTCATAGCGACGTCACACGGCAGGCGGCCAATAGCGGCGGAGGGGCAGAGATGAGCAGGATGTAAACATCCCGCCCACTTCCTTCCTTCCGTAGAGCCGCCGGCGGCAGGTAAGGTGAGGTTTCTCGCTCCTGCGGCTTTACACACAGCGATGTGTGCTGCCGCAGGAACGAGGAACTACATCGTACCTGTCGCGGCAGCGTAATTATGAAAAAGTCGGAGCCTGCACCGATGATACGATAACGACGCTTTTGCGCACGTTAATCGTATCATCTAGGATTTACACACAACGATGTCGAAAGTGACGCCGGATGTGCGTCACTTTCGATTTGACCCCACCGACATCGCACGTGCGATGTTGCAATGTGCAAAGCCGCCCTAAGGAGCCTCGTTCTGATGCTCCATAGACTTACATTGTAAAACCCAGAGCGCAGTGTGATCTGGATAGTCTGCAAAGCCGTGACGTTACTGAGAAAAGGAGCAGAATAGCACTGGACACTCTAGAGAGCAGTGGTAGGGGAGTATATTAATACACTCACTACATTACATGCACATACAGTATACACATATTTAATTTAAAAATCAACTTCAAGGGAACCTGTCAGGTGCAATATGCACCAAGAACCACGAGCAGTTCTGGATGCATATTGCTAATCCCTGCCTAACCGTCCCTGTATACACTAGCATAGATAAAGAGATATTTAGGAAAAGTATTTCTAAAGATCTTTTATCATATGCTAATGTACCGCCCCGCTCTCAGCAGCCGGCCCTTCTGTGGGTGGCTCGAGGGTCTCGGGATCCGGGGGCATCACGGTCACTTCAAATGAAAAGGGGTAGTGATGGGATGGTGGATGTGGGACGTAAATGTACGGGCAGAGTCGTACAGAGTTCGTGACACCACCCACGGTGTGTGGTGATATTGGACACCACCGCTGCAGTTACGGGACACCCAGGGGAGATGTTGTGCAGCAAGTTGTTAACCCCTCCGTGGGCAGGGATGGTGGCCCCGGGACCCATTGGGGGTTTGGCGATGCAGGGAGATGGGCAACCGCAGGGTGCTGGTGTACTCACTATTAGGAAACACACGAGTCTCTGGTAAACCAAGGTAATGGTGATCAGTGCCAGCAGTCGGCTGCTTTCTGGTTCCCCCACCCGGCTGGTGGTCTCTGTCTTTCTCCTGCACCTGTTTAGAATGGTGGACTGCCTGTGCTTGCAACTTCAGGAGTCCGCTCCCGGCTTGTGGTCACCTAGGGAGCCCTTTGCCCGCAGACGATGGCCCGTGGGATCTCTGAGCTGTGGCGGTGGCCTTTTATCCCCCTCGGTGGGCTGTTGCCTTCAGTCGGGACTTTGGGTGGGACAGGACCTCTAGTCCTGGCCGCAATCAGTTAATTAACTAGTTCCAGTAACTTCTGGACCTAGCTTTAGGGTCTGAGTACCCCCTTTGTGCTCCGGTTTCCGAGTCGGTTCCCCGGATCGGTACCGGCGGGTCACTACCCTGTCCCGGTCCACCTCGGTTCCACCGAAGCATCTTCCCGGCTCCTGCAGATAGAGACCGCCATCTGCCTCCTAGCCAAAGGCACCAGGGCTCCTACCTTGGTACCTGTCAGTTTGCTTCAGGCCTCAGACACAGGCCTGACCTCCACTCTCACTGAACTCTGAAATTGATCTGAACTGTTTGAACTTTTCTGAGTTTTCCCCACCCCGGGCTGTCTAAACCTTCTAGGTGGGCGTCTTCCAACCGCCTGGTTCCGCCCCCTGGTGTGTCTATCAAGCCCTTTGGGGGTAACTAGGGTTTTAAGGTTGGCTGTGTGTTACCTGTGAGGGAAGGGTGTAATGCGGGGCCCTATTTGTGACTACCTGGCCCGACCAGGGCATCACACTAATGATACCAGTGACTAGTTGCAAGGGCATTAGTTCCCTTGGCTAGTCGGCCCCCTTAGCATGATAAAATGCCTCTGTGGGTGTACTAACATGCTAATGATGCGCAGCATCAGAGGCATGCTCATTCCCATCTCAGCTGCCACCACTGGTTTTTGGCTCAGTGTGCATGATCAGAACATCCCCAGACTTCCGGTCACGTGTAGTACACCAATTTGAAGCTGGGACACATACACTCGGCTTCATATTGCGCATGATTGGAAGTTCGGGACTGAACCGAAAACCAGTGGTGGCAGCTGAGGTGAGAACGACCGTGCCTCTGTCACTGCGCATTCATTAGCATGTTAGCACGCCACAGGGGCATGATTACATGCTAAGGGGGTCGACTAGCCAAGGGAAGTAATGCCCTTGCGACTAGTCGCTGGCCTCATTAGCATATGATAAAAAATCTTTAGAAATACTTTTTCTATAGATCTCCTTATCTATGCTACTACATGCTGGGACTGTTAGGCAGGGACTAGAAATATGCACCCAGAACTGCTCGTGCTTCTGGATGCGTATTGGACCTGACAGGTTCCCTTTAATGGGAATGTTTCTTTAAGGGCATTCCTAAGTGTAGGATTTCCCCACTATAGTATTCATTCTATATTGTATTAGGGCGTATGGATAGGGATTGTCAGAACATACAACAAATGGGGAGTCGCCTGTGATATACGGTTATGAACTAAGAGCAGCAGAGATAATTGCAGGATAATCACAGGACATTCTTTAGACATTATATTAAATAAATGTATTATTGTTCCAAGTTTTAGTAAAAGTATTCATTTATCTGACTTCTAATTCCAAAATATATTAGTAAAATTAATGCTGTAAGAGAAATGCAAAATATCTTTTGTTTTACAATTTGTCTGCGTCATTGGTTTCCTTCCCCTTCTGACTGACATCATGCAAGCTGTGCATGATTTCCACCTTCTGGCACATTTGCTTAAAGTCAGCAGTTCACTCACATACAGTATATGACAGGCATCCTACCACTGCAGCTGACAATATAACTTCAGCAGGCTTATCATTTCTCATATTCTATTTATTGTGGCCTGTAACAGAAAATGGAAACAAGGGAGCAAGGACATCATACCAAATGGCTGTTCTTGCATGGTATACAATATTACAGTAGAAATTATTAAAATATAAGAATATGTTAGGCTAAGTTCACATTTCCGCTAAAATGTATCAGTCACAATCCGCTGCTCTTGTAAACAGCGGAATCCGTTTAGCGGATTCCGCTGCTCCCATAGACTTGTATGAGCAGCGGATTGTGACTGATGATGCTGCGTTGCACCCTCCGCCCGACTGATCAGTCGTGGAACGACTGACCGCCGGGCGGGAGGAACGCAGCATGTAACGTTTTTTGAGCAGCGAGATCCGTCGGATTTCGCTGCGCATGCTCTCTGGCTCCCTGCACACGTCACCAGCTTTGGTTGGTTACCCGATATTTACCCTGGTTACGGTGCAAGGAGCCAGCGCTAAGCGGTGTAGGCCCGTAACCAAGGTAAATATCGGGTAACCAAGGTAAACATCGGGTGCTTTGCTGTTACCCGATATTTAGGCTGGTTACGTGTGCAGGGAGGCCGACACTTCCCGCTCGGCCCCGCCCCCTCCCGCACTCCGCACATGTATGTACACACACACACACACACACCTGTCCCCAGCCATGCAGACAAGCACTGCCACTGACACCCTCGTCTGGCCCCGCCCCCTGCTCGGCTCCGCCCCCTCCCGCACTTTGCATGTGCACACACATACATACATACATGCACATACATACATACATGCACATACACACACTCACTCACACATACACTCACCTGTCCCCAGCCATGCAGACCGCAGCACTTCTACTGACATCCTCAGCGCCTGGCCCCGCCCCCCGCTCGGCTCCGCCCCCTCCCGCACTTTGCATGTGCACACACATACATACATACATGCACATACATACATACATGCACATACACACACTCACTCACACATACACTCACCTGTCCCCAGCCATGCAGACCGCAGCACTTCTACTGACATCCTCAGCGTCTGGCCCCGCCCCCCGCTCGGCTCCGCCCCCTCCCGCACTTTGCATGTGCACACACATACATACATACATACATACATACATGCACATACACACACTCACTCACAGATACACTCACCTGTCCCCAGCCATGCAGACCGCAGCACTTCCACTGACATCCTCAGCGCCTGGCCCCGCCCCCCGCTCGGCTCCGCCCCCTCCCGCACTTTGCATGTGCACACACATACATACATACATACATACATACATGCACATACACACACTCACTCACTCACAGATACACTCACCTGTCCCCAGCCATGCAGACCGCAGCACTTCCACTGACATCCTCAGCGCCTGGCCCCGCCCCCCGCTCGGCTCCGCCCCCTCCCGCATTCAGCATGTGTATACACACACACACTCACACACTCACACACACTCACCTGTCCTGCAGTCACTGCGGCACTGACGTCCTCAGTGCCACGGCCCCGCTCGGCTCCTCCCCTCCCCCCCGAACTCCGCCCCCCGCACACAACGGAATCCGACAAAGAATTCTGTTCTTTGTCATCCGTTGTACAGCGTTGAACAGCGCATCAGTCACATGCGTCAAGCGACGCATGTGACTGATACAAATCAACGGAAATGTGAACTTAGCCTTAACCGCCCATAACATTACCATTTTCCATTTTTCGTTTTGTTTTTTTCTTTCCCACCTTTTTTTTAATTTTTCATTACTATAGTCATGAGAGCTTTTTTTTTCAGGATGAGTTATTTTTGAGTAACACCATTTATTTTACCATATAGTGTACTGAAAAAAAGGGGGGGGGTATTCCAAGTGCAGTAAAATTGCAAAAAAAAATGCAATTCCACAACAGTTTTGTGTTTTTTTTTATTTACCATGTTCATTATATGGTAAACTACCAC
Source organism: Anomaloglossus baeobatrachus (assembly GCF_048569485.1). Taxonomy (NCBI): domain Eukaryota; kingdom Metazoa; phylum Chordata; class Amphibia; order Anura; family Aromobatidae; genus Anomaloglossus; species Anomaloglossus baeobatrachus. The sequence continues at coordinate 364,259,076 of NC_134353.1, forward strand.
ACAGTATGATTCTCCAGGTCAGTAAGAGTACATATATACCAAACATGTATAGATTTCTTTTAATTTAAGTGGTAAAAAAAATCAGAAATTTCGAAAAAACATTTTTTTGCTTTTGGCGCCATTTTCCTAGAACTGTAACGTTTCTATTTTTCAGGATATGGGGCTGTATGAAGGCTTATTTTTTTCACCCTAAGCTGCCATTTTTACTGATACCATTTTTGGGAACATGTGATGTTTTGATCTCCTCTTTTTGTACTTTATTGCAATATTGCAGTGGCCAAAAAATGTAAACGTAATTCTGGTGTTTTGATTTTTTTTTTTCTTTACACTTTTTATAGATCAAATTATTTTATTTTATATTTTTATAGATTGGATATTTTGTAAATACAGTGATACCAAATATGTGTTTTTTTTACTTTTTTATTGTTTTATTTTCAATAGGGACAAAAGAGGGGTGGTCTGAACTTTTGTGGCGGGTTTTTTAATTTTCTTCATATTTTTAAAAACTTTTCTTCATTTTTTTATTGCATTTACTATTCCCCTAAGGGGACATGAAGCTGAGATCATCTGATCGCTTGTGCTGTACACAACAGTGCATTAGCACTGCCCTGTAAAGCAAAAATGACAAGCTCCTATGAACGCCAGAGTTCATATGAAGATCATCATGACAGACACAGGGGTCTCAGATGACCCCAGCTGTCATGACAGTCCTTATGTAGTAGATCAAAAGAATACGGCACTCAAATTAAATAAAATGAAGATTTTTAATTGTGATCAATTGATAGCTGTGTACATGTGTGAGGTTTCGGTGTAATGACCTTTCTTCACTGAAAAATTAACAGAACAAGTATCAATACACAAAAAGATCTAATAAATAGAAACCTTCTAAATCTGGGTTACTCGATGTCCCTGAGTTCTAGGTTCCGTTCCTTCCCTGCTGTAGATGTCCACCAAACTTGAGTAATAAATTATTCAGAGCAGACGTTGGCCCACTAGCACTCAGGTTAACCCAAACTTGCGTACTGGTACCCAAGCCAGGCAGTTTTACTTGTCTCTGGCTGGATGCACATGCCCAGTAGGTGTGCCTAGTGACATGCAGGTATGGGGAATAGGGGTATGTCATGACAGGCCACGTCATGAAGTTCGTACGCATGCAACAATGGAAAGAGTTAAAGAGAAGGTGGTAAATAGGAAAGCCGAAATATGGGTAGCAATGATATGTTATATGGAAACTACTAGGGAAGCATAAAGAGATGTAGAGTATGTTGGGAGATATGAATGTAATGTGAAAGATCAGAAAATCAAAGAACTTTTGAGTGCAGTTGTTTTCTATCTTCTGTAGGAAATAGTGAAGCATGGTGGAGTTTCCACCATAGGTTTGGGGCTGAACTTCAGCAAATGTAGTTGGGTATTTGGTCAAGATTATGGTGTCTTCAATAGAGTTGAGCGCGGTTCGTGGTTCGTGGTTCTCCAGTTCTAGGCTCGAGTGATTTTTGGGCTGTTCGAGATCGAACTAGAACTCGAGCTTTTTGCTAAAAGCTCGATAGTTCTAGATACGTTCGAGAACGGTTCTAGCAGCAAAAAGCAGGGCTTTTTACAGCTACAGTGAGCAGGAGCCATCGCTGGCAGCCTGCCACAAGCTGGTAACCAAGATAAACATCGGGTATCCAAGCAAAGCGCTTTGGTTAGTAACCCGATGTTTATCTTAGTTACGTGCAGGAAGCCCACACTTTCCCGCTCAGCTCGCTCCACCCCCTCCTGCCCGCGGCATGTACACATACATACACATACACAAACACACACACACACACACATCCACCCCCCCCCCCCCGCCCGCCCGCCCGCCCGCCCGCCCGCTCGCTCGCTCGCTCGGCTTACCTGCGGTGATGAAGTCCCGCCATCCCGACCTCAGCGCTGTCACTGTCCTCCATGGCCGCCGCTTGTCACATCACCTATCGCTTCCGACCCGAGACTGACACTGGCGGTGACGTCACGGACCTCTCGCGATACTTGATGTGAAGGCACCGGTCATTGACCTCAGTGACAGGGGCTGTCAGTGTGCTGGAGATCAGCGCAGGTAATGTACCTCACTGACAGCAGCACTTGTCACCCCCCTGCAGTGACCTGGGCTGACCCATTGATGTTAGCTCAGGTCACTGCACTGCTCTCCCAGCCAATGGGGAACATCCTGCTCTTCATTGACTGGGACAGTGTGCATCGTCATGGCAACCCCTTGGATTACACCAGACTTGGATTTGTTTTTCAATCTAATAAATTGGTTAAAGAGGGAATGTTTTGGGGAGTGTTTTTTCAAATAAAAATGTGTTTGTCGTGTATTTTTTTTTTATTACTGACTGGGTTGGTGATGTCGGGTATCTGATAGACGCCTGACCTCACCAACCCCAGGGCTTGATGCCAGGTGACATTACACATCTGGTATTAACCCCAAATATTACCCCGTTTGCCACCGCACCAGGGCGCGGGATGAGCTGGGGCGAAGCACCAGGATTGGCGCATCTAATGGATGCGCCACTTCTGGGGCGGCTGCGGCCTGCTATTTTTAGGCTGGGGAGATTCCAATAACCATGGACCTCCCTAGTCTGAGAATATCAGGCCCCAGCTGTCTGCTTTACCTTGGCTGGTGATCCAATTTTGGGGGACCCCTACGTGTTTTTTTTTTTAATTATTTATTTAATTTAAAATAACAGCGTGGGGTGCCCTCAGTTTTGGATTACCAGCCAAGGTGAGGTTGCCAGCTGTGGTCTGCAGGCTGCAGCCGTCTGCTTTACCCTAGCTGGCTACAAAACTAGGGGGAACCCTATGTCATTTTTTTTTTCATTTTTTTGGCTAAATACAAAGCTAAGCACCCCTTAGTGCCACATGAAAGGTACCAAAGGGTGTTCCACTTTTTCTCCATTTTTTTCTCCACTTTCTCTCCACTTTTTCTCCACTTTTTCTCCATTTTTTTCTCCACTTATTCTCCACTTTTTCTCCTCTTATTCTCCACTTTTTCTCCACTTTTTCTCCACTTTTTCTCCTCTTATTCTCCACTTTTTCTCCACTTTTTCTCCACTTTTTCTCCATTTTTTTCTCCACTTTCTCCACTTTTTCTCCACTTTTTTCTCCACTTTTTCTCCTCTTATGCTCCACTTTTTCTCCACTTTTTCTCCACTTTTTCTCCACTTTTTCTCCACTTTTTCTCCACTTTTTTCTCCACTTTTTCTCCTCTTATGCTCCACTTTTTCTCCACTTTTTCTCCACTTTTTCTCCACTTTTTCTCCACTTTTTCTCCACTTTTTCTCCACTTTTTCTCCTCTTAATCTCCACTTTTTCTCCTCTTATGCTCCACTTTTTCTCCACTTTTTCTCCACTTTTTCTCCACGTTTTCTCCACTTTTTTCTCCACTTTTTCTCCTCTTATGCTCCACTTTTTCTCCACTTTTTCTCCACTTTTTCTCCACGTTTTCTCCACGTTTTCTCCACTTTTTTCTCCACTTTTTCTCCTCTTATGCTCCACTTTTTCTCCACTTTTTCTCCACTTTTTCTCCTCTTAATCTCCACTTTTTCTCCACTTTTTCTCCACTTTTTCTCCACTTTTTCTCCACTTTTTCTCCACTTTTTTCTCCACTTTTTTCTCCACTTTTTCTCCTCTTATGCTCCACTTTTTCTCCACTTTTTCTCCACTTTTTCTCCACGTTTTCTCCACGTTTTCTCCACTTTTTTCTCCACTTTTTCTCCTCTTATGCTCCACTTTTTCTCCACTTTTTCTCCTCTTAATCTCCACTTTTTCTCCACTTTTTCTCCACTTTTTCTCCACTTTTTCTCCACTTTTTCTCCACTTTTTTCTCCACTTTTTCTCCACTTTTTCTCCTCTTATGCTCCACTTTTTCTCCACTTTTTCTCCACTTTTTCTCCACTTTTTCTCCTCTTATGCTCCACTTTTTCTCCACTTTTTCTCCACTTTTTCTCCTCTTATGCTCCACTTTTTCTCCACTTTTTCTCCACTTTTTTCTCCACTTTTTCTCCTCTTATGCTCCACTTTTTCTCCACTTTTTCTCCACTTTTTCTCCTCTTATGCTCCACTTTTTCTCCACTTTTTCTCCACTTTTTCTCCATTTTTTTCTCCACTTATTCTCCACTTTTTCTCCTCTTATTCTCCACTTTTTCTCCACTTTTTCTCCACTTTTTCTCCTCTTATTCTCCACTTTTTCTCCACTTTTTCTCCACTTTTTCTCCATTTTTTTCTCCACTTTCTCCACTTTTTCTCCACTTTTTTCTCCACTTTTTCTCCTCTTATGCTCCACTTTTTCTCCTCTTAATCTCCACTTTTTCTCCACTTTTTCTCCACTTTTTTCTCCACTTTTTCTCCTCTTATGCTCCACTTTTTCTCCACTTTTTCTCCACTTTTTCTCCACTTTTTCTCCACTTTTTCTCCTCTTAATCTCCACTTTTTCTCCTCTTATGCTCCACTTTTTCTCCACTTTTTCTCCACTTTTTCTCCACGTTTTCTCCACTTTTTTCTCCACTTTTTCTCCTCTTATGCTCCACTTTTTCTCCACTTTTTCTCCACTTTTTCTCCACTTTTTCTCCACGTTTTCTCCACGTTTTCTCCACTTTTTTCTCCACTTTTTCTCCTCTTATGCTCCACTTTTTCTCCACTTTTTCTCCTCTTAATCTCCACTTTTTCTCCACTTTTTCTCCACTTTTTCTCCACTTTTTCTCCACTTTTTTCTCCACTTTTTCTCCACTTTTTCTCCTCTTATGCTCCACTTTTTCTCCACTTTTTCTCCACTTTTTCTCCACGTTTTCTCCACGTTTTCTCCACTTTTTTCTCCACTTTTTCTCCTCTTATGCTCCACTTTTTCTCCACTTTTTCTCCACTTTTTCTCCTCTTAATCTTCACTTTTTCTCCACTTTTTCTCCACTTTTTCTCCACTTTTTCTCCACTTTTTCTCCACTTTTTTCTCCACTTTTTCTCCACTTTTTCTCCTCTTATGCTCCACTTTTTCTCCACTTTTTCTCCTCTTATGCTCCACTTTTTCTCCACTTTTTCTCCACTTTTTTCTCCACTTTTTCTCCTCTTATGCTCCACTTTTTCTCCACTTTTTCTCCACTTTTTCTCCTCTTATGCTCCACTTTTTCTCCACTTTTTCTCCACTTTTTCTCCATTTTTTTCTCCACTTATTCTCCACTTTTTCTCCTCTTATTCTCCACTTTTTCTCCACTTTTTCTCCACTTTTTCTCCACTTTTTCTCCTCTTATTCTCCACTTTTTCTCCACTTTTTCTCCACTTTTTCTCCATTTTTTTCTCCACTTTCTCCACTTTTTCTCCACTTTTTTCTCCACTTTTTCTCCTCTTATGCTCCACTTTTTCTCCTCTTAATCTCCACTTTTTCTCCACTTTTTCTCCACTTTTTCTCCACTTTTTTCTCCACTTTTTCTCCTCTTATGCTCCACTTTTTCTCCACTTTTTCTCCACTTTTTCTCCACTTTTTCTCCTCTTAATCTCCACTTTTTCTCCTCTTATGCTCCACTTTTTCTCCACTTTTTCTCCACTTTTTCTCCACGTTTTCTCCACTTTTTCTCCTCTTATGCTCCACTTTTTCTCCACTTTTTCTCCACTTTTTCTCCACGTTTTCTCCACTTTTTTCTCCACTTTTTCTCCTCTTATGCTCCACTTTTTCTCCACTTTTTCTCCTCTTATGCTCCACTTTTTCTCCACTTTTTCTCCACTTTTTCTCCACTTTTTCTCCACTTTTTCTCCTCTTAATCTCCACTTTTTCTCCACTTTTTCTCCACTTTTTCTCCACTTTTTCTCCACTTTTTTCTCCACTTTTTTCTCCACTTTTTCTCCTCTTATGCTCCACTTTTTCTCCACTTTTTCTCCACTTTTTCTCCACGTTTTCTCCACGTTTTCTCCACTTTTTTCTCCACTTTTTCTCCTCTTATGCTCCACTTTTTCTCCACTTTTTCTCCACTTTTTCTCCTCTTAATCTCCACTTTTTCTCCACTTTTTCTCCACTTTTTCTCCACTTTTTCTCCACTTTTTTCTCCACTTTTTCTCCACTTTTTCTCCTCTTATGCTCCACTTTTTCTCCACTTTTTCTCCTCTTATGCTCCACTTTTTCTCCACTTTTTCTCCACTTTTTTCTCCACTTTTTCTCCTCTTATTCTCCTCTTATTCTCCACTTTTTCGCCACTTTTTCTCCACTTTTTCTCCTCTTATTCTCCACTTTTTCTCCACTTTTTCTCCACTTTTTCTCCATTTTTTTCTCCACTTTCTCCACTTTTTCTCCACTTTTTTCTCCACTTTTTCTCCTCTTATGCTCCACTTTTTCTCCACTTTTTCTCCACTTTTTTCTCCACTTTTTCTCCTCTTATGCTCCACTTTTTCTCCACTTTTTCTCCACTTTTTCTCCACTTTTTCTCCTCTTATGCTCCACTTTTTCTCCACTTTTTCTCCACTTTTTCTCCATTTTTTTCTCCACTTATTCTCCACTTTTTCTCCTCTTATTCTCCACTTTTTCTCCACTTTTTCTCCACTTTTTCTCCACTTTTTCTCCTCTTATTCTCCACTTTTTCTCCACTTTTTCTCCACTTTTTCTCCATTTTTTTCTCCACTTTTTCTCCACTTTTTTCTCCACTTTTTCTCCACTTTTTCTCCACTTTTTTCTCCACTTTTTCTCCTCTTATGCTCCACTTTTTCTCCACTTTTTCTCCACTTTTTCTCCACTTTTTCTCCTCTTAATCTCCACTTTTTCTCCTCTTATGCTCCACTTTTTCTCCACTTTTTCTCCACTTTTTCTCCACGTTTTCTCCACTTTTTTCTCCACTTTTTCTCCTCTTATGCTCCACTTTTTCTCCACTTTTTCTCCACTTTTTCTCCACGTTTTCTCCACGTTTTCTCCACTTTTTTCTCCACTTTTTCTCCTCTTATGCTCCACTTTTTCTCCACTTTTTCTCCACTTTTTCTCCTCTTAATCTCCACTTTTTCTCCTCTTATGCTCCACTTTTTCTCCACTTTTTCTCCACTTTTTCTCCACGTTTTCTCCACTTTTTTCTCCACTTTTTCTCCTCTTATGCTCCACTTTTTCTCCACTTTTTCTCCACTTTTTCTCCACGTTTTCTCCACGTTTTCTCCACTTTTTTCTCCACTTTTTCTCCTCTTATGCTCCACTTTTTCTCCACTTTTTCTCCACTTTTTCTCCTCTTAATCTCCACTTTTTCTCCACTTTTTCTCCACTTTTTCTCCACTTTTTCTCCACTTTTTCTCCACTTTTTCTCCACTTTTTCTCCACTTTTTTCTCCACTTTTTTCTCCACTTTTTCTCCACTTTTTCTCCACGTTTTCTCCACTTTTTTCTCCACTTTTTCTCCTCTTATGCTCCACTTTTTCTCCACTTTTTCTCCACTTTTTCTCCTCTTAATCTCCACTTTTTCTCCACTTTTTCTCCACTTTTTCTCCACTTTTTCTCCACTTTTTCTCCACTTTTTTCTCCACTTTTTTCTCCACTTTTTCTCCTCTTATGCTCCACTTTTTCTCCACTTTTTCTCCACTTTTTCTCCACGTTTTCTCCACGTTTTCTCCACTTTTTTCTCCACTTTTTCTCCTCTTATGCTCCACTTTTTCTCCACTTTTTCTCCACTTTTTCTCCTCTTAATCTCCACTTTTTCTCCACTTTTTCTCCACTTTTTCTCCTCTTTTTCTCCACTTTTTTCTCCACTTTTTCTCCACTTTTTCTCCTCTTATGCTCCACTTTTTCTCCACTTTTTCTCCTCTTATGCTCCACTTTTTCTCCACTTTTTCTCCACTTTTTTCTCCACTTTTTCTCCTCTTATTCTCCACTTTTTCTCCACTTTTTCTCCACTTTTTCTCCACTTTTTCTCCTCTTATTCTCCACTTTTTCTCCACTTTTTCTCCACTTTTTCTCCATTTTTTTCTCCACTTTCTCCACTTTTTCTCCACTTTTTTCTCCACTTTTTCTCCTCTTATGCTCCACTTTTTCTCCTCTTAATCTCCACTTTTTCTCCACTTTTTCTCCACTTTTTCTCCACTTTTTCTCCTCTTAATCTCCACTTTTTCTCCTCTTATGCTCCACTTTTTCTCCACTTTTTCTCCACTTTTTCTCCACTTTTTCTCCACTTTTTCTCCTCTTATGCTCCACTTTTTCTCCACTTTTTCTCCTCTTAATCTCCACTTTTTCTCCTCTTATGCTCCACTTTTTCTCCACTTTTTCTCCACTTTTTCTCCTCTTATGCTCCACTTTTTCTCCACTTTTTCTCCTCTTATGCTCCACTTTTTCTCCACTTTTTCTCCACTTTTTTCTCCACTTTTTCTCCTCTTATGCTCCACTTTTTCTCCACTTTTTCTCCACTTTTTTCTCCACTTTTTCTCCTCTTAATCTCCACTTTTTCTCCACTTTTTCTCCACTTTTTCTCCACTTTTTCTCCACTTTTTCTCCACTTTTTTCTCCACTTTTTCTCCACTTTTTCTCCTCTTATGTTCCACTTATTCTCCACTTTTTCTCCACTTTTTCTCTACTTTTTCTATGGTCGGTCTACCCATTAGCTCTGCCATGCATAGTGTAGCTCTACACCTACTGCACATGTTACTTTATGATTGACATCTCTTTCGTACCAGAGCTGTCTAAGTCTACTCTGACCCCATATTTGTCATTACTATATTGTCCTTGTACTGTATTATGACATTTGTATCATGTGTTTCATTTCTTGCTGTGTTGCAATTTTTTTGCTGCATCCCAATTGTACCTCTACATTGTTCGAGTTTATGTTATTGTTCTCTCACTCTTATGTGATACTGATTATTGTCATTTTTCATGATTACATGCAGATAAGTCCAATCTGACGAAGGCTCAGGCCGAAACGTCATTTGTAACTTGTTTTGGACAAAAACATATATGCTTATGAAAAAAAAATTTTCTTAATACGGACCAATAAAGAGTGATTTTGCATTACTATCCGTTGTGACTTACTGACTTAGTCTGGGAGATATAGAGTGCCGAGGTTACTCACTAATTTTATCTATTATTACCTCTGAGCACCTATATACCAGTGAGCAGAGCTTCCTCTACAGTAGTTCTCCTGATTAGGCATGCCCTTACCTCATGAGCAGGGCATTGCAGCTTTGGTAGCAACCATTACGACATGGACTCTGCTGCTGTGGACCCGGGGAGAGTGAGTGCAGATTCATTGCACCCACACTCCTCACATGAAGGGTCCGCACTCCTAGAAAATGGGGGATACGTTCCCTGAGTGTCTCCCCCCCATATTCTAGACGGTCCAGAGTCGTCGTGGGACCCCTTTATTTTTTTTCTTACAATAAATTGGTGAAAGAGGAAATGTTTTGGGGACTGTTTTTTCAAATAAATTTCTTTTGTCGATTTTTTGTTTTTGTTAGTACTGACAGTTTATGATGTTGGGTATCTAATAGACGCCATGACATCACAAACTGCTGGGCTTGATCTCAGGTGACTTTACAGCTAATATCAACCCGATTTATTACCCCGTTTGCCACTGCACCAGGGCACGGGATGAGCTGGGGTGAAGCGCCAGGATTGGCGCATCTAGTGGATGCGCCACGTCTGGGGTGCCTGCGGCCTGCTATTTTTAGGCTGTGAAGGCCCAATAACTATGGACCTTCCCACCCTGAGAATACCAGACCACAGCTGTCCGCTTTACCTTGGCTGGTGATCCAATTTGGGGGGTCCCCTACTTTTATTGTGTAATTATTAATATTTATAAAATAATTATAAAAAGAGCCTGAGGGGACCTCCACATTGGATCCCCAACCACGGTAAAGCTGCCAGCTGTGGTTTTCAGGCTACAGCCGTCTGCTTTACCCTAGCTGGCTATCAAAAATGGGGGGACCCAACGTAATTTTTTTTTTTTAACTATTTTTTAAATAGAAAAAATTAATGGGCTTCCCTGTATTTTGATTGCCAACCAAGGTAACGGCAGGCAGATGGGGGTGGCAACCCATAGCTGTCTGCTTTATCTGCGCTGAGAATCAAAAACACCGCGGAGCGCTACGTCATTTTTTTAAAGATTTATTTTTACAGCACTGTGATGTCCAGCAATCAAAATACAGGGAAGCCCATTTTATTTTTAGTTATTTAAATAAATAATTAAAAAAAATATATGTTAGCTCCCACTGCATTTTTTGTATTGCTAGCTAAGGGTAATCCAAGCAGCTACTGGCTGCTAACCCCCACTGCTTGGTGTTACCTTCACTGGCAATGGAAAATCCAGGGAAGCATTTTTTTTTTTTTTTGCCAAAAAGCTACAAAAAAAGGACGTGAGCTTCGCCATATTTTTGTATGCTAGCCAGGTATAGCAGGCAGGTGCTGGAAGAGTTGGATACAGCGCCAGAAGATGGCGCTTCTATGAAAATGCCATTTTCTGAGGTGGCTGCAGACTGCAATTCGCAGCAGTGGGGCCCAGAAAGCTCAGGCCAACCGGTGGTGCGGATTCCAATCCCAGCTGCCTAGTTGTACCTGGCTGGACACAAAAATGGGGCAAAGCCTACGTCATTTGTTTTCTAATTATTTCATGAAATTCATGAAATAATAAAAAAAGGGCTTCCCTTTATTTGTGGTTCCCAGCCGGGTACAAATAGGCAACTGGGGGTTGGGGGCAGCCGTACCTGCCTGCTGTACCTGGCTAGCATACAAAAATATGGCGAAGCCACATAATTTTTTCAGGGGGCAAAAAACTTCTGCATACAGTCCTGGATGGAGTATGCTGAGCCTTGTAGTTCTGCAGCTGCTGTCTGTCTGGAGAAGAGCAGACAGCAGCTGCAGAACTACAAGGCTCAGCATACTCCATCCAGGACTGTATGCAGAAGTTTTTTGCCCACCAAAAAAATGACGTGGGCTTCGCCATATTTTTGTATGCTAGCCAGGTACAGCTGGCAGCCACGGGCTGCCTCCAACCCCCAGTTGCCTATTTGTACCCGGCTGGGAACCAAAAATATAGGGAAGCCCGTTTTTTTTAATTATTTCACTTATTTCATGAAATAATTAAAAAACAAATGACGTGGGCTTCGCCCTATTTTTGTGTCCAGCCGGGTGCAACTAGGCAGCTGGGGATTGGAATCCGCAGCACAGGTTAGCCCGAGGTTTGTGGGCGCCTCTGCTGCGGATTTCAGTCCGCAGCCGTCCCAGAAAATGGCGCTCTCATAGAAGCGCCATCATCTGGCGCTGTATCCAACTCTTCCAACAGCCCTGGAGCCGGGTGGCTTGTTGGGTAATCATGAGTTAATACTGGCTTTGTTTTACCAGCCAGTATTAAGCCAGAGATTCTTAATGTCAGGCACGTTTGACCCGGCCATTAAGAATCTCCAATAAAGGGTTAAAAAAAGACACCACACAGAGAAAAAATACTTTAATAGAAATAAATACACAGACACATTAGAGACTCCATCTTTATTACCCCTGTCAGCCCTCCACGATCCTGCTCTTCTGTCTTCTTTCTTTCTAGTGTAGTAGTAGTGACGATTGTAGTGAGGGGCATCACTTGGGGCTGGGGAACCTCCATCCTAACTACAATGCTCACTACAATCGGGAAGCAGCGTGCAGCCTTCACTCCGTGAGTGATCACTGCTGGCTGCTAGCGGTAACGCTGACAGACGCGTTACCATAGCAACGGTGCTCCCGGAGCCGCGGTTAGCGGTGACGTCACCGCTAACTGCGTTGCTATGGCAACGGTGATCTCCGTTAATGACCGGCTGTGTCAGCCGGTCCCTAACGGAACGGGGAGTCGACCGTGTGCTAGAGCATGTCGCCGGTACACGGCGATACACATATGTGCACCGTGTACCGGAGAGATGCACTCGCAGGTCCTACATGACGTGTCATAGTCATGTGACCAGTCTGTAGCCAATGAGATAATAGCCACGTGACTGGTCACATGGCTATTTTGACGTCACGATAGGTCCTGCTTCTCTGCTGGCAGTGCAGGTCACCGGGAGGATTCAGCGATCATCGGATGGAATAGCGGCAGGAGACAGAGTGCAGAAGGGATCGCGAGGACCGGTAAGTGTTATGGCAATGTTTATTAACTGTTTGTGTACATTTATAATGCATTTTTATGTGTTTGTGATTGCCTCCCATTATAGCCTATACGTTCGAGTTCGGTTCGTCGAACGTTCGACGAACCGAACTCGAACGGGACCCCCGTTCGGCGAACCGGCCTCGAGCCGAACCGGGATCGGTTCGCTCATCTCTAGTCTTCAATGCTGATAAATACAGGAAGATATTCATCCATAAGGGAGATGTCTGATTTGGCTCTAAATTTATTCTGTAGAAGGGCATTGATCCCAAACACACAGCCAATGTCATTAAGCAATGATATCACCCACAGATCCTAATCTCAATGTGATTGAGCTTATGTGGGATTACATGAGCCTACACCTACAGAGTATCTGTCGTTAGTTTTCCACGACGTTTGGAGTTCTTTCAAAACCTGTGCGAAAGTCTAGCTAGAAGAACTGATGCTATTTTTAAAGGCAAAGTGTGGTCACAACAAATATTGATTTTCTTTTGATTTCTCATTCATTTTGCAACTTGATCATTAATAAAAATTAACCGTTGACACTTCTACCATTAACCATTACCATTAACCATTGGCATTTTTACGTTGCAGCATTTTTTCTTCACCTGTCTGAAACTTTGCACAGTAAAAATTCAATTCTGTGGGCAATCCATGGCTATATCTGTGAACGATGTGATCCTCCTTTGTAATTTTACAACAATATTTATAATGCCTATGTGGCGCCCTGGACTAGCCAGGTCGTCACAGGTAACATACATACACCCCCACCCCCACTAGACAGTAACATTAGCCAAACATAAAACCCTTGTTGTCTCCCTCCAGGGTCTGATGTCCACACCAGGTGAGGCGGAGCCAAGTGGTTGGCCCCACCCACCGAGGAGTTCACAGGAATGGAGGCGGGAAAAGTGACAGTTGAGTTCAGGAGTTCAGTGGAGGAGGTTGAAGTGAAGAGTGTCTGGGTTTGGGGCCCAGGCACTGACAACAAGGTTGGCAGACGGTGGTGGCCGTCTGCAGGAGTGGTGAATCGACGCGGAACCGTAGGACCGGGGTCGGGCGTTGGCCCGCCGGTACCGACCGGGGAACGAAGTGAAGCCAGCACACACAGGCAGGGCCATCGGACCCCGACTAGGCTTGGAGTCCCCGTCAACAGTCAAATCCGAGTGTGACAGGAACCCCAGGGGTTTCCTAACAGCCAAAGACCCGTCAGAAGGCAACCGCCCACACCGTGAGGGTATACAGCTACCGCCTAAGGCTAGAGACCCAAGGGCCAGCACCTGCGGGCAAACGGGCTCCTCCGGCATCCATACACCGGGGAGCGGACTATTGTTGGGGATCCACCATAGTCAAACAAGTACACAAAGGTGCAGGAAAAGACAGCCGCCACCACCCGTCCGGGGAGAGACACTGTAGCCGGCTGCGGGACCCGTCCATCCAGCCGTTTGGTTTACCGAGGACTTTGTGCATCTCTTACTGAGTGAGTACACCCGTGCCATCCGGCACCGCGCCGCGCTGTCCCTGCAACCCTGCACCTCACCAACCCTGCCTCCCCGTCACACCACCGGGCCCCCGGGACCACCGACCCCTACCCATGGAGGGGAAAAACAACATCCCAGCTGCTCTCTACCATCGCTCCAGGGATCCCCGTCACCAGCAGCGGTGGTGCCTATCTTCACCACAACCCGTGGGTGGCGTCATGGACTAAATCCCCCAAACCAACCACCCCTTTCACTCACGGGCGAGGAGCGCCGCTCGAGTCCCCGGATCCGGCCCACCGCTTGAGCCACCGAGCAGCAGCAGCCGCAGCAGCGCCGGACCCGAGCGTTAGCGAGCGCGGCAGCAGCATCCTCCCCGCCCGCGACACCTATAGTATGCATTTTATAAAAGGCTGTTTAGTCAATCAATATCTTAAAGATCTCAGCAATGTACTTCTAGTTAGTTTATGAGACTTGGGCACTCTCCAGACGTTATATGGTTCTTTTCTTTTTAGCACCAGTTATTTGAATACTGTTTTTGAGTTCTATAATCCTGTATACCAGCATTTTTTTTGTAATTTCAACTATTTATATCTACTGATTATAAACAACAAATACATGGCTAATTATATATTCGCTGAGGGAAACAAACCTGAGGTTCCCACAGGAGAGGTGCCTACTTCAATAAGCATTGTAAACAAGGAGAAAAAGAAGAAAAATGGCACAGAAACGTATAATGCAAAAAGTATCAAAGTTTTATTAACACCAATGTGAAAAATACATAGAATGTCAAACTGGTCATAAAAATTGCATTGTCAAATCGGACCAAAAGAGAAGGGGATGAAGTCACCAAGCTACAATGGATGAGTTGTATTTAGAACACAATAAATATAAAAACAGTCCAACCCGCCACTGAGAAAAACCCTAAGGGGGGGAGGGCCCATAAAAAGTATTTTTGGGAATGATGTAAAAAACTAATATATCAAAAATTGTATGGACCCAGAAAAGAGCCAGTAAAAACCCCGAAGGTGATAAATGGCAAGGGACCTTCCAAAACTGAAAACACTCAAGGTACAGTGACTGGACGAGGGCTGAGGAGAGGCGCCAAAATAATGATAGAAGAGGAAAAGATGGTGAGCAAGGGAGAAAAAGGACAGGTGTATCAGTGGCAGTCCATAACTGATAAGGTAGGGAAGAAATACGATCCAGATGCATAAACCTGTGTAAAACAGGGAATGCCAAAGGTAAATATAGTAAACATATATGAGTAAATCTGGATGGTGAGGACTGGCAGTGGTACACCTGAACAATAAGGAGTAAAAGTTGGAAAGATAAAAGCAGTAGTCGTGAGCAGAGAGGTGTGAATGGTAATAGTGTAAAAGTATGGAAAGGACTAGTCGTGGAGCAAGGAGAGGTAACTCAGGTGGTAAATAAGAAGTATAGTCGTGGGGCCGAGAGGTGCCAATTGGCACAATAACGGCCAGTTAAGGGAATTAAAAAACAGAGCACACCCTGGCTCCTAGACTAGCCGTGGAGTGAGAGGGGGGGAAGGGGGGGAAGGGGGAAGGGGGAAAAGAAAGTCAGAATGTGGTCAATCCGCCGGAGAGTGCCGGGCAATAGTAATGCAAAGAAGACCATGTATGGAAAGTAAGTTAAGACCAGGATGCAACACAACCCCTGTGCGGGGAGATGTGAGCAGGCAGAGGGAAAAGGATAGAATGATAGTAAATATGCCAGCCAGAAAAGGTGCAGTGCTGAATAATGCGCGGCTGGCACATTAAAATAAAGAAGCAAATAATACATGGAGGGGTGATGGAAGGTAGCGGCAGGAGGACGGTCCCAACAGCTGTTTTGCCTGGGCGCTTTTTCGAGGGAAGTGAATACTGGCAAGAATATCAAACATGAAATATTTAACATTTTGGGTTTGCTAAGTTTTGTCCATTCGATGGCCATTACCATATCTATTGCACCACTGTCGGACACAGACAGAACAGGGCCCCTGTGCAAGAAGAATATATGGGACTTTTGCAGCCCAAGAGCTCATTAAAAAGGCATTGCACCTGCTTTAGCAGTAGTAGTGGTCCCCCTTACCTCTTGGCCCTCTATGCGACCACACCGGTTGCACCAATGGTATGACCACCCCTGCTATGCACTATGGTTGACACTATTACTACAACATACGCTACAACAGTACATATAGATGCAAAATATGGTAAAGGATACAAAAAGGTCCAAAGTTACTGTACCCAAATAATTATTAGTACATACTTTGCTGTGTACAAATTCTGCATCCTATATATTAAGAAAAAAATAGGATTCTTAGCAAGAATTTTGTGATTGAAAGTTTGAACGCATTTATTTTCTCTAAAAATAGTACGACACACATGTAAAGTCTAGCCTTCCAGAGGCACATTTGGCTGCATCCCAAAGATAATTTGCTGCCAATAATTTAATGATGATAATATGATCAGCAGCTTGCTGATGCATTCAGGGGCTAGACAGCTTTTAGAAGTAAAAGAACTGGCTTCATTGTAGGGTCATTCATTTCAGTGAACATGTCCATGTGCCAAGCGCAGCACTAATGTTGTAGCAATTATTGTAGTAATTGTGACGGTAACAACCAAGGCAGATATCTGCTTTTCTGAATATTAAAGTAAAGAACTCTTTATATTTTGTTTTTACAGATGCACTATTCTGTACTAGTTAAAAATAGATATACTATAAAAACATTTTTTTTTCAATGTCATAATACAATTTCATGCACTAGGTGTCACAGGTGACAAGGGAACACAGGGAAGCCTATACTGCCCCTAATGCTGGGGCCCCTGCACTCACCTTAATACCCGGAGGTACCCTTGAAGGTAGGGAGGTCCGGGCCCCCAACATAGGCCCTATCTCCTGTCCTTGTCCCTGATAATAAGACCCTCCTTCACAACCCACCACCACATGGTGGAAGGGGCAATAACAGAAGTCTACAACCTCACCTTACTTACCTGCCCTGCGACGTCGCTCTGGCCGGCGACCCGCCTCCTTCCTAAGGGGGCGGGTCACAGCGACGTCACACGGCAGGCGGCCAATAGAAGCGGAGGGGCGGAGATGAGCGGGACGTAAACATCCCACCTCCTTCCTTCCGCATTGCTGGTGGAGGCAGGTAAGGAGATGTTCCTCACTCCTGCAGCTTCTCACACAGCGATGTGTGCTGCCGCAGGAACGAGGAACAACATCATACCGTCGCTGCAGCGAAATTATGAAAATGTCGGACACTACACTGATGATACGATTACGACACTTTTGCGCTCGTTAATCGTATCAAAAAGGATTTACACTCTACGATATCGACAGCGAGGCCGGATGTGCATCACTTTCGATTTGACCCCACCGACATCGCAGCTGCAATGTCGTAGTGTGCAAAGTACCCCTTAGTTTTGCCCAGCTCCATTAAAGTGGGCAGAGCTGGGGCAAGACGGGGGCATGGCAACCACCGCTCGTCAAATTTATGACGAGTGGCGGCATTTGCTTTGCTACATATCTTGCTCCAGCAAGGACTGAAGTAGGATTTGTGACGAAATGCACACCATTCGTCTGACACTGCTGATTTATAAAGGAGGCATACGCCTCTTCATCAATCAGGAGCATGTGATTCCAGCACATCTCATCATCAAGACCAGCGTGAACAATGATTAATCAAACCCATAGTATTATTCATCCTTAACCTCCTTGTTAATATAATTTATTTATTTGAATTGCTTATATAGTGGCATTAAATTCCACAGCGCTTTACAGACATCACACTCACTCCCCATCTAAAAATCTTATCAGTATGTTTTTGTAGTGTGGGAGGAAACCGGAGGAAAATTACACAAACACAAGGAGAACATACAAACTCCTTGCACATGGTATTTGAATTTGAATCCAGGACCCCAGCGCTACAAGACTACCGTGCTAACCACTGAGTCACTCATGGCATATATGATAAAACAGCTGCAGAAGCAAAAGGAGGTTTGCTGGAGAAATAAACCTAAGATGAGGTTTTAGGTATGTTTTCTACTACTGAACTGAGATTTTCTAAATAACCTTATGGCACTTTATATATACTATAGTAAGTATTTGTAATGCGATGGATATGAAATGGAATTATTTACTTTTCACTCTTAGTAATAATTTGTAGTATTTGACCTAAAAAAAAGCAATATTACCGCAAGCTATAATATCTTTCAAAATGTTCAAGAAAATATTGTTAAAAACAATATTTTATCTATAGAAATATTTGGATATGGGGAAGTTTGAGGGGAATCGGTCAGCAGGTTTTTGCTATGTAAGCCAAGGACAGACTGCTATGAGTTTAAAAATGAAAAGCAACTGTGCTTCTCTTATTAGTGTGTGTTCAATTGTTTACATAAACTAAAGGGTTTATTACCCTGTTATTACCATTACAGGACAAGAAACTCATGTGTAGGGTTGTCCAACATGCCCCCTGCAGGGTTTCACACCTCACAGTCAATGATTGACTATTGAGAGCCTGGTGTGGGCGAGGAAGCTCATTCAGCCCTTCTGTGTTCCTAAATGTAAATTTTTTCATTGTTTCAGAATGGCTTCAACAGCTACATTATATGATACACTGTTGGATTAAGGATCTCCTTGCCTACATTATGTTACTGTCAGATAAGGTAGCAAAAACATGCTGACAGATTCCCTTTAGTGATGGCTATTTCATGGGGTACAATGTCATTTTATTACAGCATTATTCTATTAAGTCAGGTTGACAGGTGTTTAACCCCTTCACGACCGAGGGCGTACCAGTATGTCAAGAAGGGGTAATCACAGCTGGCTGCTGCGGTGAACCGTCGGTGATCCCTGCACATGTCTGCTGATTTGAAAAGCAGACATGTGCGGCTAACAGGCGTGAGTGGATCCGCGATCCCCTAGCGTCTGTCAACCCCTTAGATCGAGCTGTAAAAATGGGACAGCGCAATTTAAATGGCTGCGGCGGGGAAATCGCCGTTCCCCGTCGCCATCAAAAGCTCTGTGATGAGATCATGGGGAGCCAACGGTTGCCATGGTAATGACGGGTCATGTGATGACTCCTGTCACTATCATGACGTAGTTCCTATTACAGCCATCAGAGCAGCGGCTCTAAAAGGAACACTGCATTTCTGCTGATCAGAGCTCTCCAGCTCTGATCAACATAAATTAATCAGCGATCAGACTGCTGATCCTTATAATCCACTAGGGGACTAGTAAAATAAAGAAAAATAAAAAAGAAAGTTTTAAAAGATTAAATAAAATTAAAAAAATAAAAGTTAAAATCACCCCCCATTTGCCCCATTGATAATTAATCAGTTAAAAAAATAAAAAATATACACATATTTGGTATTGCCACATTCAGAAATGCCCAATCTATCAAAATATAATATCAATTAATCTGATCTGTAAATGGCGTAGCGGCAAAACAATTTAAAAAGCCAAAATTATGTTTTTTGGTCGTACCATTAAAAAGTCCGCTTGAGAGGCAAAAAATAAGGCATCACTGAGCCCTATATCCCAAAAGATGAGAATGCTATGGGTTGCAGAAAATGGCGCAAAAAGTGTGCCCCTTTTTTTTACAAGCTTCTGAATTTTGTTTTAACCCCCTTAGATAAAAGTAAACCTATACATGTTTGGTATCTCCAAAATTGTACCAACCTGAGGCATCACATAGACACATCGGTTTTACCATATAGTGAACACAGTGAATAAAAAGAAACAAAACAGTCAAATTTTTCCGCACTTGGAATTTTTTTTCCCGTTTTCCAGTACACTATATGGTAAAACTCATGGTTTCATTTAAAAGTACTGCAAAAAACAAGCCCTCATATGGCAAGATTGATGGAAAATAAAAAACGTACGTCTCACGGAAGAAGGGGTTTTACAAAAACGGAAAATTGTCCAGTGGTAAAGGGGTTAATGCCTGAGCTGAAGTTGTGTACTTTGTTCACTTCAAGCGTCAATAATGAGACAGAAAATTGCTGTAGTCAACATTTTTTAATCGGCACCTAAAGCCTGCTTTACAAGTTGCAATTTCTCGTGCGATCGCATTTTCGATCGCACCCGCCCCCATTGTTTGTGCGGCACGGGCAATTTGTTGCCCGTGTCACAAAATGCTGTAACCCCCATCACACGCACTTACCTTCCAGACGAACCTCGCTGTGGGCGGCGAACATCCACTTCCTGAAGGGGGAGGAATGTTCGGCGTCACAGCGACGTCACACAGTGGCCGGCCAATAGAAGCGGAGGGGCGGAGATGAGCGGGACATAAACATCCCGCCCACTTCCTTCAGCATTGCCGGCGGGACGCAGGTAAGCTGCAGTTCATCATTCCCGAGGTGTCACACTGAGCGATGTGTGCTGCATCGGGAACAATGAACAACCAGACGTACGATTTTTAGAAAAAGAGCGACGTGTCAACGATGAACGAGAAGGTGAGTATTTCTGCTCGTTCATAGCTGTCACACGCTATGATATCACTAACGATGCCGGATGTGCATCACTTACGACATGACCGCAATGACATCTCGTTAGATATATCGTAGCGTGTAAAGCCCGCTTAAACCCGTCCAACAACTTATACCATCAAATGCAAAAAATAATCAAAACAATGGGATCAATTCTAGCATCATTTTCCCTTTGGCTTTTCTGCACCCTGCCAGATGGAAATAATACCAGATGGCAATATATGTGTGAATGCACACTTAGATTCAATGAACTGAACTAAAGAAATATGATGGCACTATGTTCTTCACCAACTTAGCAATGATGATGCAAACCCTCTGCACAGATGGAATCTATTTATGCTTGGCATGCTAAAATACTGGCATATATTATTTTTGTGATTTATAATATCTAAAAAAAAATGTGAACAGTTTTATGATAAAAATATATTTCAATTTCAGGTAGCTAAAGATAGATCACTGTTTTAAAACATTTTACACTATACATGGATTATAATAAAGTACTGTATTTTTCGTTTTATAAGACGCACCGAATTATAAGACGCACCCCAAATTTAGAGTTAAAAAAGGTAAAAAAAAAATTGGGTCCGTCTTATACTCCAGTGGTATCTTACCAGAGGGGGCGGCAGCGGTGGTGGAGCGTGGTCACAGGAGGCAGAGGCTGTGCTGGCAGCGGCGGTGGGTCAGTGCTGGCGGCAGCAGGTAAGTGCTGGCAGTGAAAGCTGCGGTCGTTGTGTGGTGGAGCAGACCGGTGCGGCGAGTGTCCCAGATGCTCTGTCGGTGGTCCGGGCTTCAAAGAAATGGCTCCCATAGTGGCGCATGTGCAGATGGAGCTCTCATGCAAGAGCTCCATCTGCTCATGCGCTGACTCCGGGTGCCATCATTTCAAGCCCGGACCACGGACAGACCTTTTGAGTCACCCGCCACACAACCACCACAGCCAGCCGCCCACCCACCCACACAGAGTGGCAGCCTACAGGCCGCCTGACCACCCGCACAGAGAGGCAGCCAGCCGCCGACACAGAGAGACAGCCAGCCGTTGGGACAGAGAGGCAGCCGCACTAAAGCACCGACAGCCACTCAGCCGCCCGCACAGAGAGCAGCAGAGACAGTTCCCCGCCAAATCTCCACCTCCTAATAAGCTATATTCGGATTTTAAGATGCACCCCTCATTTTCCTTCCAAATTTTGGGGAGTAAAAGTGCGTCTTTTAATCCGAAAAATACAGTATGTCTTTATCATTATCATTATTATGATACCAATTGAGGCACATTTAGTAATACTTTCTAAGGCCCATGTTCACACGTTCAGTTTTTGGTCAACGTTTTACATTAGTATTTGTAAGTCAAAATCAGGAGTGGAACAATCAGTGGAAAGGTATAATAGAAACATGTCACCACTTCTACTTTTTTTTATCCACTCCTGGTGTTGGTTTAGAAATACTGAGGTAAAAAACTGATCAAATACTGAACGTATGAACATGGCCTAATTGTCAAACACTGCAAACTTAGACTAGACACAGTCTTAAAATGTATCAAATGTATCATAGATCAATGCTGTTTGATAAATCTAGCAGATTGTTAGACTGTTTAGTGTACATTTACATCATATATTAGTTGAAGTAATTTAATTTTTTGGCTCATAATGTTGAAGATTAGACTCTTCTTTTTGGCAAGCCAGACCCCTCTACCTCGGGTAGACTGTCACAATCCCCCAGTCATACAATTGGACCTATTAGCCATTCTTAATTATCCGTCTACCACTGGTGGATGCAATACCCCGAAAAGCACATTGGGCTTGGTTAAACTCATATACCCTCAGTTGACTGGGCTGGGATTCAACTCACAGTCCTGTATCTCTTTAAGTGGTGTGGTATAAAGTGGTGTGAAACTTTTTTCTAGACTGTATTCTATATATAATCTAACTATATAATTTTCTCTATATGTTGACCATTACAATGGTGGAGGAGATAGTCATAAACTGATCATAGTCATTGGGCCCTATCATAACTTCCAGGACTCCTTGTTATTCTTTGCAATGAAAGGGGTTAATCATAATGAGGTCTTAAATTTGGGGTCATTATCCTGCTGGATTTATCTAGATGTGTGGTGAGCACCTTGAACCCACAGGTGTTTCACAGAATTTTACAATGTTGAGCCGTGACAACGAAAAAATATATTTTTACTACAAAAATGTTGCTTCAACCCCATTCTTTTCATTTTCACAAGGATAACAGGACAAAATTGACCATACAATTTGTTGTGCAATTTCTAATGAGTACACTGACACCCTAGGTGTAACGAAAAACTACTGTTTGTGCACACGGCAGGGCTCGGAAAGGAAAGAGCACTAATTGAATTTTGGAGCGCTATTTTGGCTGGATTAGAATGCAGATGCCATGTCACATTTGAAGATCCCCTGACATGCCAAATCAGTAGAAAGTGCCCACAAGTGTGCCAATTCTGGAAACTACACCTCTCAAGGAATTATTCTTGGGGTGTAGTGAGTAATTTTAACCCTCCAGTGATTCACAAAATTGAATAACATTGGACCAGGAAAATAAAAAATTACCATTTTTTCCACTAAAATTTTGCTTTGGCCCCAAAGTTTTAATTTTTAAAAAGGGTACTAGGAGAAAATAAACCATACAATTTGTTACACAATTTCTCCTGAGTTTGTGGTTGAAAACAACTTTTTTTGAGGCACAGTGCAAAGCTCAGAAGGGAAGGAGCGCCATATTGAAGGTTAGATTTTGGTGGAGAGGTTAGGGGGTGTCACGTCACATTGTCAGAGCCGCTGACATGCCAGAAAAGCATGCCCCCATTTTACATGGTACACCCCACAATTCGTTAATTTAGGAGTGCAGTGAGCATATTGAAACCACAGGTGTGCCACAGACGTCTATGCCATTGGTCGGTGGCGAAAGAATAACTATTTTTTTTTTCACTAAAATGTTGTTTTAGCCCCAAGTGCACCAATGCACTCCATGTAATCGGAAAAATACTTTTGAGGCACAGTGCAAAGCTCAAAAGGGAAGGAGTGCCATATTGGACTTCAGAATTTGCTGGTGCCATGTACATTGGCAGAGCCCCCGAGATGCCAGAGCAGCAAAAGTCCCCCACAAGTGACTTCATTTTACAAACTGCTTCCGTCAGTGAATTCATCTAGAGGTGCAGTGCGAATGTTAACGCCACAAGTGTGTCACTAAATTTTAGCACCCTCCCTCTCACAGCCTCCTAAATGCTGTGCTTGTTATTGATCAGGGAATTTAGGAGATTAAACACCTAGGGGCAGCGCATGGACCATCCCTGGCTATGACAGCTGGAGCTTGGCTCTAACTTACACCAAAATCCCAGTGTTAATCACGCCGTGATGGGATTTTTCCCACAATTGCCTCTAACGGTTGCACACTTCTGAACATCTTAACTTGAGCTGTATTTCTAAGTTGGACTTTTACAAACATTATATATAAAGGATGTACCATAAATGTCTAATAGATTCATGTACAATTTCTAGAACTTGCACTGATGCGAAGAATGGGAGCCCCCTGACCCACAACCCAATTTAACCCTTTAACTATAGTTTTTAAAAGCAATGTAGTTTTATTAATATTCAAATTAAAAAATGATCAATGTAAAAAGATGTAATAATGGAGTTTTCTTTACATTTCTTAAAGTAGCTACAGCAGGTTAATGATACATTGGTGAAGATTCTAAAGCACCATCTCTGCTTCTGAATCTTATTAAATAAATGTAGTCACATAGAGGACAATCATTGTTACGCAGCTTCGAAAGGAATGCATTATCTCCTTACCCACAGAGATGCTAAAGTGAGAACAGAACAAAATGATGGCAAAATGCAGAAAGGTACACGTAAATGCACAGTTTAAAATAAACATGCATTTGAATGAAATGATTCATTGCAAGCAACTAAAATGTATTGAAAAAGTAATTTTAAATGAAGATTTAGGGCTTTAAGTATAGAGAAGCATTGCCAAATCTGTGACTAACGCCTATTTAGTGAGACTTAAAAATTGGGTCAATACTTGCTATTATATTAACAAAAAGCTCATTCTCATATTATGAGTAGCAGAAGAATAAACTGTGCTAACAAGCCAAGAAATGTTTGTGAAAATCTTATTGTTGCCAATAATAGCATATTCATCTTCAAAGCAGCATAAATGCTGATAAGGAAAGTTCTATGGTAGAATAAATAACTGCACAAATGGCAGATACCATAGAAAAAAAATCAGAAGGAAAGCAATAATAAACTTGGCATGAGCTAAAACAATGCCTAGCAATCATATCAATGCTCCTAATAAATCATTGTGCCATGGATAATTGTAGAATTTTTTTAACAGCTGTGGGTCTTTATTGTTGGATGCTTTGTTTGGCTTGTGTTGGAATTATTGTTGCAAAATCATGGTAGGTCAGATGCCATAATGTAGGGCTGCTGTCCATATGTACGGCACAAGTTCTTCTTCACTGCAAAATGGAATTTTACAAATGCAAGATGTATACATCAAGTCTTTTTTATTCTTTTGCTGAACCGTGTGAACATAATCTCTGTACAAAGCCAGAACTGTGAAGGAAATGAAGCATATCTCTATTTTTCTTCATACAGTCTGTGAGCATAGATGCTGGGGGATGGTAGACTGAGTGGTCAGAACCCATGACCACTAGATACTGATAACATATCATAGTGATATGTCATCACTGATTGTGATGGGAAGAACTACTTTGATGTATACATTACAAACTGTAAAAATAATTAAATAAAGGGATAATATCAATGAAAGCCTCAGGCTGCTGGGGGCTGACACTGTTGTATATGTACAGGCCAGCGCAACACAATAACACATGCAGACACACTCAAACTGCACACTGTGAGCGACTGTATGCTGAAGTGGAGGCTAGTAATGTGTCGGTTGCGAATGCTCCAACACAAAGAAGCAGCTCTCTGCTATGAACTATGGTAGTCGGCAGGCAAGTGAGAGCTATTACATTTTCTTAATGGCTCTCACTGGGCTTAAAAGTCTGCTATTTGGCATACTAAATCCTGAAAACTTGAACGAAACTACGCCCACTCAACAATATAATTGGCCAGTTGGAAGTGGGTGGGGTTTAGCCGTAAGTGGGCAGGGTTTCTGACGTATTAACCTAATCTTCCCTATTTTTAATAGGATCTGAAAAATCTGTCTCTTTTTGGTAAACGGAGCCATGTGAGCCGAATCACCAAAAAGAGCTGCATTGCTCAACACTAGTGAAGGGAGCATCTTCTTCCTGCTAGAGAATAGCATGGTGGCAGAAGTGAAAGATCCTCCAGTGGCCCCGGCCCCGCCCTATACAGGAGCTGGAGACAGTAGTGTTTTCAGTGATCAGGGAAGTGGACATTCCCCTATTCCCCTACTGCAATCCAGGCCCACTTCTCCCATTAAGGACAAAACAGGGCACAAATAGCTGTGAGGGATGCCAGGAGGAAAATAGCGAATCAGTAGAGGGGGTGGAGCCTGTTCAGTGCAGTGGTAAGAGAAAGAAAACATGAACAAAAGGAATATGGTAGCAGGTGAAGAAGGGAGCAGAGCAAACAGAGAAACAGAGAGCAGAGAAAATAAGAAGAAGTAGAAAGCAGAATGAACAGAAGGAGCAGGGTAAACAGGAAGAAGTAGCAGAGAGCAGAGCAAACAGGAAGAAGGAGCAGAGAGCAAAGATGAGGAATCAGAGAGCAGAGCAAACAGGAAAAAAAACAGAGAGGAATGAGCATAGCAAACAGAAAAAAGCAGAGGATGTGATCTGAACAACACAGCCAGGAAGAGCCACAAGAAGTGCAGCATGGAGGCCAGAACCACCAGCATAATGTCTCACAGCAGAGAAGCATGTAAGTATGTACAAATGTCTGCCTATAACAATACAGAAACTCCCCTGTACTGTAACATCACTGTGTGTATTACCCTTGTACTTGACATCACTATGTACATTACCCCTGTTCTGTGCATCACTGTATGTATTATCTCTATAGTGCAACATCACTGTGCACATTACCCCTGTACTGTGACATTACTGTGACATTACTGTGTATATCATCCCTGTACTGTGACATCACTGTGTATATTATTACCCCTGTACTGTGACATAATTGTATATATTATCTCTGTACTGTGACATCACTGTGTACATTGCTCCTGTACTGTGACATCACTGTGTACATTGCTCCTGTACTGTTACATCACTGTGTACATTGCTCCTGTACTGTGACATCACAGTTTAAATTACCACTGTACTGTGACATCACTGGGTATATTTCCCCTTACAGTGATATCACTGTGTCTATTACCTTTGTACTGTGACATCACTGTCTTACCCCTGTACTGTGACAATGTGTGTATTACCTCTGTACTGTGACATCACTGTGTATATAACCCCTGTAGTGTGACATCACTGTGTGTATTATGTCTGTACTGTGACATCACTGTGTGTATTACCCCTGTACTGTGACATCACTGTGTACATTACCCTTGTACCGTGACATCACTGTGTGTATTATCTCTGTACTGTGACTTCACTGTGTGTATTACCCTGTACTGGGACATCATTGTGTACTTTACCCATGAACTGTTACATCACTGGGTATATTACCCATGTACTGTGACATTTCTATGTATTACCAGTACTGTGACATTTCTGTGTGTAGTACTCCTGTACTGTGATGTCACTGTGTATACTAGCCTGTACTGTGACATCACTGTTGTTCACTATCCCTGTACTGTGGGGAGTGTTACTATAATACCTAAGTCCATAAAGGGGGTCATAATCGTTACTATTACATAGGGGAGACAGATGCAAACATTTATATTGAGTGTGAGGAGGGGCATAAAGGAAGACATCACTACTTTAGGCCTCTGCCACACTCACGTGAAATTCACGCACGTGCCGAGAGACACGTATTTTCCCTGCGTGTTGCGTGCAGGTAAGTACGTGTCTCTGGTAAGTGCGGGCCACGTGTGTTCTACGTGTGCTATCCGCGATAGCACACGTAGAACCGGTAATTATTATACTCACCTGGTCCTTCCTGATGTCCGCGCTGCTGTCCGTGGTGCTGATCCTCGGTCTCCAGCCCTCCCGTCTCCCCGCTGCTGCTGCTGCCAGGCAGTGAAGTGAATATTCAATGAGAATAATGAGCGGCGGTCGGCAGCAAGAGGCAGCAGCGGCAGAGACAGGAGGGCTGGAGAAGGTGAGTTAATGTTTTGTTTTTTTTTCAATGACATGTGTGTTTTCTCCGGCGCGTGTCACACGGGACCGCATCCACACTACACCCGTGTGGTGCGGGTGCGGGCCGTGTGACACCCGTGCTGCCGGTGAAAAAACGGACATGTCAGCGCTTTCAAAAACGCACACACGTACAAACGCACACGGACACACGTTCCGTGTGGTTTTACGTGTGTGTGCCTGCTACAATAGGGTAGCATTGGTTAAAGTGTCTCCGTGCCGCCGGTACGTGTAAAAAATGACAAACACGTGCCGGAGGCACGGATGTGTGGCGCAGGCCTTAGGCCTGTTTCAAACATCAATGATTCTGGTACGTATGTGCTAGTTTTTAGATGTACCAGAATCACGGACATACGCAGACCCATTATAATCAACGGGTCTGCGCACACATCAGTGATTTTTCACTGACCGTGTCTCCGTGCGGCAGACACGCGTGTCCATGATTGCCGCACGGAAACATGTCCATTTTTTTCTGGCATTACTGATGCTCCATGGAGCACATTATGGTGTGGTCCGTGAAACACGCACCAGAAAAAAATGTACATTAAATATTAAAAGCATTTTCAACTCACCTTCTCCAGCGATGCTGTGTTCGACAGCTGCTCTCTGCTTCTTCCAGGCTGGCTCATTATGGCATGCACAGGAGTGGAACGATCGCGGTCGCAGGGGTCGCCACTGCAACCGGGCCCGGGGTTCAGGAGGCTCGCCGGCCCCATCCCCTGCTACAGGACATCCAGCTGTATTACAGAACAATGATTGGTCGGAATCCTACATTGTAAACTACTGCACCGTGTGGTTACTGGAAGCAGCAGCGGGCTGTGAGGCTGACAGTATCCCGGCTACTTAAAAAATACATATTCACTGCTCCCCACACCCATAATCTCGCCCACCTCTTTCCACTGAAAACGTGCTGAGAGGTGAGTGAGATAATTGGAGTGGATAGCCGTGCATATATGCATTCTCTTTAGTATCTGCACACTGGTAACCCAGCTGCCGGCTTCCTGCAACTGTTGGGTGATTAGGTGTGCTACTATTAAAGAGAGCCACTGGCGGATATACTGCAGGTGCATTTGCACTGGGGCCCCTAAGGAGGTGGCCCAAACAACTGTAGACAACTCAGTCTCCCAGTGACTGCAGAGAAACAGGGGCCATTCCAGCGTCATTTGCAGATACTCCCACAGTACCGACCTCTCCTCCACAGACCCTCCAGCAGCTCCAGATAAGGAGCAGTGAGTGACAGAATCATCTGCATAGTGCGGCCACACTTTGCAGATGATGTAGTCACTAGTGATGAGCGAGTACTAAAAAGCTCGGGTGCTCGAAGCTCGGGCCGAGCCTCCCAAGATACTCGTGTACTCGGCCCGAGCAACGAGCCCAATGTTATCCTATGGGAGACCCGAGTATTTTTGTGAAATGACCACCGGCAGCATGTAGAAACCCTAAAAATGGCACAAAAGTCTCCGAAGAGTGCTCAAATGACATGGCAACAGCATGGGGAAGACCCCTTGAAGCATTTATCACTCAAAAGTCACAGCTGTGAACAATTTTGTCCGCGTTTTACGCCATTTTTACGGACTCACCAGAAAACCTTCCAAAATGACACCAAAATGAATTTTCATGGCGGAAATGTTAAGGGCACATACCCAATAGTGAGATAGAGCTAATGTATGTTACTTTTTGAGATCAATACATGAAAGATTTTACGTAAAACATTGTGTGGCACTCCGATATCCCTGAGAAGAGACGTACATAAAGGCCTCTGAGTCTAATGTGCCCATTTTGAGGAACTGAGTCTTTGTAGTATTTTCCTTTGCCAGGGCAGTCCAAAATTTTGAGGTTCACCAATGACCCTGCATACAGACGTGCATGAGGGCCTGTAAACCTGAAGTGCCCATTGGAAGGAAGTGGGTCTATTGTAGTATAGCCCTTTGGCAGGGCAGCCAAAAATTGGGAGGCTCCACGTTGTCCCTGGATAGAGACGTGCATGAGGGCCTGTTAACCTGAAGTGCCCATTGGAAGGAAGTGGGTCTTTTGTAGTATAGCCCTTTGGCAGGGCAGCCAAAAATTGGGAGGCTCCACGTTGTCCCTGGATAGAGACGTGCATGAGGGCCTGTAAACCTGAAGTGCCCATTGGAAGGAAGTGGGTCTATTCTAGTATAGCCCTTAGGCAGGGCAGCCAAAAATTGGGAGGCTCCACGTTGTCCCTGGATAGAGACGTGCATGAGGGCCTGTAAACCTGAAGTGCCCATTGGAAGGAAGTGGGTCTATTTTAGTATAGCCCTTTGGCAGGGCAGCCAAAAATTGGGAGGCTCCACGTTGTCCCTGGATAGAGACGTGCATGAGGGCCTGTTAACCTGAAGTGCCCATTGGAAGGAAGTGGGTCTTTTGTAGTATAGCCCTTTGGCAGGGCAGCCAAAAATTGGGAGGCTCCACGTTGTCCCTGGATAGAGACGTGCATGAGGGCCTGTAAACCTGAAGTGCCCATTGGAAGGAAGTGGGTCTATTGTAGTATAGCCCTTAGGCAGGGCAGCCAAAAATTGGGAGGCTCCACGTTGTGCCTGGATAGAGACGTGCATGAGGGCCTGTTAACCTGAAGTGCCCATTGGAAGGAAGTGGGTCTTTTGTAGTATAGCCCTTTGGCAGGGCAGCCAAAAATTGGGAGGCTCCACGTTGTCCCTGGATAGAGATGTGCATGAGGTCCTGTAAACCTGAAGTGCCCATTGGAAGGAAGTGGGTCTATTGTAGTATAGCCCTTAGGCAGGGCAGCCAAAAATTGGGAGGCTCCACGTTGTCCCTGGATAGAGACGTGCATGAGGGCCTGTTAACCTGAAGTGCCCATTGGAAGGAAGTGGGTCTTTTGTAGTATAGCCCTTTGGCAGGGCAGCCAAAAATTGGGAGGCTCCACGTTGTCCCTGGATAGAGACGTGCATGAGGGCCTGTTAACCTGAAGTGCCCATTGGAAGGAAGTGGGTCTTTTGTAGTATAGCCCTTTGGCAGGGCAGCCAAAAATTGGGAGGCTCCACGTTGTCCCTGGATAGAGACGTGCATGAGGGCCTGTTAACCTGAAGTGCCCATTGGAAGGAAGTGGGTCTTTTGTAGTATAGCCCTTTGGCAGGGCAGCCAAAAATTGGGAGGCTCCACGTTGTCCCTGGATAGAGACGTGCATGAGGGCCTGTTAACCTGAAGTGCCCATTGGAAGGAAGTGGGTCTTTTGTAGTATAGCCCTTTGGCAGGGCAGCCAAAAATTGGGAGGCTCCACGTTGTCCCTGGATAGAGACGTGCATGAGGGCCTGTAAACCTGAAGTGCCCATTGGAAGGAAGTGGGTCTATTGTAGTATAGCCCTTAGGCAGGGCAGCCAAAAATTGGGAGGCTCCACGTTGTCCCTGGATAGAGACGTGCATGAGGGCCTGTTAACCTGAAGTGCCCATTGGAAGGAAGTGGGTCTTTTGTAGTATAGCCCTTTGGCAGGGCAGCCAAAAATTGGGAGGCTCCACGTTGTCCCTGGATAGAGACGTGCATGAGGGCCTGTAAACCTGAAGTGCCCATTGGAAGGAAGTGGGTCTATTGTAGTATAGCCCTTAGGCAGGGCAGCCAAAAATTGGGAGGCTCCACGTTGTCCCTGGATAGAGACGTGCATGAGGGCCTGTTAACCTGAAGTGCCCATTGGAAGGAAGTGGGTCTTTTGTAGTATAGCCCTTTGGCAGGGCAGCCAAAAATTGGGAGGCTCCACGTTGTCCCTGGATAGAGACGTGCATAAGGGCCTGTTAACCTGAAGTGCCCATTGGAAGGAAGTGGGTCTTTTGTAGTATAGCCCTTTGGCAGGGCAGCCAAAAATTGGGAGGCTCCACGTTGTCCCTGGATAGAGACGTGCATGAGGGCCTGTAAACCTGAAGTGCCCATTGGAAGGAAGTGGGTCTATTGTAGTATAGCCCTTAGGCAGGGCAGCCAAAAATTGGGAGGCTCCACGTTGTCCCTGGATAGAGACGTGCATGAGGGCCTGTTAACCTGAAGTGCCCATTGGAAGGAAGTGGGTCTTTTGTAGTATAGCCCTTTGGCAGGGCAGCCAAAAATTGGGAGGCTCCACGTTGTCCCTGCATAGAGACGTGCATGAGGGCCTCAAAACATTGTTCCCATTGCAAAGGAGCGGGTCTCCTGTCGTTGTAATGTCCATTCTGCAAAGAATGGGCGAAAAAAATTTACCACTGGGGGTATACCTGAAACAAAGGCCTAACTCTTGTAACGGTCATCATGGTGGCGCATGAGAAGAAGGAGGAGCAGTCCAGCGATTATCCAAAGTCCAGAAGTGTGTACCCATGGGTGACTGGAGGTACATGGCAAATTGCCGTTACAAACTTTAAATTCCGCTCTCATTTGCTGGTGGTGTGGTGAAGTCTGGCCCAATCCAACCCTTGTTCATCTTGATCAGAGTCAGCCTGTCAGCCTTTTCAGTTGAAAGGCGGGTGCGTTTATCTGTAATGATTCCACCTGCGGCACTAAAAACACGCTCTGACAAAACGCTAGCGGCAGGGCAGGCCAGGACTTCCAAGGCGTAGAGAGCCAATTCATGCCACGTGTCCACCTTGGATACCCAATAATTGTAAGGCACAGAGGAATGTCGGAGTACAGTTGTTCGATCTGCAAGATACTCCTTGAGCATCTGGGCAAACTTAGGATTTCTTGTGGCACTACCCCGCACCTCAGGGGCTGTGGTACGTGAGGGGCTGAGAAAACTGTCCCACATCTTAAAGACTGTTCCCCTACCTCTGGCGGATTGGACTTGTGCCTCTCTCGGCTGTACGCCTTGGTTGCCAACTGATTCCTGACCTATGCCGCTAGCGTTTTGTGAGGGGAATGCTTTGCCTACTTCCGTGACTATGGCCTTCCGGAACTGCTGCATTTTGGTTGACCTCTCCGCCTCGGGAATAAGAGACATAAAGTTCTCCTTGTAGCGAGGGTCTAACAGTGTTACCAACCAGTAATGATTGTCGGCCAAGATGTTCTTAACGCGAGGGTCACGAGACAGGCAGCTTACCATAAAGTCAGCCATGTGCGCCAGACTCTTAACAGCCAGGACTTCAGTAGCCTGACCAACACGTTGACTGAACATGCTGTCCTCCTCCTCCTCCTCCTCCTCCTCATGTACCCTGTCCTCTGGCCAGCCACGCTGAACCGAGGATATGACTGGTGTGCATGTCATATCAAGGTTTAACTAGCTCTAGGCCCTGGGGATAGCAATAGTCTATTCATACAACCAAAAATCCCCAATATTATGAAAGATAATCTTATTTTTATTCAAGTAGAAAAATTATACATCACACCATTTGTGCATCATTACACAGATCAATTGCCTTACGCCAACCAAATGGCAGCCCCTGATCTTGAATATCAAGACCAGGGTTTACAATGAAATAATAAAGACAAATTGATACAATTTAAAAACATATATCCAGTTACTGGTTCACACAAGGACACAGATTGTAAGATCCAAACTTAACTCGGTAACTCCCCAAGTGACTATGTTGGCACGTTGGTGCTGACTCTGCGGTCACAGTCATGGATGTTCATCCAGGAGTATCCACACGAGGTATTGGAAAGTAGGTCCTTTAATCAATATCGTGAACCACCAGACAATTCCTATCATTAAAGACGTCTCCACCTCGACGCGTTTCCCCACAAGGGCATGTGGTTCATCAGGAGGCTGGAAGGTAAGTATAGTCTTATCAGCTTCTCATAGAACATGTAAGGCCAATAGACATAACAATACAACAGGTGCACAAAAATCCATGAAAACGGTAGCAAAATACACAGATGACTCACTTGTCAGATAGTAAGATAGGGGATATGCAGGTCCATGGCGCCATACGAACAGATCAGCAGCACTTCAGTCAATACTGTTTAGATATCATGCTCCCGTCCTCCAGGCGTCATGGAGCTGCATATTCCCTGCCGCCCTAAATAGCCCTTGCTTAATCAGACAGCTGGGGAGAAATCCCCGTCCTCCCCCATTCGGCGTCACCATAATTTCCACTGCGCATGCGCCGTCAAATACGATCAATGCGCATGTCCCAGCTACACACTGTGAAGGGAAACCCTTCACAGTACTAAGCAACGCCTTCCTTGTCGTGAGCTCACACAGTCACATGATCAAGGATGGGCGTGTATACAAAGATATGAGACGTAACCGCACTGTGTGATCTGAAATGTCCACAGCTTATAGATCAAGATAGAGCATCTATAAAGCGATGCAGCCGCGCTCAAATACACAGGAAATCCACAGCATTTAAAGTAATATAGGGGCTTTCAGGAGGCATATAAAAACATCAATATATAAAGAGATAGGAGATCCCAACTGTAAAGATGCAGATGCGGTCATTCTGAAATCCCGGAATTTTTAGCGTTCATAGTGACATAAGCTTTCAAAAGGGCAATACATAAACCCAGCAGCATTAAAGGATCCCATACACCCAAAGGTAGATGCGATCCTACTAAATACAGCATAAATATAAATATAAATAAACGCCTATATGCAGATGTAGTCTTCCTGAATATAGCACAGATACAACATCGCTATACAGTTAGGTCCAGAAATATTTGGACAGTGACACAATTTTCGCGAGTTGGGCTCTGCATGCCACCACATTGGATTTGAAATGAAACCTCTACAACAGAATTCAAGTGCAGATTGTAACGTTTAATTTGAAGGTTTGAACAAAAATATCTGATAGAAATTGTAGGAATTGTGCACATTTCTTTACAAACACTCCACATTTTAGGAGGTCAAAAGTAATTGGACAAATAAACCAAACCCAAACAAAATATTTTTATTTTCAATATTTTGTTGCGAATCCTTTGGAGGCAATCACTGCCTTAAGTCTGGAACCCATGGACATCAACAAACGCTGGGTTTCCTCCTTCTTAATGCTTTGCCAGGCCTTTACAGCCGCAGCCTTCAGGTCTTGCTTGTTTGTGGGTCTTTCCGTCTTAAGTCTGGATTTGAGCAAGTGAAATGCATGCTCAATTGGGTTAAGATCTGGTGATTGACTTGGCCATTGCAGAATGTTCCACTTTTTTGCACTCATGAACTCCTGGGTAGCTTTGGCTGTATGCTTGGGGTCATTGCCCATCTGTACTATGAAGCGCCGTCCGATCAACTTTGCGGCATTTGGCTGAATCTGGGCTGAAAGTATATCCCGGTACACTTCAGAATTCATCCGGCTACTCTTGTCTGCTGTTATGTCATCAATAAACACAAGTGACCCAGTGCCATTGAAAGCCATGCATGCCCATGCCATCACGTTGCCTCCACCATGTTTTACAGAGGATGTGGTGTGCCTTGGATCATGTGCCGTTCCCTTTCTTCTCCAAACTTTTTTCTTCCCATCATTCTGGTACAAGTTGATCTTTGTCTCATCTGTCCATAGAATACTTTTCCAGAACTGAGCTGGCTTCATGAGGTGTTTTTCAGCAAATTTAACTCTGGCCTGTCTATTTTTGGAATTGATGAATGGTTTGCATCTAGATATGAACCCTTTGTATTTACTTTCATGGAGTCTTCTCTTTACTGTTGACTTAGAGACAGATACACCTACTTCACTGAGAGTGTTCTGGACTTCAGTTGATGTTGTGAACGGGTTCTTCTTCACCAAAGAAAGTATGCGGCGATCATCCACCACTGTTGTCATCCGTGGACGCCCAGGCCTTTTTGAGTTCCCAAGCTCACCAGTCAATTCCTTTTTTCTCAGAATGTACCCGACTGTTGATTTTGCTACTCCAAGCATGTCTGCTATCTCTCTGATGGATTTTTTCTTTTTTTTCAGCCTCAGGATGTTCTACTTCACCTCAATTGAGAGTTCCTTAGACCGCATGTTGTCTGGTCACAGCAACAGCTTCCAAATGCAATACCACACACCTGTAATCAACCCCAGACCTTTTAACTACTTCATTGATTACAGGTTAACGAGGGAGACGCCTTCAGAGTTAATTGCAGCCCTTAGAGTCCCTTGTCCAATTACTTTTGGTCCCTTGAAAAAGAGGAGGCTATGCATTACAGAGCTATGATTCCTAAACCCTTTCTCCGATTTGGATGTGAAAACTCTCATATTGCAGCTGGGAGTGTGCACTTTCAGCCCATATTATATATATAATTGTATTTCTGAACATGTTTTTGTAAACAGCTAAAATAACAAAACTTGTGTCACTGTCCAAATATTTCTGGACCTAACTGTATATACCCAGATACAGCATGAGTACAAAGGGGCAATACATAAACCCAGCAGCATTAAAGGATCCCATACACCCAAAGGTAGATGCGATCCTACTAAATACAGCATAAATATACATAAACGCCTATATGCAGATGTAGTCTTCCTGAATATAGCATAGATACAACATCGCTATATATACCCATATACAGCATGAGTACAAAATAAATATACAGACAGGAATCCCACATATACACATGCAGATATACATAGCAATTTATTATATATATATATAAGGATCCCCTGTATGCTAGAAGCCCTTGCACTATATATGCACATTCAATGGTCACTAGGTCCGATACAAATCCTTCACATATAGTTAGCAAGTACAGCACTAGCAAAATCATCATAATTTTAAGACCAGATGTCATTTTAGGGTCCCCCCATCAATTCATTGACCCAGAATTTTTATCTCCATAACTTATCTCTGACAAGTGAGTATGATACTACAAATAATTCCCTATAATAAGGGTAATCTCCCTTTTGACCAAGGGGTTTATTCTCCCTAAACACGGAACTAAAACTCTAACACAATGTGGGCCTATCTAATACTAAGTAGGAAGAAAACAATTAAAGGAGAGCTGCTCATTGAGCCCCCCCGGGGCTAGTGATCCCATCCTAAATATCCAAGATGATTCTCTCTGCAGCAGAACCCTGTCAAAATCACCACCTCTCGGACTACGTCTGACAAGCTCCAATGCTGAAAAGCGTATGAGTTTAGGGTCACCCTGGTGTACCCCATTCATATGTCGGGCAATGGGGGTGTCACGTTTATTTCGAATATCCGACAGGTGCTCCCCCACACGTCTCCGCAACTCACGCAGGGTTTTACCCACGTAGTCACGGGGACACGTGCAAGTAGCCCTATATACCACCCCCATTGACTTACAATTGAAGAAGTCCCGCAAGAAAAACCTATTCCCATTCGCTGAACTTCTCACCATTTTACAATGTTCCATTGAATCGCAAAAACTGCAGCTACCGCACCGAAACATACCCACCGCTTGCCTATCCAGCCAAGTACCGTCTGGACGTGGTCCCTGGTACATGCTGTGCACAAGTTTATCTCCTATAGACCGACCCCTCCTGTAAGTAATACAGGGGGCCTTCGAGATAAACTTGGCCAGACCCGGATCCTTCCTACTTAGTATTAGATAGGCCCACATTGTGTTAGAGTTTTAGTTCCGTGTTTAGGGAGAATAAACCCCTTGGTCAAAAGGGAGATTACCCTTATTATAGGGAATTATTTGTAGTATCATACTCACTTGTCGGAGATAAGTTATGGAGATAAAAATTCTGGGTCAATGAATTGATGGGGGGACCCTAAAATGACATCTGGTCTTAAAATTATGATGATTTTGCTAGTGCTGTACTTGCTAACTATATGTGAAGGATTTGTATCGGACCTAGTGACCATTGAATGTGCATATATAGTGCAAGGGCTTCTAGCATACAGGGGATCATTATATATATATAATAAATTGCTATGTATATCTGCATGTGTATATGTGGGATTCCTGTCTGTATATTTATTTTGTACTCATGCTGTATATGGGTATATATAGCGATGTTGTATCTATGCTATATTCAGGAAGACTACATCTGCATATAGGCGTTTATGTATATTTATGCTGTATTTAGTAGGATCGCATCTACCTTTGGGTGTATGGGATCCTTTAATGCTGCTGGGTTTATGTATTGCCCCTTTGTACTCATGCTGTATCTGGGTATATATAGCGATGTTGTATCTGTGCTATATTCAGGAAGACTACATCTGCATATAGGCGTTTATTTATATTTATATTTATATTTATGCTGTATTTAGTAGGATCACATCTACCTTTGGGTGTATGGGATCCTTTAATGCTGCTGGGTTTATGTATTGCCCTTTTGAAAGCTTATGTCACTATGAACGCTAAAAATTCCGGGATTTCAGAATGACCGCATCTGCATCTTTACAATTGGGATCTCCTATCTCTTTATATATTGATGTTTTTATATGCCTCCTGAAAGCCCCTATATTACTTTAAATGCTGTGGATTTCCTGTGTATTTGAGCGCGGCTGCATCGCTTTATAGATGCTCTATCTTAATCTATAAGCTGTGGACATTTCAGATCACACAGTGCGGTTACGTCTCATATCTTTGTATACACGCCCATCCTTGATCATGTGACTGTGTGAGCTCACGACAAGGAAGGCGTTGCTTAGTACTGTGAAGGGTTTCCCTTCACAGTGTGTAGCTGGGACATGCGCATTGATCGTATTTGACGGCGCATGCGCAGTGGAAATTATGGTGACGCCGAATGGGGGAGGACGGGGATTTCTCCCCAGCTGTCTGATTAAGCAAGGGCTATTTAGGGCGGCAGGGAATATGCAGCTCCATGACGCCTGGAGGACGGGAGCATGATATCTAAACAGTATTGACTGAAGTGCTGCTGATCTGTTCGTATGGCGCCATGGACCTGCATATCCCCTATCTTACTATCTGACAAGTGAGTCATCTGTGTATTTTGCTACCTTTTTCATGGATTTTTGTGCACCTGTTGTATTGTTATGTCTATTGGCCTTACATGTTCTATGAGAAGCTGATAAGACTATACTTACCTTCCAGCCTCCTGATGAACCACATGCCCTTGTGGGGAAACGCGTCGAGGTGGAGACGTCTTTAATGATAGGAATTGTCTGGTGGTTCACGATATTGATTAAAGGACCTACTTTCCAATACCTCGTGTGGATACTCCTGGATGAACATCCATGACTGTGACCGCAGAGTCAGCACCAACGTGCCAACATAGTCACTTGGGGAGTTACCGAGTTAAGTTTGGATCTTACAATCTGTGTCCTTGTGTGAACCAGTAACTGGATATATGTTTTTAAATTGTATCAATTTGTCTTTATTATTTCATTGTAAACCCTGGTCTTGATATTCAAGATCAGGGGCTGCCATTTGGTTGGCGTAAGGCAATTGATCTGTGTAATGATGCACAAATGGTGTGATGTATAATTTTTCTACTTGAATAAAAATAAGATTATCTTTCATAATATTGGGGATTTTTGGTTGTATGAATGTGCATGTCATA
This sequence comes from Anomaloglossus baeobatrachus, assembly GCF_048569485.1. NCBI lineage: Eukaryota > Metazoa > Chordata > Amphibia > Anura > Aromobatidae > Anomaloglossus > Anomaloglossus baeobatrachus. The sequence continues at coordinate 364,297,713 of NC_134353.1, forward strand.
TCCTCAATTTGGCCGGAGATTTGCTCCATGTCTTCATCCTCCTCCTCGTCATAGTCCTCCACTGCACGTTGTGATGAGACGAGGCTGGGCTGTGTGTTATCACCCACACCCACTACTGTTTCTTGCTGCAACTCATCGCACTCCGCCTGCAATGCATCATGTTTGGTTTTGAGCAGAGACCGTTTTAGAAGGCAGAGTAGCGGTATGGTGACGCTAATAATGGCGTCATCACCACTCACCATCTTGGTGGAGTCCTCAAAGTTTTGGAGGATGGAACATAGGTCGGACATCCATCTCCACTCCTCAGGTGTTATGTGTGGAGTTTGACCCATTTCCCGACGGCTTAGGTGATGCAGGTACTCAACAACTGCCCTCTTCTGCTCACATATCCTGACCAACATGTGCAGAGTTGAATTCCAACGCGTGGGGACATCACACACCAGTCTGTGAGCCGGAAGATGCAAACTGCGCTGAAAGCCGGCAAGGCCGGCTGAAGCAGTAGGTGACTTTCGAAAATGTGCAGACAGGCGGCGAACTTTTACCAGCAGATCAGACAGCTCTGGGTATGAATTTAGAAACCGCTGAACCACGAGGTTGAGCACATGGGCCACGCATGGAACATGTGTCAGCTGGCCTCGCCTCAAAGCCGCCACCAGGTTCCGGCCATTGTCACACACGACCTTTCCTGGCTTTAGGTTCAGAGGTGTGAGCCAGTGATCTGCCTGCTGTTTCAGAGCTGTCCACAGCTCTTCTGCATTGTGGGGTTTGTCACCTATGCAGATTAGCTTCAGCACAGCCTGTTGCCGCTTCGCCGAGGCAGTGCTGCAGTGCTTCCAGCTTGGGACTGGTGTGGAGGGTACAGTGGATGAGGATGCGCAGGAGGAGGAGGAGGCTGAAGAGCATGACATTCCGGAGCTGTAGAGTGTGGGTGAAACACTGACTGAGGTAGGGCCTGCAAACCTTGGTGTGGGAAGGACGTGTTCCGTCCCTCGCTCAGACTGGGTCCCAGCTTCCACAATATTAACCCAGTGTGCCGTCAACGAGATGTAGCGGCCTTGCCCACAAGCACTTGTCCACGTGTCTGTGGTTAGGTGGACTTTGGGTGAAACAGCGTTGTTCAGGGCACGTGTGATGTTTTGTGACACGTGGTTATGCAACGCGGGGACGGCACACCGGGAGAAATAGTGGCGGCTGGGGACCGAGTAACGTGGGACAGCTGCCGCCATCAGGTCGCGGAATGCTTCTGTCTCCACCAGCCTAAAAGGCAACATTTCCAGCGCAAGCAGTCGCGAAATGTTAGCATTTAGAACTGTGGCATGTGGGGTGTTGGCAGTGTATTTGCGCCTGCGTTCAAAGGTTTGCTGAATGGATAACTGAACGCTGCGCTGGGACAAGGACGTGCTTGATGATGGTGTTATTTCTGCGTAGGCAACTGCAGGACCGGAGGAGGCTTGTTCGCAGGCAGCATGGACAGGGGATTGGCTCGCATGCACAACCAGCGAAGACGTAGCAGTGACATTAGCAAGCACTGCTCCTCGACTCTGTTGTACTTCCCACAAAGTCGGGTGCTTGGCTGACATGTGCCTGATCATGCTGGTGGTGGTCAGGCTGCTAGTTTTGGTACCCCTGCTGATGCTGGCACGGCAGGTGTTGCAAATGGCCTTTTTAGAATCATCTGGATCCAACTTAAAAAACTGCCAGACTCGGGAAGACCTAACATTTGTACAGGCACCTTGTGTCGTGTTGTTGTTCCGGGGAACGGTTGCCTGACTTCTGCCTGGAGCCACCACCCTGCTTCTTACTGCCTGTTGGGATGCTACGCCTCCCTCCCCCTGTGCACTGCTGTCCTCGCTCTGCATATCCTCCTGCCAGGTTGGGTCAGTTACTGGATCATCCACCACGTCGTCTTCCTCTTCCGCACCCTGCTCCTCCTCCTGACTTCCTGACAATTGTGTCTCATCATCGTCCACCCCTTGTTGAGACACGTTGCCAACTTCGTGAGAACGTGGCTGCTCAAATATTTGGCCATCTGTACATACGATCTCCTCATGACCCACTTCAACATGAGCTGGCGAGAGGCCAGAATGTGCGAATGGAAACGTGAACAGCTCTTCCGAGTGTCCAAGTGTGGGATCATTAATGTCCGAGGACGTGTACTCAGCCTTGTGGTAGGAAGGAGGATCAGGTTCTGAAATGTGCGGTGCAGTATCACGGCTACTGACACATGACCGTGTGGAAGACAGAGTGTTTGTGGTGGTGCCAATCTGACTGGAAGCATTATCCGCTATCCAACTAACAACCTGTTGACACTGGTCTTGGTTCAAGAGCGGTGTACTGCTGTGGTCCCCAAGAATTTGGGACAGGACGTGCGAGCGACTAGATGTGGCCCTTTGTTGTGGCAAAATTAGAGCTTGCCCACGACCTCGGCCTCTGCCTGCACCACCATCACGTCCACTTCCTTGTTCCTTGCCAACGCCCTTGCGCATTTTGCAATGCTGTGCTGACGTGTATTCACTAGACTTGGGCGTTATATCAAAGTTTGTGCAAATCGTGCACCTGTACGCTGCCACCGACAGGCACACACGTGCGGTTTTTAAATGCAAGCACGGACGCACTAAGAACCTAACACAGGTTTTAGGAGCAAAAATTAAGAACTCTGACACTATCACCCACTGCTGACTGACGTGTATTATACACTACACTTGTGCGCTATATAATAGTTTGGTAAAAACGCACACAAGTGCACCTGTACACTGCCACCGACAGGCACACACGTGCGGTTTTTAAATGCAAGCACGGACGCACTAAGAACCTAACACAGGTTTTAGGAGCAAAAATTAAGAACTCTGACACTATCAGCCACTGCTGACTGACGTGTATTATACACTACACTTGTGCGTTATATAATAGTTTGGTAAAAACGCACACAAGTGCACCTGTACGCTGCCACCGACAGGCACACACGTGCGGTTTTTAAATGCAAGCACGGACGCACTAAGACCCTAACACAGGTTTTAGGAGCAAAAATTAAGAACTCTGACACTATCAGCCACTGCTGACTGACGTGTATTATACACTACACTTGTGCGTTATATAATAGTTTGGTAAAAACGCACACAAGTGCACCTGTACGCTGCCACCGACAGGCACACACGTGCGGTTTTTAAATGCAAGCACGGACGCACTAAGAACCTAACACAGGTTTTAGGAGCAAAAATTAAGAACTCTGACACTATCAGCCACTGCTGACTGACGTGTATTATACACTACACTTGTGCGTTATATAATAGTTTGGTAAAAACGCACACAAGTGCACCTGTACGCTGCCACCGACAAGCACACACGTGCGGTTTTTAAATGCAAGCACGGACGCACTAAGAACCTAACACAGGTTTTAGGAGCAAAAATTAAGAACTCTGACACTATCAGCCACTGCTGACTGACGTGTATTATACACTACACTTGTGCGTTATATAATAGTTTGGTAAAAACGCACACAAGTGCACCTGTACGCTGCCACCGACAAGCACACACGTGCGGTTTTTAAATGCAAGCACGGACGCACTAAGAACCTAACACAGGTTTTAGGAGCAAAAATTAAGAACTCTGACACTATCAGCCACTGCTGACTGACGTGTATTATACACTACACTTGTGCGTTATATAATAGTTTGGTAAAAACGCACACAAGTGCACCTGTACGCTGCCACCGACAGGCACACACGTGCGGTTTTTAAATGCAAGCACGGACGCACTAAGAACCTAACACAGGTTTTAGGAGCAAAAATTAAGAACTCTGACACTATCAGCCACTGCTGACTGACGTGTATTATACACTACACTTGTGCGTTATATAATAGTTTGGTAAAAACGCACACAAGTGCACCTGTACGCTGCCACCGACAGGCACACACGTGCGGTTTTTAAATGCAAGCACGGACGCACTAAGAACCTAACACAGGTTTTAGGAGCAAAAATTAAGAACTCTGACACTATCAGCCACTGCTGACTGACGTGTATTATACACTACACTTGTGCGTTATATAATAGTTTGGTAAAAACGCACACAAGTGCACCTGTACGCTGCTACCGACAGGCACACACGTGCGGTTTTTAAATGCAAGCACGGACGCACTAAGAACCTAACACAGGTTTTAGGAGCAAAAATTAAGAACTCTGACACTATCAGCCACTGCTGACTGACGTGTATTATACACTACACTTGTGCGTTATATAATAGTTTGGTAAAAACGCACACAAGTGCACCTGTACGCTGCCACCGACAGGCACACACGTGCGGTTTTTAAATGCAAGCACGGACGCACTAAGAACCTAACACAGGTTTTAGGAGCAAAAATTAAGAACTCTGACACTATCAGCCACTGCTGACTGACGTGTATTATACACTACACTTGTGCGTTATATAATAGTTTGGAAAAAACGCACACAAGTGCACCTGTACGCTGCCACCGACAGGCACACACGTGCGGTTTTTAAATGCAAGCACGGACGCACTAAGAACCTAACAGGTTTTAGGAGCGACAATTGCTGAGAAGTCTGACACTATCAGGACTGTTTTAGACTGTGTACACCAGCCCCAGATATGATGAAGGCTGGTATACGGTCACCACTAGGAATGGCTATATACCCTGCCTGCCTGCCTGTATACTGCTACAATAGTCCTGACAAGGACTCTTTTGGTCACTAGCCTGTATTCCAACCTGGCTATACCCTGCCTGTATACAGCAACAATAGTCCTGAGAAGGACTCTGCTACTGTACTCCGACCTGGCTATACCCTGCCTGCCTGTATACAACTACAATAGTCCTGAGAAGGACTTCTGGTCACACTGTTTGCAGCCCTGCTACGGAAATAGCTATAAAGGGCCGCAAACCTTTCCCTGAAGCAGCGACCCTCTCCCTGCACTGACTGTCTGGATAGCTGTGAGCAGAGCACAGCGCGCTCGCCGGTATAAAGGCTCGGTCACGCTGTGCAGGCCGGCCAATCACTGCAATTCCACAACTAACAGGGCTGTGGCATTGCAGTGGTCTGCCAACCAATCCCTGCATGAGGGCTGGCTCTCAAAAGAGCGCCAACATGCAGAAATGAAGACCACGAGTACAGCACGAGTATCGCGAGATTACTCGGTCCCCGCCGAGTAGCCCGAGTACAGTGATACTCGTGCGAGTACCGAGTAGTAACAAGCATGCTCGCTCATCACTAGTAGTCACCCATGCTCCTAATCTGGAGCTGCTGCTGCAGGGTCTGTGCAGGAGAGGTTCGGCACTGTGGGAGTCACACATAGTGTGCAGGGCCTGAGGTGAGGCTGGAGAGGGCTCTGTCACCCTGGATACCAACTTGTATGGCTGCTGGGGAGGGGGACGGGGGGTTGTCCTGCTGCCATCGTGATCTTCAGGGAAAGTGACTGGTCAGTGCATCCCTTTCCTCTCCCTCAGACTTGTCACCAGAAGCTGTCAGGACTGAGGGCAAGGGAGAAAGGAGGAGGACATGGCAGCTGTTGTAGCAGCAGAGCCAGTGACAGGGGCAGCTCTGCTCTGAGTCCTGCTCTGGGCTCTGTCCTCCATTTCCTGCAGACCAGAGACTTCACTTCTGCTGTCCTGGGACGTGGCGGGGATGAGAAGGCCCTGCTGCTCCTGGAGACTGACTTCAGCATAGGTAAGTATATGTAATAGTGTGTATGCAGAATATAGTGTATATCACTATGTATGTGGGTAGTATATGGTGTATATCAGTGTGTATGTGGGTAGTGTATATCAGTGTGTATGTGGGTAGTATATATCAGTGTGCATGTGGGTAGTATATAGTGTATATCAGTGTGTATGTGGGTAGTGTATAGTGTATATGATACAATATGATACAATACACTTTACTGATCCCGTGGGAAATTATGATATCACAGCAGCACAACTTATATAATAACATGACTTACTTAATTGACAAGACAGTAGAGTTGACAGAAGAACATTGTACATTAGATTAGGTCATACACAGCGGGTAAACAGGAAAGTAGAAGAAATAAAGAAGTAAACATTCACCTTGATGATTTAACACTAATGTTATTGTTGTACAATGCCATAGCAGTTGGCACAAATGATTTCCTATATTTTTCCTTCTTAAACCTCAGAAGGATTAGCCGGTTACTGAAGGTGCTCTTCTGTCTCATGAATAGCTCATATAATGGATGTGCATTATTATTCATAATCACCATACACTTTTTCAGAGTTCTTCTCTCCACTACCTCCTCAAAAGAGTCAAGATTGCAGTCAACAGCAGAGCTTGCCTTCTTGATAAGCTTATTCAGCTTATTAGCATCAGAGACCCGCACACTACTACCCCAGCATATGAGTGCAAAAAAGATGGCACTTGCCACTACAGACTGGTAGAACATTTCTAGATTTTCAAAAAAAAAATTTTTTTTAGCAAAGTATACAAAACTTAACGTTGTGACAGTATATACCCATTAACTATTGATATTTCTAACATTTTGGTGCACACATTAAAAGACCTCAGTTTCCTTAGGAAATACAGTTTGCTCATGCCCTTCTTGTAGACCCTCTCTGAGTGGCATCTCCAGTCCAGTTTGCTATCCAGGTGGACCCCCAAATATTTGTAACTCTCCACCTACTCTACCTCCTGACCAGCAATAGTGATCGGTAAACATTCCATCTTTCTCCTGCTATAGTTGGCCACCAACTCCTTAGTTTTCTTAACATTTATTTGTAGATAGTTAGCATGGCACCAATCCACAAAATTCAATACCACCCTTCTATATTCCTCATCACCCTGGTCCCCCCTAATACATCCGACTACAACGGAGTCATCCGAGATTTTTTGAAGGTTGCAAAAATCAGATTTATACCGAAAGTCTGATGTAAACAATGTGAATAGAAAGGGTGCTAGCACCGCTCCCTGAGGGGCATCTACACTGCTCAATAATCTGCTAGACACAACTGCTCCCATCTGTACAAACTGTGGCTGATCTGATAGGTAGTCAGTTATCCAATTTCTCATCCCCTCCTCCACCTTCATATCAGTCATCTTTTTGTGTAGTAAGAGTGGCTGCAGGGTGTTAAATGCACTCGAGAAATCAAAGAACATCGCTCGCACAGTGGTTCCATCATTCTCCAAAAATGAATGTATATCAGTGTGCATGTATAGAAATGGGCATATAATGTATATAATAGTTTGTATTGCATATAAGTGTGTATATGGTATACAGTAAATGTAATATTGTGAACTGTATACTATGCATGTAATATTGTGTATGTATAGTATACAGTGTGTTTTTCTGCAGGAGTATATAAGTACTTGTGGAAAAACTATATCATAAGAGAACACCACTCACTGGGGCAGCAGAGGGAAGGTGAGTATAATCATCACATTTTTTTTACTGTGAAATGATTGAGATCATATGTACCAGGATGGGGACAAAGATACAAGCATGGGATGTGAAAGATGGGTGAAAGAGGCTCTTTCCCTCAGCACCCAGCTTTCCCATGCTCTGCTAAACATTTTTCACTTAGCAGTCAGCTTCTCCATGCTCTGATTTCAAGGGAAAGCTGGGTGCTGAGGTAAAGATGTATAGCAGAGCATGGGAAAGCTGCGTGCTGATGGAAAGATGTACAGCAGAGCATGGGGAAGGTGTGTGCTGAGGGAAAGATGTACAGCAGAGCATGGGAAAGCTGCGTGCTGAGGGAAAGATGTACAGCAGAGCATGGGGAAGGTGCATGCTGAGGACAAAATGGATAGCAGAACATAGGAAAGCTGTTTGCTGATAGAAAGAGGGATTTCAGATGGGAAAACTAGGTGCTGAGGGAATTAGCCAAGTGTCAGCATCCTTATCCTGTAGCCTGAGTGTCGGTGTAATTATTCCGTATCTCAAGTGTCGGTCTACGGTTGGGGGGGAGGGGGCCCAGGTTCAAATTTTGCATCGGGGCCCATTGAAGTCTAGTTACGCCACTGGGCATGCATATTCAGTTATGCATGCACAGCCGACCCAGAAGTAGCTGCATAGGTGAGAGACGGCGGCGGCCGGATGCAGCAGAGCCGTAAATTCAGCACCATGGACAGCAGGAGCTGGGACAGGTGAGTATACTTCCATGTGCAATCACGGAGTACGTATCACATATCACGGATTGCACATGGACAACCCACATGTGCCATGAATCACGGCACACAGAGGGACATATGCATTTTTTACACGTCAATGAAAAACGTCTGTTTTTCACTGACGTGTGAAACAGGTCTTAGGCCATGTTCACACATTGCAAATTTGTGGCTAATTTGCAGTGTGAACTCACTGGTCTTTGTGCAGTGGGTTTTGCTCAATAACAGGATGGTGTCAATACTCAAACTCTATGTGGTGGTAATATATGGATCATTTTTATATATATATATATATATATATATATATATACACATCATTTTGAAATGTAGCATTATATGTATTGGTATGGTGGGTGTTGTCCAGTAAAACTATACTTTATGTGTTATTTGGTAATTATATTACTATGTTGTAGAAGCATTACTAAAAATGTTGAGATATTTATAGATTTGTATTATTTAATTAGTTTTGTGGAGGGAGCAAATATATTACTAATTACTGTGAGACACTTGGGTAGGACTATTTTAGCACTGTTTACTCTGGAGGTCTTTGGTTTGTAGGTTCTGCCTGATCCATTGTTTGCAGAGACTGTGTTACTTTGGTTGGCGCTGGTTTACACTTTTCTAAGAGGTTCTTGAAGGTTTTAGAGTGTTGTTCTATTCATATCAGGCCCCTTTCACATGTCAGTGATTCTGGTATGTTTGTGCTTTTTTTTAAACGTACCAGAATCACTGACATACGCAGACCCATTATAATGAATGGGTCTGCTCACACGTCAGTGATTTTTCACTGCACGTGTCTCCGTGCGGCGTACCCGCGTGTGCGTGATTGCTGCACGGAGACATGTCCATTTTTTTCTGGCATCACTGATGTTCCACGGACCACGCAGTGGTGTGGTCCGTGAAACACGTGCCAGAAAAAAACGTGCTTTTAAAAAAAAAAAACATTTTAACTCACCCGGCGTCCAGCGATGTCCTCTGCAGCCCGTTCTCCCTGCTGCTTCTAAGCCGGCTGATTACTGTCGCGCATATTCAGCCGACCCGGAAGCAGCTGCTGCGGGGGTCAGCGCCGGCCGGATGCTGCGTTGCGGGAGCGATCAGCACCATGGACAGCGGGAGCGGGCGCAGGTGAGTGAATCTCTAAGTGCAATCACGGGCCACGGAGAACGGAGCCCGGATTGCACTTAGACAACCCACGTGTGCCGTGATTTTCAGCATACGCAGGGACATGTGCGTGTTTTACACGCCAATGAAAAACGTCTGTGTTTTTCACTGACGTGTGAAACGGGCCTCAAGGGTACAACGCTATAACAACTGCAGGAGCCGCTATATAGTCGGCCAGTAGATGGATCCACATGGATGTGATAATGGCCTGTCCTAAGGATAAAGGCCGCTTTACAAGCAACGATATCGGTAACGAGATATCATTGGGGTCACGGAATTTGTGATGCACATCCGGCGTCTTTAGCGATGTTGTTGCGTGTGACACCTACGAGTGACCGCTAACGATCCGAAAAATGTCAAAAATCGTTGATTGCTGACACGTCGTTCCTTTCCCAAATATCGTTGCTCATTTTTGACGCAGGTTGTTCGTCGTTCCTGAGGCAGCACACATCGCTACGAGTGACACCCCGGGCATGACGAACAACAGCGTTCCTGTGTCCTCCGGCAACGAGGTTGGAGTGACGTTAATGCGGCTGCTCTCCGCCCATCCGCTTCTATTGGTGACCCGCTGTGTGACGTCGCTGTGACACCGCATGAACCTCCCCCTTAAAAAAGAGTTTGTTCGCCGGCCACAGCGGCGTTGTTCGGAAGGTATGTGCGTGTGACCCGTACTAGCGATATTGCTCGCCACGGGCAGCAATTTGCCCGTGACGCACGCACGACAGGGGTGGGTGCGATTGCTAGCAACATCGCTAGCGATGTCGCAGAGTGTAAAGAGGCTTTAAGACATGAAATTGTTAAGATTGGTTAACTTATTTGATGTGGTACTGGTTTCTATCTAAAGTCATAATTTAATCTTTCTTCTAATATACTCTAAAAATTTCTTCTCCTTTCCTCAATACTTAAACTAGTTTATTTTTTTATATTTCCTCTTTGATGTTGCTTTATTTCAGAATCGTAGTGCATGATATTGTACTCAAATGAGTCATCGTCACGGGACAGAGGCTGCGTTCACTGTCACAGCCTCTGCCTCCTCCCTAAAAGGAAGCATCATCAGTCCATTTCAGAAGCCAAGCTCATCCTTGCTCTATTAAGTATACGCCGGCTGTCAATTCTGACAGATACTCAGTAGAATCTTGTACCAGTGCACAATTCGTCTCCATGCACAATGCCAGTGCACTCACTTGCTGGCTCCGATTAGAAGTGACAAGGTGGCAACAGAGCGCACCATCAGTGCACATGGTAAGTAAAGAACGAGCAAGCAAAGAGCACTGCCACCTCCGCAAGTGACATCACTTCTGATCAGAGCTGGCAAGGGGGTGCACTTTCATTGTGCACTGAGAATAATAGTACACAATGACAAGATTCTACTGAGCATCCCTTGGAATTGACAGCTGGCACATAGTAGGACAGAATTTTCAAACGAAGTGTCACCAGAGAGGAAGTAGTAAAAAAAAAAATAAAGCAGAGTAGTTAGGGAAGCAGAGGGATTTTTTACCTTAATATATATTAGAAAAAAGATTGGATTATGACAGATAGAGATTTAGGAGTAAATTAAAATTAATCATTAATGAATTAGAGCCATTAAGTATAGTCCAGTTATCATAGGCCACTGTTTTGTGCTTGCCCCAGGCCAAATTTTGCCAGCCCCTGCATCCAATTGAAAAACACTTAGCATTCATAAATTAGAAAGATAGGTGCATTTGAGTCTCATAAAAATCTAAGGGTGTACAATAAGATACTGGTGAAAAAAGACCCTAATAGTTAGCCTTTCATTAGTAACATAAAATAATTAAATTAATAAATAGATAAATGAAAACTGCAAAAAAATCTAAAGATATATTACAACGACGATACATGTTATTTATTGTTCGTACAACAAACGAGCAGGTTCACTTTAAATTACATGTACGTTTTATTCTTAAAGTTAATCTATCAGCAGGTTTTTGTTACCTCATCTGAGAGCAGCATGAAATAGACAATGAAATTCTGAATCCAATGGTGTATCACTTAGAATACTGGCCGCCGCCGTTCTGACACAATCTGAATTTTTAGCTTTAGTCATGTAGCTGAGCTCAGAGAGCTGCCGCTGTCCACACTGGGCTCTCAATAAAGCTTGAACATTGACAGTGAGATGTCAATCACAGGAGGGGGGGTGTCGGACTCCCCTGCACATACCTAGCAATGATACTCCCCAAGTGATAAAGCCTTTAGTTTAAGTAAACAACAGCATGGGGCCTGATAAGAGAGACATAGTTGTTTTTTGTTTTTGCAACCCCTTCAGCTTACATTGTTGAGGAGGGCCTTTCCATCAAATACTTAATTAACCACTTGATATAGGGGATTGCGGGAAGTATGTCCAATGAAATCGATTCGCCTTAGATAAGCCAGTGTTCAGATATATCCAAGATGGTCACTGATTACATCATAGACCCACCCATCAGCATCACCACAGATCTGCACCGATGATATCATAGACCGGCATATTAGCATCACCACAGATCAGCCTCGATTACATCATAGACCCCCCCTATCAGCATCACCGCAGATCCGCCCCGATGACGTCATAGACCTGCCCATCACCATCACCTCAGATCTGCCCCTATGACATCATAGAATCATCCATCAGCATCACACATCTGTCGATTGGTTAATCCATGGGCTGTCCCACTGACCAATGGGCATATCTGAACATGCCTACGCCCCTAGCCTATATAAGATGCCACATGACTAATAAAAGCTCTCTTGGTGCCATTGCTCTGATCGATGGAAGATTTGACATCCGACTGTGTGTGTCTGGTGTTGGATTTTTCCATGCATGCACTTGATCTACTCTAATTAGGTCAGAGCAGGCATCTCGTGAACCTTTGTAAAGGCCACTTTACACACAAGATATCGCTAGCGATCTCGTTAGCGATGTGACACGCCAAGATCGTGTCTACGATTTGCTGAGATCGCTCATAGATCGTGTTGTAGCGGTCACACATACCCATCTCACAAACAACATTACATTGTTCAGCGATATATTGTTTGACCAAGGCGGTCGTGTGGACACCGTCATACAGCATTCCTCCAGCGATTCCGGCAACGACATACAGTTAGGTCCAGAAATATTTGGACAGTGACACAAGTTTTGTTATTTTAGCTGCTTACAAAAACATGTTCAGAAATACAATTATATATATAATCTGGGCTGAAAGTGCACACTCCCAGCTGAAATATGAGAGTTTTCACATCCAAATCGGAGAAAGGGTTTAGGAATCATAGCTCTGTAATGCATAGCCTCCTCTTTTTCAAGGGACCAAAAGTAATTGGACAAGGGACTCTAAGGGCTGCAATTAACTCTGAAGGCGTCTCCCTCGTTAACCTGTAATCAATGAAGTAGTTAAAAGGTCTGGGGTTGATTACAGGTGTGTGGTTTTGCATTTGGAAGTTGTTGCTGTGACCAGACAACATGCAGTCTAAGGAACTCTCAATTGAGGTGAAGCAAAACATCCTGAGGCTGAAAAAAAACAAAAAATCCATCAGAGAGATAGCAGACATGCTTGGAGTAGCAAAATCAACAGTCGGGTACATTCTGAGAAAAAAAGGAATTGACTGGTGAGCTTGGGAACTCAAAAAGGTCTGGGTGTCCACGGATGACAACAGTGGTGGATGATCGCCGCATACTTTCATTGGTGAAGAAGAACCCGTTCACAACATCAACTGAAGTCCAGAACACTCTCAGTGAAGTAGGTGTATCTGTCTCTAAGTCAACAGTAAAGAGAAGACTCCATGAAAGTAAATGCAAAGGGTTCACATCTAGATGCAAACCATTCATCAATTCCAAAAATAGACAGGCCAGAGTTAAATTTGCTGAAAAACACCTCATGAAGCCAGCTCAGTTCTGGAAAAGTATTCTATGGACAGATGAGACAAAGATCAACCTGTACCAGAATGATGGGAAGAAAAAAGTTTGGAGAAGAAAGGGAACGGCACATGATCCAAGGCACACCACATCCTCTGTAAAACATGGTGGAGGCAACGTGATGGCATGGGCATGCATGGCTTTCAATGGCACTGGGTCACTTGTGTTTATTGATGACATAACAGCAGACAAGAGTAGCCGGATGAATTCTGAAGTGTACCGGGATATACTTTCAGCCCAGATTCAGCCAAATGCCGCAAAGTTGATCGGACGGCGCTTCATAGTACAGATGGACAATGACCCCAAGCATACAGCCAAAGCTACCCAGGAGTTCATGAGTGCAAAAAAGTGGAACATTCTGCAATGCCCAAGTCAATCACCAGATCTTAACCCAATTGAGCATGCATTTCACTTGCTCAAATCCAGACTGAAGACGGAAAGACCCACAAACAAGCAAGACCTGAAGGCTGCGGCTGTAAAGGCCTGGCAAAGCATTAAGAAGGAGGAAACCCAGCGTTTGGTGATGTCCATGGGTTCCAGACTTAAGGCAGTGATTGCCTCCAAAGGATTCGCAACAAAATATTGAAAATAAAAATATTTTGTTTGGGTTTGGTTTATTTGTCCAATTACTTTTGACCTCCTAAAATGTGGAGTGTTTGTAAAGAAATGTGTACAATTCCTACAATTTCTATCAGATATTTTTGTTCAAACCTTCAAATTAAACGTTACAATCTGCACTTGAATTCTGTTGTAGAGGTTTCATTTCAAATCCAATGTGGTGGCATGCAGAGCCCAACTCGCGAAAATTGTGTCACTGTCCAAATATTTCTGGACCTAACTGTAGGCGTATAATTGTCCATAGCATACACTCTGGTATGTGATTGCCTCACCCTCTCCACACCCCAACTTCCATACTGTCAGAATCTCCTCCAGTCTTCTGTTACGGGATTGATTGTCTGTGAAATAAAAGGCGCATTTGCGGCTGCTCCATGTGACGCAACCACCGGTGCCGCACGCGTGATCTGTTTTGTGTGTGTGTGTTATCCTTTACGCCTTTCTGTCTTCTCCAAGGTATGGAGTTTTTTGAGCGGGGGGTTTTAAGGTTTTTTTTTTTTAATCCTATTGTATTTTTGTAAATTTAAAGTCTTATTAATTTCAGGGCCGTCATATGCATCATCTGTCATGCTATACTACCCCATTTTCCTGTCTGTAGGTTTATGTTTACTGCATGCTTTTATTTAGCTTTTGTCTCTTATTTTTTTTTACTTTTTTTTTTATATAAATTTAAAAAAGAAAAAAAAATTACATGGGACCAACATGTTCTTACAGGTGTATGAACATGTGAACAATGCAGGATAGGGCTCAGTGTTTTTTAACTCCGGAAGTATGCACAAAAACAAGGTCTAAAATTCATTTTAAAACAAATATGAACCTACCCAAAAGATGCAATCAACCAGGACAACAGATAGTAGCTGAAAATTAAGTAACACACACGTCACAGCAGAGCTCTGCCATGAAACGCACACAGGACAGCGGGCAGCCACAAAGGACGTCAATGAAACTTTGTGTCCGCATTATAAACCATGGCTGCCAAATCAGAACGCAGTTGGGACCACCAATCAGAGCGGAGGAGTCATGGAACATTGCTCATAACGACACGCCCGCGTCGCTGATGACGGACGCACTAACGATGTTGTTCCTCATTGGCAGGATGTCAAACGTAGCAATATGTCTGCTGCGTTCGAAACGACAAACAATATTTTGAAACTGAATGACGTGTCAATGATCAACGGTTTTTGCTATTTTTAAGATCGTTCGGAGTCGCTCGTAGGTGTCACACGCAACGACGTCGCTAACGACGACGGAAGTGCGTCAAGAAAACCGTGACCCCGACGACATATTGTCAGATAAATCGTAGCGTGTAACGGGGCCTTAAGAGTTGACCTCAACAACACAGCAAAAACCTGCTGACAGATTCCCTTTAAATAAATATAGGCAGATATATCATTTTAATATTGAAAACATTTGCATACTGATACTCTGAGATTACATAAATTGTTTATATGGTTTGAAAAACTGTTTTCTTTGATAAATATAAAAAAATTAAATCGCACAAGACAGGAGTAACACCATAAGACTATTAATCTTGCTGTTCGTTTTATCTAGCAGAAGAAAACAGGAAATGTGAGTCACAGCTTATAGAAGCTGTGTGTATGACTCAGCTATCAATGTCACATCTCATTGCTAATTCCAGTTGGATATAGGGACCTTTTAATGCTATTTGAGATCTCACAGACGTACATACTATAGAGATGTATCTGTTAGAGATTTTGCATACCCTACAGCACTTGTTATTCTTTAGCACCCGTGGGGTTTCGTTATTAATAAACCCAAGGATTTCTGTCAAAAGTATTAGGACTTATGTCATATAATCTTTACGACTAATTATAACTGCAAACTTACATTCTCTGCCTTATCCAAGTGTTAATTAAAGGAAACATAATCATAGTTGTATTTCAGCCAAAATGTACTGAACAAGATTCAACAGCCAGGAGGAAATGTATTACTAGATGTATGACATAGGAATCAGAACTAATTGGGACCTTCAAGAAGAGGATAAATTGTATCCTTCTCATTAACCTACACTGTAACACAAAAAAAATCACTTTTTGTATTCTGTTTCATTTCAGAAATTGCCTTTTACTGAAATTGTTATTTACAACAAGCCATTATATTATATAGATGCAAACTTTTTATAGTATTGTATTCTAGATTCTATGTTGCTACCTACTGAGATAGTTGAGGTAGTTTTATTATTACTTGCGTGTTTGCTATCACCACTGATCTCAACAGCACCACAAAAGTGAATTTAATAAATTAAATATCCTATTATTATCAAATTTAAAAGGCTATTTATGCAAAAAAAAATGTTTACATTTGATCCCTGGGACCATAGAGACATACAAAATGTGGTAAAAAGGAATATCTCAATTTAGCTAACTGTCTTAAAAGACCTATTAGGTACTATGGACATCATAAAGAAAAGACCCAAGCTTAGGATCCAAGTTAATTAGCATAGTCACTAACAATAGCACACTCAATTAATATATATTATCATCAGCCATATACAGTCATGGCTGAAAGTGTTGGCACCCTTGAAACTATTCCAGAAAATGAAATATTGCTCCCATAAAATTATTGCATTTACACGTTTTGTTATACACATGTTTATGAAAAAAGGCAATTTTTACATAATTTCATACAAAACTCTAAAAAAGGGGCCAGATAAAATTGTTGGCAACACAACTTAAGCCTATGTGTCCACGTTGCTTTTTACCTGCTTTTTTGCTGCTTTTTCAACTGCAGCGTTTAATGCCAAAATGGATGTGTTCTGCTTTTCAAGCATAGTCTATGGGAATTTGGGTTTCTTGTGCACACTATGCAGTTCAAAAAGGTGCCTTTTTGTGGCAGAAACTTGGGCAAAAAGTCTGCTTTGCAGTTCAAAACGCAAGTGGCAAAAACAATTGACATGTTGCTTCTTTGAAAAGCAGAGTTTTTGCCCAAATTTCTGCCACAAAAAGGCACCTTTTTGAACAGCATAGTGTGAACAAGAAACCCAAATTCCCATAGACTTTGCTTGAGATGCAGAGCACATCCATTTTGGCATTAAACGCTGCAGTTGAAAAAGCAGCAAAAAAGCAGGTAAAAAGCAACGTGGACAAATAGCCTAATATTTAGTTGCACACCCTTTGGAGTAAATAACTGCAGTCATTCGCTTCCTATATCAACAAGCTTCTTATGTCTCTAGACTGTAATTTTGGACCACTCTTTTGCACACTGCTCCAGGTCTCTCATATTTGAAGGGTAAATTCTCCCAACAGCAATTTTAAGATCTTTCCACAGGTGGGATTTAGATCAAGACTCATTGGCCACTTCAGAATTCTCCAGCGCTTTGTTTCCCTTACTTTCTGGGTGCTTCTTGAAGTATGTTTGGGGTCATTGTCCCGCTGGAACAAACATGACCTAGGTCGCAAACTCAGCTTTCAGATTTCATGATGTCTTGCACACAGTCACACAATTATACAGTTGCACTCTGAGACACTAAGGTATTGAATACAGGAATTTGGACCTTTATTAATAATAAGGAAATACATTTTAAAATTGAGACAGTTCATAAAAAAGGCATAAAAAAGGCCAGTTTTATGTGAGCCCAGCAGCCAGCGTCAAGGCATATCTGTTATGCTGGGTCCCTACCTAGACACCTCTACCCGGGTTGAACAGCCTGCAACTTTATGGGTGGGCAGGAATAGGAAATTAAAAATCACCTTAAGCTGGTGGGAAGGAGTGCTCAGTCAGAAAGCATGATCCTATAATCTAAAATGAGAAAACAGGTTCTGCCTGCCAATAACATTGTGCCGTCAGTTTTTTCATTTTGTACACAGTCAAGGAAACTAATGCCAGAGGCAGCAAAATTACCCCAAAACATCTTTTCACCTCCACAATATTTGACTGCAGGTAGTGTTCTTTGTAGGCCTCATTTTGTTTTTGGTGAACAATAGAAGGATGTGCTTTACCAAAAAGCTCTATCTTGGTCTCATCTATCCACAGACACTTTCCAAGAAGGATTTTGGCTTACGCACGTACATTTTGTCAAGCTGCAGTCTAGTTTTTTTATGTCTCTATGTTAGCAGTGGAGTCACCTTCATTCAAATGTCGACAGATAGTTTGTGCTGACACCGATGCACCCCGAGCCTGCAAGAAAGCCATGGGTTGTAAACGTCTTGACTATGTTGCACACCGTGAACAAAGGAACATCAAGATCTCAAGAGATGGACTTCTAAGCGTGAGAT
Source organism: Anomaloglossus baeobatrachus (assembly GCF_048569485.1). Classification (NCBI taxonomy): domain Eukaryota; kingdom Metazoa; phylum Chordata; class Amphibia; order Anura; family Aromobatidae; genus Anomaloglossus; species Anomaloglossus baeobatrachus. Next base: position 364,315,758 of record NC_134353.1, read on the forward strand.
TGTCGATATTTTTCAACTATTTGGTTCTCCAGTCCTCACATAGTTATCTTCTCTTTATGATCAACATGCTTAGTGTTCCACACACAGACACAGAATGCAAAGACTGAGTAAAGGTTTCCCCATTTTATCAGGTTTCAGGTGTGATTTTCATATTGCCCACACCTGATACTTGCCACAGGTGAGTCTAAACAAGCATCATATGGATGAAACAAAGTGGTTTATCCTCAATTTTGGGAAGGTGCCAACAATTTTGTCCTGCCCATTTTTGGGGTTTTGAGTGAAATTATGTCCAATTTGCCTTTTTTTCTCTGTATTTTTAGTTTTGTTCCAATACACACTAAGGAAATAAACATAAACATGTGTACTTGCAATAATTTTCTGGGAGAAATACTTCATTTTCTGGAACCATTTCAAGGGTGCCAACACTTTCGGTCCTGACTATTTGTATAGTATCCACTGCAGGGGATATGGGTATTTAACATAAAGAGCATTGAAAAAACATTGGCGTTCATCCATAGAAAGTAGTTTAAAACATTCTTCCTTTATTATATCATGCTAAAAAAAATGTATCGTATTTTTCGGATTAGAAGACGCAATTTTCCTCCTAAAACTATAGGAGGAAAATGAGGGGTGCCTCTTAAAATCCAAATGTAGCTTACCGGGGGGTGGTGGAGAGGGGTCACAGGAGGTAGGGGCAATGCTGAGCGCTGTGCTGCTCTGTGCCGGGGCTGCGGGGCTCTGTGAGGTGGAGATCTGTGCGGCCGGTTGCGGGCATCTGTGCGACCAATGGTGGTGGGCATCTGTGTGGCCAGCAGCAGGCATCTGGGCGGCCGGTGGCGGGCATCTGTGCGGTCGACAGCCAGCGAGCATCTATGCGGCCAGCGGCGGCGTACATCTGTGCGACCAGCGACGGCGGGCATCTGTGCAGCTGACAGCGATCAGTACCTCAAATAATGGCACCCAGAGTCGGCCCATGAGCAGATGGAGATCTCAGCTCAAGCTCACATTAGCGCAGGTGCCGACTCCGGCCTCAATTTCTTTGAAGCCCCAGTGCAGAGCAGAACCCAGTGCCCCAGGACGGAGCAGAGCCCAGTGGCCCACCAAAGAGCAGAGCCCACAGCTCCAGGACAGAGCAGCGCTGCAGCCCACCGTGAGTATCTGAGCCCTACTCTGCACCACCCGCAGCATCGCCTACTCCAGCACTGCCTCTGCCTCCTGTGACCACCGCTGCTGCCCCCCTCCGGTAAGACACCACCGGATTATAAAACGGACCCCATGTTTTGGGTTTTCTTTCCCTTTTTTTTCCTCTAAATTTAGGGGGCGTCTTAAATTCCGGTGCGTCTTATAAAATGGTATTTCAAGAGATGAATGAATAAATTTGATTCAAATACAATTTTGTGTAGAATTTAAAAATTTTATGAAATTCACAGATCCCAGCAAATTCAAATAACTTGTAATTTGAATCGCACAAATCACCCCCCAAAAAATGCTTGCTGCCATTTTACACATTGCAGAAGATTATATCAGCAAAATAAAGATCACATGATGCAACTACATGGGTTACCCCATAATGCTTTGCAGCTAAGACATCACATAGTATAGCACAGCCAATCAAAAGGGTCTATACAGAAAATAAAATCTGAAGTCAACATCAGATGTTGTGCATGCTTGTCCCAAGCAATTGTAATGCATTTTTGTATTGCTTGTGCAATTCTTAATGTGAAGGAGGAAATAATTTAAAAAATGCCCACAATGCCTTTCTATCCTCGCCACAATTATTCATCCTGAAGAATCACTTCTCTCTAGGTTTAAGGGACCCTATGTTTCATCATTGGCATAATCAATAACAAGCTCATGTCTCTCACCTTATACTAGATAGTTCATTGTCCTTTCTACATTGCTTAACTTCCTAACTCCTGGAGAGCTAATCCACCATTATCTGATCTCTCTCCCTCCAGCCACTCTTATTACATCCTCTACAGCCTTCTCATATAGTTAAATAGATGTTGTCCGAATGATTCCTTAATCTCTAGTAGAGAACATCTGCCAGACATATCTGGTGGTGAATTATGTCTTAGAGAACAGAATCGAACATGCCAAATCTTTATCTTCCACAGCATCATCTGTTGGGGGACAGTCGAGGGTTCATATACATATTAAACTGTCATCTAAACATGTCGAAATCGATGGGTTTGGCCAATGTTAATATAGTGTTGGTATAGTGTGTTAGATGTCTTAAAATACCTCTGGAAATGTTTTTCTCAGACCCTGATCCTACAAGACGCACCCTTTACTTGATTATCACCATGTTGTTGTCCTCCAAGACTAGTCCATGCCTCCATCATTTCTAAATGGGAAAAAAACCTTAAAGGTTCAATCACCACAAACTTATAAGCTTTCTACGGGATATGTCATCAATATGTAATCAGGCTGACACCTTCACTAAACAGCTAGTTGTTTCGGCGTCTGAAATAATTTTAAACTGAGCTGCAGACCGCTGCTGGATGCTACTGGGTACTACAGAACATCTATTTAAAAAGAATGGAACTATGCTTCCAGCTCTCTTTAAAGGGTTTAATTCCCCCGGCTGCCAAAGCAAATACCAGCTGATTGTGTTAGACACCCATACTGATAGCCCATCTTATGAATAAGTTATACATTTGTGGTGACTGGAAGGGAGAGGATCATGCTTTATTCAGTATGTCACAGTACATGTTGGCATTCCCTGTAGCTCCTCATAGCCAGTAGCACTCATTCGGCCCCAAACCATTACACTCCTACCACCATGCTTGACTGTAGGCAAGACACACTTGTCTTTGTACTCCTCAACTGGTTGCCGCCACGCATGCTTGACACCATCTGAACCAAATAAGTATCTTTTGGTCTCATCAGACCATAGAACATGGTTCCAGTAATCCATGATCTTAGTCTGCTCGTCTTCAGCAAACTGTTTGTGGCTTTCATTGGCATCATCTTTAGAAGGGGCTAGCTTCTGAAATGTCAGCCATGTAGAGCAATGTGATACAGTGTACTGTTTATGGTCTGAGCACTGACAGGAGGACCCCCCACAACTGTAACATCTGCAGCAATGCTAGTAGCACTCATATGCCTATTCTGAAAAGACAATCTCTGGAAATGATGCTGAGCACATGCACGCAACTTCTTTGGTCGACCATTGCAAGTCCTGGTCTGAGTGAAACCTGTTTAGTTAAACCGCTGTATGGTCTTGGGCACCATGCTGCGGCTTAGTTAGTTTTAGGTTGGTGACAATCTTCTTACAGCATAGAACATCTTTATGTAGAGCAACATTTTTTTTTCAGCTCCTCAGAGAATTTTTTGCCATGAGGTGCCATGTTGAAATTCTAGTGACCAGTATCAGAGATTGTGTGAGTGATAACAGCAAATCTAACACCCCTGCTCCCCATTCACACCTGAGACTTTGTAACACTAATAAGTCACATGACACAAGGGAGGGGGAAATGGCTAATTGGGCACAATTTGGCCATTTTCACTTAGGGGTGTACTCACTTTTGTTACCAGCGGTTTAGACATTAATGGCGGTATTTTTAGTTATTTAGAGAGCACACCAAATTCACACTTCCTACAGAGCGTTAATCCATCAAGTCACCATGGCTCTAGATCAAGCTGAAGGCTGTTAAATTATAATGGATGGTTACTTCCACTGTCACTGACCATTCAGTCTCCTTCACACTTGCTTTTCTCTTGAGTCACAAAAGTGACATTTACATGAAAACCTATTTTAAATCTATTATTGGTCACATCATCATTGCAGCTAGAGCATATTTCAGCCTTATAGTAGTGCCCTTTTTGAAGATGTGGATCCAATAAGTGCATGAACTACATTAGATAAAAGATCTAACTTCTCAAATGAAAACCAACATAAGACCTTTCTTCAGTCTTGACACTACTGGATAGAATTCCAAAAATCTGCATAAGGCCCCTTTCACACGTCAGTGATTCTGGGACGTTTGTGCTTTTTTTTAAACGTACCAGAATCACTGACATACGCAGACCCATTATAATGAATGGGTCTGCTCACACGTCAGTGATTTTTCACTGCACCTGTCTCCGTGCGGTGTACCCGCGTGTGCGTGATTGCTGCACGGAGACATGTCCATTTTTTTCTGGCATCACTGATGTTCCACGGACCACGCAGTGGTGTGGTCCGTGAAACACGTGCCAGAAAAAAACGTGCATTTAAAATAATAAACATTTTAACTCACCCGGCTTCAGCCGCGCTCTCTGCAGCCCGTCCTCCCTGCTGCTTCTAAGTCGGCTGATTACTGTCGCGCATCTTAATGATGCACGACACAGCCGACCCGGAAGCAGCTGCTGCGGAGGTCACCGCCGGCCGGATGCTGCATCGCGGGAGCGATCAGCACCATGGAGAGCAGGAGCGGGCACAGGTGAGTTGATTTCTAAGTGCAATCACGGGCCACGGAGAACGGAGCCCGGATTACACTTAGACAACCCACGTGTGCCGTGATTCACGGCACACGCAGGGACATGTGCGTGTTTTACACGCCAGTGAAAAACGTCAGTGTTTTTCACTGACGTGTGAAACGGGCCTCATACAGATTCAGCAAAGTACTTCTTTTAAAGGGAACCTATCACCAAGTATTTCCCATATACGCTGCGGCCACCACTATTAAATCCTTATATACAGCATTCTAGAATGGTCTTGTTCCGGCGCTAGCTATCTTCTTGTGATCGCCGTCCACCTTCCCTACTTCGTGTGGATGACGCGTCCTACGTCATCCACACAGAGGCCTCCATTACGCTCCTGAGCATGTGAACTTCTCTCTCTCCTGGTGAAGGCAGAGCAAAGAACTGTAATTTGCAGGCACAGGGAAAGGTCATTGACCGTCCGCACATGCGCTCTACAATACTTTGTGCATGTGCACAAGAGTGCAATGGAGGACACTGTGGATGTGGTAGGACACATCATCCCCACAGCAGGGAAAAAGGACAGCAATTGCAAGCAGAGAGAAGGCATTGGACCAAGCCTAGCAACGCCCATTGGACTGGACTGCCCTCCCCCAGGTGAGTATAATAAAAACTCTATTTTATGTTATACAGATCGGCCTGGGCACTTATATACAGCTTTTTAGAAAACTGTGTATAAGAGTTAACTGGTGGTGGCCACAGATTATATGGTCTAACAGAGCAAGGACTAAAATATAACTTTTAATTAATCATTTTAAAATCAATCCATAACGTGCAGTGCAAAATTGTACAAAAACACACATAAATTATATACAATAAAAAAATGGATCTCACCCAATTCTTCACCACGGGCAGACCAAACGCAACCAATTTGGATGATCATACAGGCGGATTACAGGGGTGCTCAGAGGCAGTGTCGTAACTAGAGTTGGATGGGCCCCGGTGCAAAGTTTAGACCTGGGCCCCCCCTCCACATACACAGACACTTGGGGTAAGGCATACCTCCCAACTTTTAAAGAAGGAAAAGAAGGCAAATTTTTAGGCCACGCCCCCTAACCACACCCATTTTACAGTCACGCCCATATCCACTCCCCATCCACACCCATTCAGCATGGACACGCAGGCAGCCGGCGGGCCTCCAGCATGGACACGCAGGCAGCCGGCGGGCCTCCAGCATGGACACGCAGGCAGCCGGCGGGCCTCCAGCATGGACACGCAGGGAGCCACAGTGAGGCGGCCGGTCGCCCACACAGTGAGGTGGCCGGTCGCCTTCACAGACAGGCGGCAGGGGGGCGCCCGCACAGACAGGCGGCAGGGGGGCGCCCGCACAGACAGGCGGCCGGGGGGCGCCCGCACAGACAGGCGGCCGGGGGGCGCCCACACAGACAGGCGGCCGGGGGGCGCCCGCACAGAAAGGCGGCCGGCCGACCGCACAGACAGGCGGCCGGCCGACCGCACAGAGAGGCTCCGGCCGGGGGTGAGGGGGGGGAGGGAGGGAAATCAGCGCTGGGGAGATTTTACTGTACCAGCAGCAGCACAGGCAGCGCTCCTCTCTGTTATGCCACGTCTACTGGGATGGTAGGAGGGAAAAGCAGGGAGGCGGAGAGAGAGTGGGTGGGCGGAGCCCGGGAGCCGGCCGTCCCGATCGTGGCAACGGGACAAACAACGTAAAGCGTGAAAGTCCCGCTGTATCCGGGACGGTTGGGAGGTATGGGGTAAGGGATAATGACACTGACACTCGGGGTACAGGATAATGACGCTGACACTTGGCTCTCACCCACAGCACCCTGAAATCCCTCTATCAGCACCCAGCTTTCCTATGTTCTGATATTTATCTTGTCCTCAGCACCCAGCTTTCCCATATCAGAGCATGAGAAAGCTGGGTGCTGAGAGATGTATATCAGAACATGGGAAAGCTGGGTGCTGAGAGATGTATATCAGAACATGGGAAAGCTGGGTGCTGAGAGATGTATAGCAGAGCATGGGAAAGCTGGGTGCTGAGAGATGTATAGCAGAACATGGGAAAGCTGGGTGCTGAGAGAAGATGTATAGCAGAGCATGGGAAAGTTGGCTGCTGAGGGAAAGAGCCTTTTTCCCTCAGCACAAAACATTTCCATCCCATACTTGTATCTTTGTCCCCCCTGTATAAAGTTCTCAAAATACTATAACAGCCCCCACATAGCCTTCCAAATAATTATATAAAGGGTCTCACATAACCCTTCATATATTAGAATGCAGATACATAGCCCTCCATATATTATAATGCACCCCCATAATCCTCCATGTATAAAGTAGCCCTTCAATTATAATGCATTTCCCATAGTTCTCCATGTATTAAAATTCACCCCATAGTTCTCCATATATTATACTGCACCACATAGTCCTCCATGTTTTATAATGCACTTCCATAGTCCATGTATAAGGTAGCCTCCATAGTCCTCCATATATTATAATGCAGCCCCCATAGTCCTATATGTATTATAACACAACCCCATAAAACTTCAGATGGTATTATGCAGCCCCATACTCCTCCATGTATAATTCACCCCTATATTCCATGTATAAGGTGTCCCTTCATTTTGTATTATACAGCCCCCCCCCGACCTCCATTTTAATGCAGCCCTATAGACCTCCAGTATAATGCAGCCTCATAGACCTCTATGTATATTACACCTCTATATTCAATGTATAAGGTGTCCTTCATGTTTATTATGCAGCCTCACCAGGCCTCCATATATAATAATGCAGCCAACCTCTCCAGGCCTCCATGTATAATATAGCAGCCAGCCTCCCAGGCCTCCATGTATAATATAGCAGCCAGCCTCCCCAGGCCTCCATGTATAATAATGCAGCCAGCCTCCCCAGGCCTCCATGTATAATAATGCAGCCAGCCTCCCCAGGCCTCCATGTATAATAATGCAGCCAGCCTCCCCAGGCCTCCATGTATAATAATGCAGCCAGCCTCCCCAGACCTCCATGTATAATAATGCAGCCAGCCTCCCCAGGCCTCCATGTATAATAATGCAGCCAGCCTCCCCAGGCCTCCATGTATAATAATGCTGCCAGCCTCCCCAGGCCTCCATGTACAGTATAATGGAGTCTCCCCAGGCCTCCATGTACAGTATAATGCAGCCTCCCCAGGCCTCCATGCACAGTATCATGCAGCCTCCCCACCCCAGGCCTCCATGTACAGTATCATGCAGCCTCCCCACCCCAGGCCTCCATGTACAGTATCATGCAGCCTCCCCACCCCAGGCCTCCATGTACAGTATCAGGCAGCCTCCCCACCCCAGGCCTCCTTGTACAGTATCAGGCAGCCTCCCCACCCCAGGCCTCCATGTACAGTATCATGCAGCCTCCCCACCCCAGGCCTCCATGTACAGTATCAGGCAGCCTCCCCACCCCAGGCCTCCATGTACAGTATCATGCAGCCTCCCCACCCCAGGCCTCCTTGTACAGTATCAGGCAGCCTCCCCACCCCAGGCCTCCATGTACAGATGCAGCCTCCCCACCCCAGGCCTCCATGTACAGTATCAGGCAGCCTCCCCACCCCAGGCCTCCATGTACAGATGCAGCCTCCCCACCCCAGGCCTCCATGTACAGTATCATGCAGCCTCCCCACCCCAGGCCTCCATGTACAGTATCATGCAGCCTCCCCACCCCAGGCCTCCATGTACAGTATCATGCAGCCTCCCCACCCCAGGCCTCCATGTACAGTATCAGGCAGCCTCCCCACCCCAGGCCTCCATGTACAGTATCATGCAGCCTCCCCACCCCAGGCCTCCTTGTACAGTATCAGGCAGCCTCCCCACCCCAGGCCTCCATGTACAGATGCAGCCTCCCCACCCCAGGCCTCCATGTACAGTATCAGGCAGCCTCCCCACCCCAGGCCTCCATGTACAGATGCAGCCTCCCCACCCCAGGCCTCCATGTACAGTATCATGCAGCCTCCCCACCCCAGGCCTCCATGTACAGTATCATGCAGCCTCCCCACCCCAGGCCTCCATGTACAGTATCATGCAGCCTCCCCACCCCAGGCCTCCTTGTACAGTATCAGGCAGCCTCCCCACCCCAGGCCTCCTTGTACAGTATCAGGCAGCCTCCCCACCCCAGGCCTCCATGTACAGTATCATGCAGCCTCCCCACCCCAGGCCTCCATGTACAGTATCAGGCAGCCTCCCCACCCCAGGCCTCCATGTACAGTATCATGCAGCCTCCCCACCCCAGGCCTCCTTGTACAGTATCAGGCAGCCTCCCCACCCCAGGCCTCCATGTACAGTATCAGGCAGCCTCCCCACCCCAGGCCTCCTTGTACAGTATCAGGCAGCCTCCCCACCCCAGGCCTCCATGTACAGTATCAGGCAGCCTCCCCACCCCAGGCCTCCTTGTACAGTATCAGGCAGCCTCCCCACCCCAGGCCTCCATGTACAGATGCAGCCTCCCCACCCCAGGCCTCCATGTACAGTATCAGGCAGCCTCCCCACCCCAGGCCTCCATGTACAGATGCAGCCTCCCCACCCCAGGCCTCCATGTACAGTATCATCCAGCCTTCCCACCCCAGGCCTCCATGTACAGTATAATGCAGCCTCCCCACTCCAGGCCTCTGACCACCGTGTACTCATATATATATATAAAAAAAAAAACCAAGTACTCACCGCTCTCCTCCTTCCACTGCTGCTCTGTCCTGACGTCTCCTTGTTCCACTGATGCTGTACTCCCTGCTCTCCTCCTTCCACTGCTGCTCGTCCTCCCGGTGCTGCGGTCGGCGTCCTCCCTCCCTGCGCTCTGTGCACTCAGCACAGCAGTCGCACAGGAGTGACGTCACCGCACAGGCACAGGGGGAGAATGATGATGCAGAGCGGCGCCGGCCGCTCTTTGCTTCATTATTACTGTGCGCGGTGACGGGGAGGGGGGCCCCGGTGCCGCCGCTGACATCGGGCAGGAGGGCCCGGTGTCGGGGGCGGCAGCGGGTCATATACTGGGCGCGTGCACTGTGATAGATCAGCGCAGCTTCTCTCTCACTGAGAGGAGCTGGCTGCTGATCTGCCGGGTCCCCGCGGGCCCCAAACCGCCCGGGCCCGGTCGCGATCGCGACCGCTGCGACCGCGGTAGTTACGCCACTGCTCAGAGGTAGGATCCAGATAAGTTCTTACCCCTATCGTGCCCTATGCAATTGCTTCCACCCTTACAAGGGCAGTACCCAAGTAGTGCAAACTACCCTGAATAGATAAGAACCCTCCCAATGCGTTTACCTCTCAAATCTGAACAGAGAGTTCATCAGGGCAGATTAAATAAATACAGCCTACATTGGCAGGTATGTATACAGATACTGTATGTATAAACGCACACCGCAATGTGCTAGGTGGGTAGTGGTACCAGATTATATGGGAAAAACCTAGTGACAGGATCCTTTTAATTGAATCGCTCCACCCAAATTATCTACCTTTTTTTCTTCTCTCCCCTTCTCTCCTTTCTGTTCTTTCACTTCTATATTATACTGAATAGCTGTCTTACTATATTACTATATACGTTTGAGACTTGCACATACTTAGGCACCTTTGTCTGAAGATCTCCCCTTGAGTCTCCTCACTGGATTTCATGTATCAACTTAAAGCTATTTTTAAAAAATGAAAACTTTTAGACTTGGTGAGTTACACGTTCTTCTCAAAGCTGACAGAGTAAAAGTCACTTATCAAACTGACAGTTTTTGCCTTGCTTTTTTGCTTCTTTATCCAAAATATATTACTGTATATATCTAAATTATTGTAATTGAAAGAATAGCACATAAAAATAACAGCAAAAACTTCAAAATAGTGAATAATGTGAATATGTAATACCTGTGATATGTAAGTACCGTTATGTATATTAGCATTTTCTCCATCTTGACTAATATAGCATAGTTAGAGATGAGCAAATCAATTCAACATAATTGAATTCATGAAATTTGCAGGTCCCAGTGAATTTGAGTGATTTGTGGTTTGATTTGCATGAATAGCCAAAACTATGCCCATCCACTTACTGCAGAAGATTGTATCAGTCACAGAATCTGCCCTATTATAGCAAGCAACTATAGTATCACTTAAGCGGGCTTTACATGCTACGACATCACTCAAGTGATCTCGTTGGGGTCACGGAATTGGTGACGCACATCCGGTCGCTTTAGCGATGCCGTTGCGTGTGACACCTATGAGCGATTTTGCATCGTCGCAAAAATGTGCAAAATCGCTCATCGGTGACATGGGGGTCCATTCTCAAATATCGTTACTGCAGCAGTAACGAAGTTGTTCCTCGTTCCTGCGGCAGCACACATCGCTCCGTGTGACACCGCAGTAACGAGGAACCTCTCCTTACCTGCCTCCCAGCCGCTATGCGGAAGGAAGGAGGTGGGCGGGATGTTACGTCCTGCTCATCTCCGCCCCTACAGTTCTATTGGGCGGCGGTTCAGTGACGCTGCTGTGATGTCGCTGTGATGCTGAACGAACCGCCCCCTTAGAAAGGAGGCGGTTCGCCGGTCACAGCGACGTCGCAGGGCAGGTAAGTAGTGTGACGGGTCTAGGCGATGCTGTGTGACATGGGCAGCGATTTGCCCGTGTCACACAACCGATGGGGGCGGGTACACACGCTGGCGATATCGGTCACGATATCGCAGCGTGTAAAGCGGCCTTTAGTATAGCGCAACCAATCTAGTAGAAATATCATACCCTGTATAAAATCCAAGGCAGTGAATGCAACAGCCATCTTAGGACTATTTAGAATAGGGGGAAAATGTCAGAGCTCCCTGCTGAGGAAAATAGATAGATAGAGAATGCCCTAAAACATTAGACTAATACTCCAGTAATGTGTGGAACAACTATAGCACTGAATAAGATGAATAAAGTAGTCTGTGAATAATACAGATATTCAATTGATAGAGAGATAAGAGTGTTACTAATAGCAGAGGCAGACTAATTTCCCCTTCACACATCTGTGTTTCCAGTACATGTGGTGTCTGTTTCCACATGTACTAGAGACACAGACACATGTAAAGCCATTAAATTCAATGGGTTTGCTTAAAGGTCCGTGTTTTGACACAGTCCGTGTAGAGCACACGCAATCCCGTGCGCAACACACGGCAACATGCCTGTTTTTGGCCGGCAGCATGGATGTCACACAGACCACACACTGATGTGATCCGTGTGACCATAACCATGTGATCCAGAGAACACCCATTCACTGAAATTAAATGGATTTTTATATTTACCTGTATCCAGCGCTGCTGTCTTCGGCGCTGATGTTGCTTTCGGGTCCCGCTCATTATTCCTCATGAATATTCACTGCACTGACTGCGGACCCGGAAAGCAGGTGCAACAGTAGCTCCAGAGACATGTAAGTATACACGTTCATGCTATCCGTGTGCTATCCGGATAACACATAAACAGCATATGGAGAACACACACTGGGACACATGGTCGGCACATGTCGTTTAATGCACGGACGTGTGAAGGCAGCCTAAGGCCTCTTTCACACGTCCCTGCAAAACACGCACGTTTTTCACGGACGTGTCAAAGGTGCGTTTTGTCCTCGGTGTGCCGTGTGTATGGCACACGTGTGTTCTCTGTGTGTTATCCGTGATAACACATGGAGAACGGGAACTTTCTCCTCACCTGTCCCTGTCGTCACTGTCCGTGGTGCTGAACTTCGGTCTCCGGTCTTGCTGACTCCCCGCTGCTGCTGCTTCCGGCCGCAGTGAAGTGAATATTCAATAAGCATAATGAGCGGCGGTCGGAAGCAAGTGACATCAGCGGCAGAGACAGGAGGGCTGGAGAAGGTGAGTAAAGATTTGTTATTTTTCTCGCAGATACATGTATTTTCTCCGGCGCGTGTCACCTGGAACACATCCGTGTGGTATGTTTGTGTTACGTGTGACTCGTTTGCGTTGCGTGTGACACCCGTGATGCCGGAGAAAACGTGGACATGTCTACGTGTGGTGCACACGGGCACACGTATGCTCCACACGTACACACGGTCCATGGCAGAATACGCACGTGAACGCAGACCCATTGATTTTAATGGGTCTACGTGTGCACGTGTCTCCGGTACATGAGAAATCTGACCATACACGAACCGGAGGCACGGACGTGTGAAAGAGGCCTAAGGCTGAGTTCACATGTCCTGTAACCATCCGTTAGAATGTATCCTGGAGAGATCCATTGGGAAAAAAAAGTTCTTCAAACACAACTTTTTTCTGTTTTTAAATAACTGATGTCTGCCGAATCCGTCTTTTAACATTGGAGTCAATGGATCCATTAACAGATTGACATTTTTTCATCCGATATTCTTGCATTTGTAATGGATGCGTTACAAATGGAAGATAAATATCAATTCGTTAACAGATTTCTTCTACATAGACTCCAATGTTAAAAAAAAACATATTCGGCAAAAATCTTTTTGCCAATGGATCTCTGCAGTATGATTACAGGACATGTGAATTCAGCCTAAGTGTGACTGATCAGTAATATGTTATAGATGGAATCTATCTTACTGAATGTGAATTTATAATAATGCATTTTTTTTAAATTTAAAATACACTAGAAAGCAGTAGCAAGGCAGCACAATATTTTTACAGGAAAAAAAGGGAACTCAGTGTCAGTCAGGGACAGTGTGCTTGCTAGTCACAAGTGAATTTTTGCATTTCTGGTGCAATTCTTTTCGTGAAGGTGGAATTTTTGTGTTTTTTTTTTTTTTAAAAAAATAAAAACATTCCCCAAAATCTAGATATTTAAAGGTGTTGTCCGCTTTCAGATAATGTTTGACTCTGACTGAAGTTTGTTACAAAACAACAATCCACACTGTACTCATCTTCCCCAGGCCCATCGGCGACTATCCATTGCCGTTCCCAATGTCTTGTATTGGCTGTAATGCTGACATCACGTCGGCAATTCAGCAGACAATCTGAAAGGTCAGCTGGGGCTGGGGCTGAAAAGGAAAATCCCTCTAAGTGCATGTGTCTACTTCACTTAATTTGCATACTGCAAGCTTTTTTTATTTTATTTTTTGCACAGCTGTTAAACTAGTCGCATTTTACATCTGTACACACCACACCAATACAGAATCGGTTGTTGGGTTTTAAATAATCATAATAATTTTAATTTCTATACCACCAACATATTCTGCAGCATTTCAGATTTCAGAGGGGACATTTAAAACAAGATAAAGACTTTACAGAGTAACACATTGTTCAATGCATAGAGGAGTGAGGGCCCTTGCTTGCTTACAGTCTTTGAGTCTATAGGGGGTTTTAGACATGTACCTACAGTAACTTGCATTTCTTATCACCTCTTTTTTAGGAATAGGGTTGAAGTTTGTTTTAGGGCTCGTGCGCACGTTGTGCAATTACATGCATTTACGCTGCGTATATCACTGCAGGGTAAATGCATGCGTCCAGCGTCCCCTGCACAATCTATGAAGATTGTGCAGGATACGTGCGCATGTTGCTTTTTTGAATGCAGCGATTTGGGTGCTAAAATTTTGACCCAAATCCATTCATAAAAGCAGCATGTCAATAAATTTGTGCGTTCTGGATGCAGCTCCCACTCTGTCTATGCTGGAGGCAGCATCCCGAGTGCACAAAATCGGCTTTTTTCTACAAAAATACTGCATCCATTACGTAGTGTTTCTGCAGCGATTTGAAGTGCACATGTGCTAAAATATGTAAGACAGAACTCCCAGCAAAAAAAACACTATATTGAGGCAGAGGGAGTCATTTTGGACTGTGTCTGTCTTATGATCCTGCGGTGTCTGTCTTTTTAAGCATGCATAAAAGTGCAGTCGGCCACAGTTTTGTGCACTCCTGAAAAGGACAATGCCGAACAGAGGCCAGATGGGGTTCAGAATATCTCTGCTGCCTCATTACAGTGAATTCATTCTTTGGGGTTTAATCTGAATCATGTAATTTGAAGATTTAGATGGAAACTCTAATGCATGTAAGTGCAGTTTAAGACCGCAAGATAAATGTGATCCAAAACTATATGTAAAATGTTCCCAATGAATGCTTCAACGCAATCCACAAAAAAACACTCAGGTACATCAGCTGTCAATGGAAATATAGGGGGTGTTTATATTACTGGTAACAAAAAGACTCTTGAAAAGCTCCTCCAAAAGAAGTCCAGTGAGTTCTACACTCCAAAATCTAAATGTCCCCCTCCCTTCTGAGCATCACAGAATGGCTATTTGCATTCACATATTTGGTATTTCTGGTGCGATGCAAGTCCACCTAATTTACAGTGTACGTGTCTTTAGAAGCTCGAGCTGGGCACAATGTATAGGCACTTCAATGCACTGCGCATTACAAAGTACCGGGCACTATAATGTACTGGGCACTATAATAACATATTTGCAATATTCACTCAGCAATATCCATTGCTGCTTGTTTCTGGAAAACACCCATGGAGTCAAAGTCTGTAGATAAATTCCAAGAGGGGTGTAATATCTAAAATGGGATCAGTTGGGGGAAGGGGATTGTGCTCTTCTGCCACTTAAGAGCTCTGCATATGGAGTATGAAAATATGCTAGGAAAATCTGTACTCCAAGAGTTGAAAAACGCTTCTTCTCTCCTGAGTCTCACCATGTGGCTAAGCAGTACTGTACAGCCACACATGGGGAATTGCCACATTTAGCAGAAATTGTGTGACAAATTTGTGTGCCATTTTTACCCATTTCCCCATGTGAAAATGTAAAATCGTGGGCTAAAACAACATTTTTGAAGTAAAAATTTAATTATTTTTTCTTTACCACCCAATGGTATAAAATTCTATGACACATCTGTGGTGTAAATATGATCTCTGCACCACTGAACTAATTGAGAGGTGTAGTTTGTAAAATGCGGTCACTTATGGGGGTTCTGCTATCCTTGCACCTCTGGGGCTCTGCCAATATGACATGGGACCCGCAAACCATAAGACCAAAATATGCACTATAATATGGTGCATCTCCTCTTCTGAGCTTTCCACTGGTCACTTAGACCTGTCAAAGTCACTTTAAATATGACGTGGGCTCAAA
This sequence comes from Anomaloglossus baeobatrachus, assembly GCF_048569485.1. NCBI lineage: Eukaryota > Metazoa > Chordata > Amphibia > Anura > Aromobatidae > Anomaloglossus > Anomaloglossus baeobatrachus. Next base: position 364,331,262 of record NC_134353.1, read on the forward strand.
AAAATGAAACACTGCTTTTAGCCCTTCTAACGTTGTAACAAAAAATAATGTTTAATAAATGATGCTGATATTAAGTACACAAATGGCAAATGTTATTTATTATTTGTGTGATATAACTCTCTCGTTAAAGGACATAAAAATTCAAAGTTCAAAAGTTGCAATTTTTTTATATTTTCATAAATAAAAGCAAATTATTTCAACCAAAATGTACTACTATCATGAAGTACTTGACACAAAAATATTATCAAAATGGTTCAGTCAAAATATCAATTAGGAAGCAGAGGATGACATACTTGCCCAAGAATATGGGGCTATAATCTACGCGAAATGTGCATCGAGGTTTCCATATGGAGATTTTGATCCTCTTAGCACTGATACTGGCACTGGCACTTTAGCAGTTATATTCTCCTATCCTCTGCATCCTAATTGATATTTTGACTGCACCACTGTTGCTCTGAGGCTGGCAGTACATGCCATAATGGACATTATATTTGAGGTTTGATATACTCCTAATGTTGGCTACATGCAATACCCACTGTGTCCATCTTTTTTGTGTCTATGTGTATTTTATGTCTATGCCCATGTCTATTATGTGTTGGATTTGACACACTGACTGTGTCTATACAATGTGTACCCATTGCAATTGTAATTGTAATTTTGCTGTATGTTTATACATGTGTTTTTGCACACTATTTTAGGTTCTGTTGTTGAACCCCTTTTTGTAATCATGCATCAATAAAGAATTTGTATATTTCTCACCAACAAAAAAATTATTTTTCTTCCTTTCTTCCAATGATTTGTGCAGTAGTCTAACGTTTTACCACCATACACAAGGATGGTAAACCCCATTTAATATGAATATGTGCAGTAGGTATTTTGTTTGTCCTTAAATGGGGCTGCATGAGTGCTGCTGGTGTTGGGGAGCTACATTACATTCATGGTATCATGAAATCACAGATGTACTGCTCTATATTGAAAGACAAGATACTACCATCATTCATATCCCTTGGGAGATGTGCACTTTTCCAACATGACAATGATCCAAAACACATATCTGTTGCATTTCTGAAGAACAGGGTGAAAGTGATTCAGTGGCCAAGTATACCTCCTGATCTGAACTCAATCAAACAGCTATGGGAGAATTCGGAAGAGGCAAGGAGAGCATCACTCTCCATCCAACATCCAGGCTCTAAAAGAAGTCGTTCTTGAAAAATGGAAAAATATATACAGTAGATGTTGCAATATGTTAGCAACTTGTTCATTCCATGAATAGAAGACTATAGAAGTGCTATACTTAAAATCATGAAGGTCAAACAAAATACTTCAACTCAACGAATTTGAGTAAAACTGAAGATTTTCTAATGAACGTTTCCTTTTTAACCTCTCTTTCATGTTATGGGTTAAATAAATATTTTATGAAACTTAGTATTATGAAAATTAAATTAAAATGTTACTTTTCAAAGGAGGTGTACTTATTTATGAGGAGCACTCTGTATAACAGGAATACTACTGCTGTAAAAGGATGAAGTTTTGAGCTGAGTTTTTTGAGCACTATCATTACTTTTTGGGTACATAATTTATTAATAATGCTATACAAATGTTTTTTGGTATTCAAGCATAAAATAGTACTAGGCGCTAGTGTTGAGCGAGTATGCTTGTCACTACTCGGTACTCGCACGAGTATCACTGTACTTGGGCTACTCGGCGGGGATCGAGTAATCTTGCGATACTCGTGCTGTACTCGTGGTCTTCATCCCTGCATGTTGGCGCTCTTTTGAGAGCCAGCCCTCATGCAGGGATTGGCTGGCAGACCACTGCAATGCCACAGCCCTGTTAGTTGTGGAATTGCAGTGATTGGCCGGCCTGCACAGCGTGACCGAGCCTTTATACCGGCGGGCGCGCTGTGCTCTGCACACAGCCATCCAGACAGTCAGTGCAGGGAGAGTGTTGCTGCTTCAGGGAAAGGTTTGCGGCCCTTTATAGTTATTTCCATAGCAGGGCTGCAAACAGTGTGACCAGAAGTCCTTCTCAGGATTATTGTAGTTGTATACAGGCAGGCAGGGTATAGCCAGGTCGGAGTACAGGAGCAGAGTCCTTCTCAGGACTATTGTTGCTGTATACAGGCAGGGCAGGCAGGGTATAGCCAGGTCGGAATACAGGCTAGTGACCAGAAGAGTCCTTCTCAGGACTATTGTAGCTGTATACAGGCAGCCCCCATGCAGCGGTGGATTCCGCGCCCGCAGTCCATGCCACATCACTCCTCACAATTGTGCTACTGAGGAAGGTCCAATTTGGACCGAAAACGTTCTTCAAGCACAATAAATACACTTTTTTCATCACACCTTGGGAGTGCCTTGTTACTTCTTATTGTATACAGGCAGGCAGGCAGGGTATATAGCCATTCCTAGTGGTGACCGTATACCAGCCTTCATCACTGTCACAAACCACCGGGGGGGTCACTCAGAAATCCCCCGCGCTGGCTCCCAGTACGTCACAATCGGGGGGTAACAAGTGGGGGTCACCCCCTCCTTTATACCTCCCGACCGACAGACAGAGCACGTGACGTGCTCTCTAGCGCCCCTCTTATAGTCAGGCCAATTATGGAATTGCCCGACCATAAGCAAGGAGGCCGCTATACTACTTATGCCGATTATTGAAGGGTCCCCGGTGAGAGTAGGGTATATATTCCCCCGACCTCCGCGGGCGGAATATATAAAATCTCCCCGAATCTCACTGGCCTCCCCACAATAATCCTTGGCACAAACTCGCTGCCACCAACCGCTTCACGGTAACTATTAGCCGAACACACAGACGTGGGATTCAAGATCGAGATAACAGAACAGCCCAAGATTAATTATATAATTTAATCAGCCTAAAGCACACTAGAAACTACAATATATACAATAGGGAATCTACAGAATATACATATGTCAGAGTACAGTTACAGTCAAAGCATGGGTTACAAACAGGCATACACAGTTCCAGCAGTTACCTTGTTGCGTCTGGCCACAGGGGGGCGCTGTACCCAGGTTTCTAGGATCCTTCCCACAGATGTTTCCTACACGTGCCCCCAGCGAAAAGAACGCTGGAAAATGGCCGAAGTAGGGTTATCAACCTGGGCAGATCCAGGTCCCCTCCTACCTTAGTGACCTCACAGGGAACACTGCTCCACCCCTGGCTTGAGTTATGGACAATCCACCACATGGAATATGGGCCATAACTTTGCCTGGGAGCGTCGTAGGCGGACGCCAATGCTCTCATTGTGACAGTTATGAATTTAGCTACAGAACGAGGGGACTCATGACCTGTCTGCCAGTTCCCCATTGGCTGATATCACGCCTGGGGCATTTCCCAATGTCCTGCTCCCATAAAAAGGGTGTGCCGGCATCGTCCGCATGCAGAGACACCATTTTTATGGTTGCCATATTTATCGGAAATATGGCTTGCGAGATATGAACCATTTTTTACTGGAGTCGTTCTGTCTGGCTATTTCCATAGCCTTGCTAACTAGCTAGCAGCTCCTACTACAGGGTGACGGCAGGGAGTCATCCTGTGTCCATTGTTCCCACACCACCTAATTTCCATATCACAGGACATGGCCATGGAGGTGTAAGTGGAACACTGAGAACAAGAAGGGAGGGGGCACTGCCAGGGAGTGATGAGGGATTATGACTGGAGTCATAATTCATCTTCATATCCCGGGATTTGCCTCACACCTCCCCCCTTTTGAGGGCGCTAGGGGGCAGCACACTCCGGTGTTCCCCCGTGCGCCCGTCCGCGACCTCTCCTTGTCGGGACAGCCCGTCTGCGTTACCGTGGTCACGGCCCCTTTTGTGGCGAATGGTGAAGTTGTATTGCTGGAGCGCAAGGCTCCATCGCAACAATCGCCCATTCGTCCCAGAGACGGTGTGCAACCAGCTGAGGGGATTGTGGTCCGTCTCCACGATGAAGTGGCGCCCGTATAGATAGGGTTGCAGACGCTGCAGGGCCCACACTATGGCCAGGCACTCCTTCTCCATCGTGGAATAGGCAACTTCCCTTGGTAACAGCTTCCTGCTCAGGTACAAGACTGGGTGCTCTTGGCTCGCAGAGTCCACCTGGCTGAGCACCGCACCGAGGCCGAAGTCACTGGCGTCGGTCTGTACTACAAACGGCCGCGTGAAGTCGGCTGCCTGTAGCACGGGCGGGCTGGACAGGGCGTCCTTTAGGGCCCGGAAGGCTGTCTCGCAGTCCATTGTCCAATCGACTGCAGAGGGCAGCTTCTTCTTGGTGAGGTCCGTCAAGGGCTTTGCCAGGCTACTATAGCATGGAACAAACCTCCTATAGTACCCAGCGGTCCCCAAGAAGGACATCACCTGCTTCTTGGTCCTGGGGGTGGGCCAGGATGCGATGGCCTCCACTTTCTCAGGCTCGGGCTTCAGTGTTCCCCCGCCTACCCGGTGACCGAGGTACTGGACCTCGCTCATGGCCAGCTGACACTTGCCCGGCTTGATGGTCAAACCTGCCCGGTGGACCCGCCTGAGCACCTGTGCTAGATGCTCTAGGTGATCTTCCCAGGTGGGACTGAAGACGGCAATGTCATCCAGGTACGCGGCCGCGTACCCTTCAAGTCCCTTGAGCAGGGTGTTGACCATCCACTGGAAAGTGGCAGGGGCATTCCTCATCCCGAATGGCATCACCGTGGACTCGTACAGTCCAAATGGGGTAATAAAGGCAGAGCGTTCCCTGGCCTTGCGAGTCAGGGGGATCTGCCAATATCCCCGGCTCAGATCCATGATGGTCAGGTACTGAGCCCCGGCCAACTGATCGAGCAGGTCATCGATGCGTGGCATTGGGTACGCATCGGCGACCGTGACCGCATTGAGCCCCCTGTAGTCCACGCAGAACCGAGTGGTTCGGTCCTTCTTAGGGACGAGGACTACAGGCGAGGCCCAAGCGCTGTTGGATGCCTGGATCACCCCCAGCTTCAGCATCTCGTCAATCTCCTGGCGCATGTGTTGCTGCACCTCCAGGGAGACCCGATATGCTGAACGCCGGATCGGGGGATGATCCCCAGTGTCCACGTGATGGACAGCCAAGTCAGTCCTTCCGGGCTGGTTGGTAAACAACCCCCGGAAGGGGAGGAGGGTGGCCCACAGCTGGGACCGTTGGTCTTCCAAGAGCTGGTGGCCAACCTCCACATCCTCAATGGATCCGCCTGCCCTAACCTGGGCTAGCATATCCAAGAGGGTTTCCGCTTCTCCCTCCTCGGGCAGGTTGCACACGGGGAGCGCACATGCCTCCCGCTCATGATGTGCCTTCATCATGTTCACATGGAAGGGCTTCCGCCTTCCACGTGCAGGGTCCAGGGTGACCAGGTACGTTACAGGGTTGAGCTGCTGGTACACGAGGTATGGGCCTTCCCAGGCTGCCTGAAGCTTGTCCTGTGGTACGGGGACCAGTACCCACACCTTTTGACCCACTTGGTAGGTCCTCTCACAAGCGTTCTGGTCGTACCAACGCTTCTGATCGGCCTGGGCTTGAGCATATTGTCGTGTACCAGTTGCGTCAAGGCCTGCATTTTGTCCGGAAGCGCATGACATACTCGATAACCGACACTCCAGGGGTGGCCAAATCCCCTTCCCAAGCCTCTTTCACCAGAGCCAGGGGGCCCCGCACACGTCGCCCGTACAGGAGCTCAAACGGTGAGAATCCTGTTGAGGCCTGTGGAACCTCCCGGTAAGCAAATAACAGGTGTGGGAGATACCGCTCCCAGTCACGCCCATGGGAGTCGACCAACATCTTAAGCATCTGCTTTAAGGTGCCATTGAAACCGCTCGCACAGGCCATTAGTCTGTGGATGGTACGGGCTGGCCACCAGATGTCGCACCTGGACTTGCTTACAGAGGGCCTCCATCAGCTGGGACATGAATTGGGTCCCCCGGTCAGTGAGCATTTCCTGGGGAAAACCCACTCGGGAGAAAATCTCCAGCAATGCGGTGGCCACCTTGTCAGCCCGAATGGACGACAAGGCCACTGCTTCTGGGTACCGGGTGGCATAGTCCACTACCGTCAGTATGAAGCGTTTTCCCGGAGCTGCTGGGGATGGCCAGCGGGCCGACCAGATCCACAGCCACCCTCCTGAAAGGCTCATCGATGATTGGCAGAGATACCAGTGGGGCTTTGGGGCGTGGCCCCGCCTTCCCCACTCTCTGACAGGTTTCACACGAACGGCAGTAGGCAGCCACATCGGCCCCCATTTTTGGCCAGTAGAAATGCTGGTTTAACCTGGCCTTGGTCTTAGCGATCCCTAGGTGTCCGGCCATCGGAATCTCATGTGCGATCCGCAACAACTCCGTCCGGAACGGATAGGGTACCACCAACTGTCGGTCCCTGGGCCACGCCTCCGGTGAACCCTGCTGGACCGTGGCCCGGTACAGCCGTCCTTGGTCCCAGACCACTCGCTCCGGGTCCGAGTCCGAGGGAGGCTGTGCCGCCTGCTCCTTAAGAGCTTTCAGGCTGTCGTCAGCTTCTAACGCTGCCTGAAACCCCTGACTAGATGTGGCCAGAATCGACGAGACTGTCACATCTTCAGTCAGTACCCCGGGACCTGTGTCCTGGCCTCCACCTGACTCGGCTGCCACTTGGTCAGAAGGGGAAGAGCTATCGGACCTCCGGGAGGCCCCTTGGCTTCCAGCACTCCCACTGCGGGTGACAGCGGCCACAGCCGCTGCGACCGTGGGTCGTGCCTGCTCCTCCTCCGTTCCTGACCAAGTCGCCGGTTCAGGCAGACCTACCTGGCTTCCTGACACCCCGGTTGTGGGGGAACCATGCACCGAGATCTTACCTGGGAGCACTTCCGCTCCTGGACCGGCCCCAATCTCACCTGCCTGTTCCCCTCCTGCAGCAACAGAACCCCGCTGTGAAATCTCTGGGGACCCCACATTTGCTGTGGTAGCCCCCACCCCACACACTGGTCCTCCCCCTGCAGCACCCTGCTCTCTGCTTATCCCTGCAGAGGGCAGCAGATCCCAGCTCACAGGCTGATTACTTGTAGAGGCATTGTCACACCTTTCTCTGACCCCCTCCCCTGTCACAGCTGCAGCTGAGTGTGTGTCTATGGTGTCTATGCAAGCAGAAATATCAGAGTTCACTCCCTCCTCCCTTACATCATTCATAGATAACACATTAACATTGTTAGGAGTCATGTCAGTACGGGCTGAAGGTTCAGCCCTTGGGGGGGGCCCAAACTGGGAGGTTATCTGCCCCAAATCTGTCCCAAGTAGCACGTTTGCAGGGATCCGATCAGTTACCCCCACCTCCCTCACCCCTCGCCCTGCGCCCCAGTCCACATAAATGTCAGCAACAGGCAGCGCCGGGTCAGTGTCTCCAATCCCGGAGACAGCGAGGGTTTTTCCAGGGATCAAGTCTTGGGGGGACACCATCTCAGGCCGCACCAGAGTCACCTCCGAGGCGCTGTCTCGCAGTCCTATGGTCACAGACCGGCCGACGGTGACAGGTTGGAAGCTGTCCAGGGACCTACCACCACCCCCACCCACACAATACACCTTGGGCGGCCCTTGGGACGGGGACGGAGCCGGGGCCTTGGGACGCTGAGGGCACATGGCCTTGAAGTGTCCAGGTAGGTTGCACTGGTGGCACCGTCTTGGTTCTGCCACGGGCCTGGAGAGGGGAGTTGAGGGGGACACCCCCTGCAGTCTAGGGGCAGGTGGGGCAGTCGCAGAATTCATCTTACCCCCTCTCCAGGTGCTGCTGGTGGCTGCTCTCCTGGCTTCAGGAGCCCGATTGTTGGTGTAGTCATCGGCCAGGGCAGCTGTAGCCGTGGACCCCTTTGGCTTCTGGTCTCGGATGAACTGGCGGAGATCCTCAGGGCAGTTCCACAAGAGTTGCTCCGTGATGAACAAGTCCAGGATCTCCGGTCCGGTGGAAAGTTGCAGGCCTTGGGTCCAGTGGTCGGCAGCTCGGGCAAGTGCCCGCCGGTGGTCAGCCCAGGAGTCCTTTGGTCCCTTCTGCAGGGTCCGGAACTTCTTGCGGTAGGACTCCGGAGTGAGGTTGAACTGTTGGATCAGGGCCCGCTTGATGGTGTCGTAGCCCTGATCTGCCTCAGCAGGCAAGTCCCCAAGGATATCCAGGGCCTTACCCCTTAAACGGGGGGTCAGGTATTTGGCCCACTGCTCCTTGTCCAGATGGTGCTGCAAGCAAGTCCGTTCAAAAGCAGTCAAGAAAGAGTCCAAGTCTCCATCCTTCTCCAGCACTGGGAAGTCCTCAACACGGACCTTTGGAAGTTTGGTGTCTTGAAGGTCACGTGTGGCTGATGAGGGCTGGAGCTTGGCTAGATGCAGCTGGTAGTCACGGTCTGCCTGTCGCTCCGCAGCCTCACGCTCTGCCTGGCGCTCTTCACGCGCTGCTTGCCGCTCTCGCTCCGCAGCCTCACGCTCTGCGTGCCGCTCCGCAGCCTCAGCGTCACGCGCTGCCTGCCGCTCTGCCCTGCGCTCTGCCAGGAGTTCCTTGTAGCCCTTCTGGTCTCCAGCCTGGAGAAGGGCCATAGCCATTTGAAGAAGGCTATCCGAGCCTCCCAGGCTCGGTGGAATGGCACGTGGTGATCTGCGGCACGCTGCAGAGCTAGGCGATTCACTGTCCCTTTCAGAGCGGAGGGCTGGCATCTGGCTCGTTGAGGAACCTTGGGTGAGCTCCTCCTCATCTTGTCCAGCAGTGCCAGGTTGCGCAATGTCCTCGGCAGAACGGTTTTCTGGCGTCGAGCTCCTGGAGGACTCGTGGGCAACCTCCTCATTGCTGTCCACAGCACCGTCCTCCCTCTCTTCGGCTCCTGCCTTAGCATTGGCCAGTTGCATAGCTCTGCTCCTGGTGCCATCAGCCATTCTTGCAGACTTTTGGTCACTGACACAGAACTGACACCTGATGCCTCCACACACCTTACAGTATCTGCACTCTGACACTCTAGTGTTGAGCTAGTCTGAAGACCCCAGCAGCCACAGCTGCTGCAGGCAGTCTTTAGTGTCTGGGAGTATGGGTCTCACACTCACACACACTATTATCTCGATCCCACCGCTATGCCACCAATATGTCACAAACCACCGGGGGGGTCACTCAGAAATCCCCCGCGCTGGCTCCCAGTACGTCACAATCGGGGGGTAACAAGTGGGGGTCACCCCTCCTTTATACCTCCCGACCGACAGACAGAGCACGTGACGCGCTCTCTAGCGCCCCTCTTATAGTCAGGCCAATTATGGAATTGCCCGACCATAAGCAAGGAGGCCGCTATACTACTTATGCCGATTATTGAAGGGTCCCCGGTGAGAGTAGGGTATATATTCCCCCGACCTCCGCGGGCGGAATATATAAAATCTCCCCGAATCTCACTGGCCTCCCCACAATAATCCTTGGCACAAACTCGCTGCCACCAACCGCTTCACGGTAACTATTAGCCGAACACACAGACGTGGGATTCAAGATCGAGATAACAGAACAGCCCAAGATTAATTATATAATTTAATCAGCCTAAAGCACACTAGAAACTACAATATATACAATAGGGAATCTACAGAATATACATATGTCAGAGTACAGTTACAGTCAAAGCATGGGTTACAAACAGGCATACACAGTTCCAGCAGTTACCTTGTTGCGTCTGGCCACAGGGGGGCGCTGTACCTAGGATCCTTCCCACAGATGTTTCCTACACGTGCCCCCAGCGAAAAGAACGCTGGAAAATGGCCGAAGTAGGGTTATCAACCTGGGCAGATCCAGGTCCCCTCCTACCTTAGTGACCTCACAGGGAACACTGCTCCACCCCTGGCTTGAGTTATGGACAATCCACCACATGGAATATGGGCCATAACTTTGCCTGGGAGCGTCGTAGGCGGACGCCAATGCTCTCATTGTGACAGTTATGAATTTAGCTACAGAACGAGGGGACTCATGACCTGTCTGCCAGTTCCCCATTGGCTGATATCACGCCTGGGGCATTTCCCAATGTCCTGCTCCCATAAAAAGGGTGTGCCGGCATCGTCCGCATGCAGAGACACCATTTTTATGGTTGCCATATTTATCGGAAATATGGCTTGCGAGATATGAACCATTTTTTACTGGAGTCGTTCTGTCTGGCTATTTCCATAGCCTTGCTAACTAGCTAGCAGCTCCTACTACAGGGTGACGGCAGGGAGTCATCCTGTGTCCATTGTTCCCACACCACCTAATTTCCATATCACAGGACATGGCCATGGAGGTGTAAGTGGAACACTGAGAACAAGAAGGGAGGGGGCACTGCCAGGGAGTGATGAGGGATTATGACTGGAGTCATAATTCATCTTCATATCCCGGGATTTGCCTCACAATCACCATATCTGGGGCTGGTGTATACAGTCTAAAACAGTCCTGATAGTGTCAGACTTCTCAGTAATTGTCGCTCCTAAAAACCTGTTAGGTTCTTAGTGCGTCCGTGCTTGCATTTAAAAACTGCACGTGTGTGCCTGTCGGTGGCAGCGTACAGGTGCACTTGTGTGCGTTTTGCACAAACTTGGATATAACGCACAAGTCTAGTGAATAATACACGTCAGTCAGCAGTGTCTGATAGTGTCAAACTTCTCAGTAATTGTCGCTCCTAAAAACCTGCTAGGTTCTTAGTGCGTCCGTGCTTGCATTTAAAAACCGCACGTGTGTGCCTGTCGGTGGCAGCATACAGGTGCACTTGTGTGCGTTTTGCACAAACTTGGATATAACGCACAAGTCTAGTGAATAATACACGTCAGTCAGCAGTGTCTGATAGTGTCAAACTTCTCAGTAATTGTCGCTCCTAAAAACCTGTTAGGATTTCTTAGTGCGTCCGTGCTTGCATTTAAAAACCGCACGTGTGTGCCTGTCGGTGGCAGCGTACAGGTGCACTTGTGTGCGTTTTGCACAAACTTGGATATAACGCACAAGTCTAGTGAATACACGTCAGCACAGCATTGCAAAATGCGCAAGGGCGTTGGCAACGAACAAGGAAGTGGACGTGATGGTGGTGCAGGCAGAGGCCGAGGTCGTGGGCAAGCTCTAATTTCGCCACAACAAAGGGCCACATCTACTCGCTCGCACGTCCTGTCCCAAATTCTTGGGGACCGCAGCAGTACACCGCTCTTGAACCAAGACCAGTGTCAACAGGTTGTTAGTTGGATAGCGGATAATGCTTCCAGTCAGATTGGCACCACCACAAACACTCTGTCTTCCACACGGTCAAGTGTCAGTAGCCGTGATACTGCACCGCACATTTCAGAACCTGATCCTCCTTCCTACCACAAAGCTGAGTACACGTCCACGGACATTACTGATCCCACACTTGGACACTCGGAAGAGCTGTTCACGTTTCCATTCGCACATTCTGGCCTCTCGCCAGCTCCTGTTGAAGTGGGTCATGAGGAGATCGTATGTACAGATGCCCAAATATTTGAGCAGCCACGTTCTCACGAAGTTGGCAATGTGTCTCAACAAGGGGTGGACGATGATGAGACACAATTGTCAGGAAGTCAGGAGGAGGAGCAGGGTGCGGAAGAGGAAGACGACGTGGTGGATGATCCAGTAACTGACCCAACCTGGCAGGAGGATATGCAGAGCGAGGACAGCAGTGCACAGGGGGATGGAGGCGTAGCATCCCAAAAGGCAGTAAGAAGCAGGGTGGTAGCCCCAGGCAGAAGTCAGGCAACCGTTCCCCGGAACAACAACACGACACAAGGTGCCTGTACAAATGTTAGGTCTTCCCGAGTCTGGCAGTTTTTTAAGTTGGCTCCAGATGATTCTAAAAAGGCCATTTGCAACACCTGCTGTGCCAGCATCAGCAGGGGTACCAAAACTAGCAGCCTGACCACCACCAGCATGATCAGGCACATGTCAGCCAAGCACCCGACTTTGTGGGAGGTACAACAGAGTCGAGGAGCAGTGCTTGCTGATGTCACTGATACGTCTTCGCTTGTTGTGCATGCGAGCCAATCCCCTGTCCATGCTGCCTGCGAACAAGCCTCCTCCGGCCCTGCACCTGCAGGTGCCTACGCAGAAATAACACCATCATCAAGCACGTCCTTGTCCCAGCGTAGCGTTCAGTTATCCATTCAGCAAACCTTTGAACGCAGGCGCAAATACACTGCCAACGCCCAACATGCCACAGTTCTAAATGCTAACATTTCGCGACTGCTTGCGCTGGAAATGTTGCCTTTTAGGCTGGTGGAGACAGAAGCATTCCGCGACCTGATGGCGGCAGCTGTCCCACGTTACTCGGTCCCCAGCCGCCACTATTTCTCCCGGTGTGCCGTCCCCGCATTGCATAACCACGTGTCACAAAACATCACACGTGCCCTGATCAACGCTGTTTCAGCCAAAGTCCACCTAACCACAGACACGTGGACAAGTGCTTGTGGGCAAGGCCGCTACATCTCGTTGACGGCACACTGGGTTAATATTGTGGAAGCTGGGACCCAGTCTGAGCAAGGGACGGAACACGTCCTTCCCACACCAAGGTTTGCAGGCCCTACCTCAGTCAGGGTTTCACCCACACTCTACAGCTCCGGAATGTCATGCTTCTCAGCCTCATCCTCCTCCTGCGCATCCTCATCCACTTTACCCTCCACACCAGTCCCAAGCTGGAAGCACTGCAGCACTGCCTCGGCGAAGCGGCAACAGGCTGTGCTGAAGCTAATCTGCATAGGTGACAAACCCCACAATGCAGAAGAGGTGTGGACAGCTCTGAAACAGCAGGCAGATCACTGGCTCACACCTCTGAACCTAAAGCCAGGAAAGGTCGTGTGTGACAATGGCCGGAACCTGGTGGCGGCTTTGAGGCGAGGCCAGCTGACACATGTTCCATGCGTGGCCCATGTGCTCAACCTCGTGGTTCAGCGGTTTCTAAAGTCATACCCAGAGCTGTCTGATCTGCTGGTAAAAGTTCGCCGCCTGTCTGCACATTTTCGAAAGTCACCTACTGCTTCAGCCGGCCTTGCCGGCTTTCAGCGCCCTTTGCATCTTCCGGCTCACAGACTGGTGTGTGATGTCCTCACGCGTTGGAATTCAACTCTGCACATGTTGGTCAGGATATGTGAGCAGAAGAGGGCAGTTGTTGAGTACCTGCACCACCTAAGCCGTCGGGAAATGGGTCAAACTCCACACATAACACCTGAGGAGTGGAGATGGATGTCCGACCTATGTACCATTCTCCAAAACTTTGAGGACTCCACCAAGATGGTGAGTGGGGATGACGCCATTATTAGCGTCACCATACCGCTTCTCTGCCTTCTAAAACGGTCTCTGCTCAAAAACAAACATGATGCATTGCAGGCGGAGCGCGATGAGTTGGAGCAAGAAACAGTAGTGGGTGTGGGTGATAACACACAGCCGAGCCTCGTCTCATCACAACGTGCAGTGGAGGACTATGACGAGGAGGAGGATGAAGACATTAAGCAACTCTCCGGCCAAATTGAGGATATGACATGCACACCAGTCATATCCTCGGTTCAGCGTGGCTGGCCAGAGAACAGGGTAGATGAGGAGGAGGAGGACAGCATGTTCAGTCATCGTGTTGGTCAGGATACTGAAGTACTGGCTGTTAAGAGTCTGGCGCACATGGCTGACTTTATGGTAAGCTGCCTGTCTCGTGACCCTCGCGTTAAGAACATCTTGGCCAACAATCATTACTGGTTGGTAACACTGTTAGACCCACGCTACAATGAGAACTTTATGTCTCTTATTCCCGAGGCGGAGAGGTCAGCCAAAATGCAGCAGTTCCAGAAGGCCATAGTCACGGAAGTAGGCAAAGCATTCCCCTCACAAAACGCTAGCGGCATAGGTCAGGAATCAGTGGACAACCAAGGCGTACAGCCGAGAGGGGCACAAGTCCAATCCGCCAGAGGTAGGGGAACAGTCTTTAAGATGTGGGACAGTTTTCTCAGCCCCTCACGTACCACAGCCCCTGAGGTGCGGGGTAGTGCCACAAGAAATCCTAAGTTTGCCCAGATGCTCAAGGAGTACCTTGCAGATCGAACAACTGTACTCCGACATTCCTCTGTGCCTTACAATTATTGGGTATCCAAGCTGGACACGTGGCATGAATTGGCTCTCTGCGCCTTGGAAGTCTTGGCCTGCCCTGCCGCTAGCGTTTTGTCAGAGCGTGTTTTTAGTGCCGCAGGTGGAATCATTACAGATAAACGAACCTGCCTGTCAACTGAAAATGCTGACAGGCTGACTCTGATCAAGATGAACAAGGGTTGGATTGGGTCAGACTTCACCACACCACCAGCAAATGAGAGCGGAATTTAACGTTTGTACCGGGAATTTGCCATGTACCTACACTCACCCTTGGGTACACACTTCTAGACTTTGGATAATCGCTGGACTGCTCCTCCTTCTCCTCATGCGCCACCATGATGACCGTTACAATAGTTAGGCCGTTGTATCAGGTATACCCCCAGTGGTAAATTTTTTCGCCCATTCTTTCAGAATGGACATTACAACGACAGGAGACCCGCTCCTTTGCAATGGGAACAATGTTTTGAGGCCCTCATGCACGTCTCTATCCAGGGACAATGTGGAGCCTCCCAATTTTTGGCTGCCCTGCCTAAGGGCTATACTACAATAGACCCACTTTCTTACAATGGGCACTTCAGGTTTACAGGCCCTCATGCACGTCTCTATCCAGGGACAATGTGGAGCCTCCCAATTTTTGGCTGCCCTGCCTAAGGGCTATACTACAATAGGCCCACTTTCTTACAATGGGCACTTCAGGTTTACAGGCCCTCATGCACGTCTCTATCCAGGGACAATGTGGAGCCTCCCAATTTTTGGCTGCCCTGCCAAAGGGCTATACTACAATAGACCCACTTTCTTACAATGGGCACTTCAGGTTTACAGGCCCTCATGCACGTCTCTATCCAGGGACAATGTGGAGCCTCCCAATTTTTGGCTGCCCTGCCAAAGGGCTATACTACAATAGACCCACTTTCTTACAATGGGCACTTCAGGTTTACAGGCCCTCATGCACGTCTCTATCCAGGGACAATGTGGAGCCTCCCAATTTTTGGCTGCCCTGCCAAAGGGCTATACTACAATAGACCCACTTTCTTACAATGGGCACTTCAGGTTTACAGGCCCTCATGCACGTCTCTATCCAGGGACAATGTGGAGCCTCCCAATTTTTGGCTGTCTTGCCAAAGGGCTATACTACAATAGACCCACTTTCTTACAATGGGCACTTCAGGTTTACAGGCCCTCATGCACGTCTCTATCCAGGGACAATGTGGAGCCTCCCAATTTTTTGGCTGCCTTGCCAAAGGGCTATACTACAAAAGACCCACTTCCTTACAATGGGCACTTCTGGTTTACAGTCCCTCATGCACGTCTCTATCCAGGGACAATGTGGAGCCTCCCAATTTTTGGCTGCCCTGCCAAAGGGCTATACTACAATAGACCCACTTTCTTACAATGGGCACTTCAGGTTTACAGGCCCTCATGCACGTCTCTATCCAGGGACAATGTGGAGCCTCCCAATTTTTGGCTGCTCTGCCAAAGGGCTATACTACAAAAGACCCACTTCCTTACAATGGCACTTCAGGTTTACAGGCCCTCATGCACGTCTCTATCCAGGGACAATGTGGAGCCTCCCAATTTTTGGCTGCCCTGCCTAAGGGCTATACTACAATAGACCCACTTCCTTACAATGGGCACTTCAGGTTTACAGGCCCTCATGCACGTCTCTATCCAGGGACAATGTGGAGCCTCCCAATTTTTGGCTGCCCTGCCAAAGGGCTATACTACAAAAGACCCACTTTCTTACAATGGGCACTTCAGTTTTACAGGCCCTCATGCACGTCTCTATCCAGGGACAATGTGGAGCCTCCCAATTTTTGGCTGCCCTGCCAAAGGGCTATACTACAATAGACCCACTTTCTTACAATGGGCACTTCAGGTTTACAGGCCCTCATGCACGTCTCTATCCAGGGACAATGTGGAGCCTCCCAATTTTTGGCTGCCCTGCCAAAGGGCTATACTACAAAAGACCCACTTCCTTACAATGGGCACTTCTGGTTTACAGGCCCTCATGCACGTCTCTATCCAGGGACAATGTGGAGCCTCCCAATTTTTGGCTGCCCTGCCAAAGGGCTATACTACAATAGACCCACTTTCTTACAATGGGCACTTCAGGTTTACAGGCCCTCATGCACGTCTCTATCCAGGGACAATGTGGAGCCTCCCAATTTTTGGCTGCCCTGCCAAAGGGCTATACTACAAAAGACCCACTTCCTTACAATGGGCACTTCTGGTTTATAGGCCCTCATGCACGTCTCTATCCAGGGACAATGTGGAGCCTCCCAATTTTTGGCTGCCCTGCCTAAGGGCTATACTACAATAGACCCACTTCCTTACAATGGGCACTTCAGGTTTACAGGCCCTCATGCACGTCTCTATCCAGGGACAATGTGGAGCTTCCCAATTTTTGGCTGTCCTGCCAAAGGGCTATACTACAAAAGACCCACTTCCTTACAATGGGCACTTCTGGTTTACAGGCCATCATGCACATCTCTATCCAGGGACAATGTGGAGCCTCCCAATTTTTGGCTGTCCTGCCAAAGGGCTATACTACAAAAGACCCACTTCCTTACAATGGGCACTTCCGGTTTACAGGCCCTCATGCACGTCTGTATGCAGGGGCATTGGTGAACCTCACAATTTTGGACTGCCCTGGCAAAGGAAAATACTACAAAGACTCACTTCCTCAAAATGGGCACATTAGACTCAAGAGGCCTTCATGTACGTCTCTTCTCAGGGACATCGGAGTGCCACACAATGTTTCCTCTTAAAATCTTTCATGTAATCTCCAAAAGTAACATACACCAGCTCTATCTCACTATTGAGTATGTGCCCTTAACATTTCCGCCATGAAAATTCATTTTGGTGTCATTTTTGAAGGTTTTCTGGTGAGTCCGTAAAAATGGCGTAAAACTCAGACAAAATTGTTTACAGCTATGACTTTTGAGTGATAAATGCTTCCAGGGGTCTTCCCCATGCTGTTGCCATGTCATTTGAGCACTCTTCTGAGACTTTTGTGACATTTTTAGGGTTTCTACATGCTGCCGGGGGTCATTTCAGAAAAATACTCGGGTCTCCCATAGGATAACATTGGGCTCGGTGCTCGGGCCGAGTACACGAGTATCTTGGGATGCTCGGCCCGAGCCTCGAGCACCCGAGCTTTTTAGTACTCGCTCATCACTACTAGGCGCTTATTATTAAAAATATTAGTATACTTTCATGGTAGAAGAGGTTGTGGATGCACCATCTATCAACGCCGGTAAGTAGTGACCCGAAGGTCTTTTTTTGTAATCTAGGAATACAATTGTACAAAAGTTTTGATTTGACAGGTTTTGTATTATTTGTTACTACTACACACTTGGTTAAAATTGTTGGTACCCCTCATTTAATGAAAGAAAAACCCACAATGGTCACAGAAATAACTTGAATCTGACAAAAGTAATGATTAATAAAAAAAAATCTATGAAAATAAATAAATTAAAGTCAGATATTGCTTTTCTGCTTCCAAGGAATTTTTAAAAAAATAAAACTCATGAAATAGGCCTGGACAGAAATGATGGTTCCATTAACTTAATATTTTGTTGCACAATCTTTTGAGGCAATCACTGCAATCAAACGATTCCTGTAACTGTCAATGAGACTTCTCTACCTCTCGACAGGTATTTTGGCCCACTACTCAAGAGCAAACTGCTCCAATTGTCTCGTGTTTGAAGGTTGCCTTTTCCAGACGCCATGTTTTAGCTCTTTACAAAGATGCTCCATAGGATTAGGTAAGGGATCATAGAAGGTTAGGCCACTTCAGAATAGTCCAATGTTTTCCTCTTAGCCATTCTTGGGTGTTTTTAGCTGTGTGTTTTGGGTCATTATACTGTTGCAAGACCGATGACATGCGACTGAGACCAAGCTTACTGACACTGGGCAGCACATTTCTCTCTAGAATTCCTTGATAGTCTTGAGATTTTATTGTATCCTGCACAGATTCAAGACACTCTGTGCCAGATGCAGTAAAGCAGCCCCAGAACATAACAGAGCCTCCTCCATGTTTCACAGTAGGGACAGTGTTCTTTTCTTGATATGCTTCATTTTTCTATCTGCGAACATAGAGCTGATGTGCCTTGACAAAAAGTTCAATTTTCTGTCTCATCTAGACATAGGACTTTCTCACAGAAGCTTTGTGGCTTGTCAACATGTAGTTTGGCAAATCTGACTTTTCTGGCTAGTCTGGCTTTTTTATGATTTTTTTTTTTTCAACAATGGTGTCCTCCTTGGTTGTCTCCCATGAAGTCCACTTTGTCTCATACAAGAACGGATGGTGCGATCTGACACTGATATTCCTTGAGCTTGAAGTTCACCTTTAATCTCTTTAGAAAATGTTCTGGACTTTTTTGTTACCATTCGTAGTATCTGTCTCTTTGATTTGTCATCAATTTGGCTACAGTCTCATGGATCTTACATTTCTGAATAATATGTGCAACTGTATTCATAGGAACATCAAGCTGCTTAGAGATGGTCTTATAACCTTTAACTTTAACATGCGTGTCTATAATTTTCTTTCTAATCTCCTGAGACAACTCTTTCCTTTGCTTCCTCTGGTCCATGTTGAGTGTGGTACACACCATGTCACCAAACACCACAGTGAGTATCTGTAGCCCTATATACAGGCCCACTAAATGACTACAAGATAAAAAGAAAAGAAAATTCTGTACAACAGCTTGGTTACAAAAGGTACAAATAGTTTTATTAGATTTTATAAAGGCATTATAGCAAATACAAAAAATACAAGGAAATGTAAAAGCCGTGAAATTAAACGGTAAACACCAGCAGATGACGCCCTCATACCACATAGGCATGTAAGTCCGCTCTAAAATAAGCCGACACTAATGACAGCCCAGCTGACAGCTGCCCGTGAAAAGACAGAAGTGTTCCAGAGATAGAAGTGTGCTGATAAACACACAATGTCCCACCGTGACCATATAGTAAGTTCAATAAGCCATGTGACAGTATACAAAAGATTTGCAAGGTCACAGTACTAAGCAGACAAACATACCTAAGTGTGGGATGAGGGATGAGCCCCGACCTATAGGTTTCGTGTTGATCCTTCTTCCGGGGGTGGTTTCACAATTAGAAGGTGCATGCTTATAAATAACTAGAAGGTGTCCCGATTCTACGCATCGGGTATTCTAGAATTTACGTATTGTGTAGTTCATGTATGATTTTTGTTATATATATATATATATATATATATATATATATATATATAGATGTTGTTGTGTGTAGTTACCAAGTGTTTGTGTAGGGGCTGTACATGTTCTGGGTGTTGTCTGGGTGTGACGGGGGGTGAGAGCGGTGTTGTATGTGTGTTGCGTGTGTTGCGTTGTTTGTGGAGCGCTGTGTGTCTGTAGCGTTGTGTGTGTGTTGCGCGGTTTGTGTGTGTGTGGTGTGTTTTGGGGGGAGGTATGTTTTGTGCAATGTGTGTGTTGTGCGGTATGTGCGTATATTTGTGTGTGCCGCGGTGTTTGTGTGTTGGGTGTTGTGTGTGTGCAGCGTTGTCTGTGTGTGTGGGTGTCTGTGTAGGGCAGTTGTTTGTGGTTCCCAGTGTGTGTGTGGTGTGTGGTGTGTTGTGCAGTGCGCGCGCGCGTGTGTGTGTGTGTGTGTGTTTGATGGGGGGAGGTGCGCACTCCCAAACGTGCTCCATCCCCCATGCAGCGCACTCCCCATCGTGCTCCATCCCCTATGCTGCGCACCCCCCATCGTGCTCCATCTCCCATGCTGCGCACTCCCAAACGTGCTCCATCTCCCATGCTGCGCACTCCCAAACGTGCTCCATCCGCCATGCTGCGCACTCCCAAACGTGCTCCATCCGCCATACTCCGCACTCCCCATTGTGCTCCATCCCCCATGCAGCGCACTCCCCATCGTGATCCATCCCCTATGCTGCGCACCCCCCATCGTGCTCCATCTCCCATGCTGCGCACTCCCAAACGTGCTCCACCCGCCATGCTGCGCACTCCCAAACGTGCTCCATCCCCCATGCTGCGAACTCCCCATCGTGCTCCATCCCCGATGCTGCGCACCCCCCCCATCATGCTCCATCCCCGATGCTGTGCACCCCCCCATCGTGCTCCATCCCCCATGCTGCACCAGCATCAGCCTCTCTGCCCCCAGCATCAGCTTCTCTGCCCCCAGTATCAGCCTCTCTCCTCCCAGCATCAGCCTCTCTCCTCCCAGCATCAGCCTCTCTAATCCTAGCATCAGCCTCTCTCCTCCCAGCATCAGCCTCTCCTCTCTGTCCCCAGCATCAGCCTCTCTCCTCCCAGCCTTCCCCAGCATCAGCCTCTCTCCTCCCAGCCTCCCTCCTCCCACCCTCCCCCAGCATCAGCCTCCCTCTCCCAGCCTCCCCCAGCATCAGCCTCCCCCAGCATCAGCCTCTCTTCTCTCAGCCTACCTCTCCCAGCCTCCCTCCTCCCAGCCTCCCTCAGCATCAGCCTCCCTCTCCCAGCCTCCCCAAGCATCAGCCTCCACCAGCATCAGCCTCTCTCCTTCCAGCCTCCCCCAGCATCAGCCTCCGCCAGCATCAGCCTCTCTCCTTCCAGCCTCCTCCAGCATCAGCCTCCCTCTCCCAGCCTTCCCCAGGATCAGCCTCTCTCCTCCCAGCCTCCGTCCTCCCAGCCTTCCCCAGCATCAGCTTTCCCCTCCCAGCCTCCCTCAGCATCAGCCTTCCCCAGCATCAGCCTCTCTCCTCCCAGCCTCAGCCTCTCTCCTTCCAGCCTCCCCCAGCATCAGCCTCTCTCCTTCCAACCTCCCTCAGCATCAGCCTCCCCTTCCCAGCCTTCCCCAGGATCAGCCTCTCTCCTCCCAGCCTCCTTCCTCCCAGCCTCCCCCTCCCAGCCTCCCTCAGCATCAGCCTTCCGCTCCCAGTCTCCCCCAGCATCAGCCTCCCCAAGCATCAGCCTCCACCAGCATCAGCCTCTCTCCTTCCAGCCTCCCCCAGCATCAGCCTCTCTCCTTCCAGCCTCCCTCAGCATCAGCCTCCCGTTCCCAGCCTTCCCCAGGATCAGCCTCTCTCCTCCCAGCCTCCTTCCTCCCAGCCTCCCCCTCCCAGCCTCCCTCAGCATCAGCCTTCCCCTCCCAGTCTCCCCCAGCATCAGCCTCCCCAAGCATCAGCCTCCACCAGCATCAGCCTCTCTCCTTCCAGCCTCCCCCAGCATCAGCCTCCCCAAGCATCAGCCTCCACCAGCATCAGCCTCCCTCATCCCAGCCTCCCTCAGCATCAGCCTCCCCCTCCCAGCCTCCCCCAGCATCAGCCTCTCTCCTCCGAGCATCAGCCTCTCTCATCCCAGCATCAGCCTCTCTCCTCCCAGCATCAGCCTCTCCTCTCTGTCCCCAGCATCAGCCTCTCTCCTCCCAGCCTTCCCCAGCATCAGCCTCCCTCTCCTAGCCTTCCCCAGGATCAGCCTCTCTCCTCCCAGCCTCCGTCCTCCCAGCCTTCCCCAGCATCAGCTTTCCCCTCCCAGCCTCCCTCAGCATCAGCCTTCCCCAGCATCAGCCTCTCTCCTCCCAGCCTCAGCCTCTCTCCTTCCAGCCTCCCCCAGCATCAGCCTCTCTCCTTCCAGCCTCCCTCAGCATCAGCCTCCCCTTCCCAGCCTTCCCCAGGATCAGCCTCTCTCCTCCCAGCCTCCTTCCCCCCAGCCTCCCCCTCCCAGCCTCCCTCAGCATCAGCCTTCCGCTCCCAGTCTCCCCCAGCATCAGCCTCCCCAAGCATCAGCCTCCACCAGCATCAGCCTCTCTCCTTCCAGCCTCCCCCAGCATCAGCCTCTCTCCTTCCAGCCTCCCTCAGCATCAGCCTCCCGTTCCCAGCCTTCCCCAGGATCAGCCTCTCTCCTCCCAGCCTCCTTCCTCCCAGCCTCCCCCTCCCAGCCTCCCTCAGCATCAGCCTTCCCCTCCCAGTCTTCCCCAGCATCAGCCTCCCCAAGCATCAGCCTCCACCAGCATCAGCCTCTCTCCTTCCAGCCTCCCCCAGCATCAGCCTCCCCAAGCATCAGCCTCCACCAGCATCAGCCTCCCTCGTCCCAGCCTCCCTCAGCATCAGCCTCCCCCTCCCAGCCTCCCCCAGCATCAGCCTCTCTCCTCCGAGCATCAGCCTCTCTCATCCCAGCATCAGCCTCTCTCCTCCCAGCATCAGCCTCTCCTCTCTCTCCCCAGCATCAGCCTCTCTCCTCCCAGCCTTCCCCAGCATCAGCCTCTCTCCTCCCAGCCTCCCCCAGCATCAGCCTCTCTTCTTCCAGCCTCCCCCAGCATCAGCCTCTCTCCTTCCAGCCTCCCCCAGCATCAGCCTCTCTCCTTCCAGCCTCCCCCAGCATCAGCCTCCCTCTCCCAGCCTTCCCCAGGATCAGCCTCTCTCCTCCCAGCCTCCGTCCTCCCAGCCTTCCCCAGCATCAGCTTTCCCCTCCCAGCCTCCCTCAGCATCAGCCTTCCCCAGCATCAGCCTCTCTCCTCCCAGCCTCCTTCCTCCCAGCCTCCCCCTCCCAGCCTCCCTCAGCATCAGCCTTCCGCTCCCAGTCTCCCCCAGCATCAGCCTCCCCAAGCATCAGCCTCCACCAGCATCAGCCTCTCTCCTTCCAGCCTCCCCCAGCATCAGCCTCTCTCCTTCCAGCCTCCCTCAGCATCAGCCTCCCGTTCCCAGCCTTCCCCAGGATCAGCCTCTCTCCTCCCAGCCTCCTTCCTCCCAGCCTCCCCCTCCCAGCCTCCCTCAGCATCAGCCTTCCCCTCCCAGTCTCCCCCAGCATCAGCCTCCCCAAGCATCAGCCTCCACCAGCATCAGCCTCTCTCCTTCCAGCCTCCCCCAGCATCAGCCTCCCCAAGCATCAGCCTCCACCAGCATCAGCCTCCCTCATCCCAGCCTCCCTCAGCATCAGCCTCCCCCTCCCAGCCTCCCCCAGCATCAGCCTCTCTCCTCCGAGCATCAGCCTCTCTCATCCCAGCATCAGCCTCTCTCCTCCCAGCATCAGCCTCTCCTCTCTGTCCCCAGCATCAGCCTCTCTCCTCCCAGCCTTCCCCAGCATCAGCCTCCCTCTCCCAGCCTTCCCCAGGATCAGCCTCTCTCCTCCCAGCCTCCGTCCTCATGAAACAGGCCTGGACATAAATGATGGTACCCCTGAAAATAATGTGACAAAAGGGACATGTTAAATCAAGGTGTGGCCACTAATTAGGATCACAGGTGTCTACTATCTTGTAATCATATAAGTTAAATGGAGGGGGGCGTGACATAAGAGACACGTGGACGCACAGCAGGAACATGTGTGTCTACATGTTCCGAGTGGAATCGCATTCCACCCGGAACATTAACCCCTTAGATCTCGCTGCCAAAGTCTGGCAGCGAGATCCATATGCGCGCGGCCATGTTTTTTACTTACCGCCGCCCCCTCCGGACGTCACGTGAGTGATCACGTGACGTTCGGTGGTTGCCATCGTAGCACAGGGTCATGTGATGACGCCTGATGCTATGAAGTTTCACTTTCATTCTTCCTCGGCACGGAGCAGAGGAAAAAAGAAAGTGACTATTTCTGCTGTTTACAGCGGTATAGCTGTGATCAGCAGATAGCGATCAGCAATCGGATTGCTGATCGCTATAGCCCCCTAGGGGGACTAGTAAAATAAAATAAAAAAAGTAAAAAAAAAAGTTTTAAAAAATTAAAAAAAAAACAAAAAACCTAAAAGTTCAAATCACCCCCCTTTCCCCCATTGAAAATTAAAGGGTTAAAAAATAAATAAATATACACATATTTGGTATCGCCGCGTTCAGAAATGCCCAATCTATCAAAATATAAAATCAATTAATCTGATTGGTAAACGGCGTAGTGGCAAAAAATTCCAAACGCCAAAATTACGTTTTTTGGTCGCCGCAAGTTTTACGCAAAATGCAATAACAGGCGATCAAAGCGTAGCATCTGCGCAAAAATGCTACCATTAGAAACATCAGCTCGAGACGCAAAAAATAAGCCATCACTGAGCCATAGATCCCAAAAAATAGGAACGCTACGTGTTTCGGAAAATGGCGCAAAACGTGCGCCACTTTTATTGGACAAACTTGTGAATTTTTTTTAACCCCTTAGATACAAGTAAATCTATACATGTTTGGTGTCTACAAACTCGCACTGACCTCAGGCATCATACCCACACATCAGTTTTACCATATAGTGAACACCGTGAATAAAACATCCCAAAAACTATTGTGCCATCACACTTTTTTTGCAATTTTTCCACACTTGGAATTTTTTTGCTGCTTTCCAGTACACCATATGGTAAAACTTATGGTTTCATTTAAAAGTACAACTTGTCCCGCAAAAAACAAGCCCTCATATGGCAAGATTGACGGAAAAATAAAAAATGTTACGGCTCTCGGAAGAAGGGGAGCAAAAAACAAAAACGCAAAAACGGAAAGTGCCCCGGGGCTGAAGGGGTTAACACGGGGTGCAGCCGGGCCTCTTAATACGGCCGTGCATAGTGGAGTCTCTGTCCCTTGTGTGCGGCAGTGAGTAGTGTTCGGGTAACCCGCCTAACCTAATAGTAAGGGCGTGATAATAGGTTGCTGGCTGGATACCATGCGCATACGAGTGTGAACAGTGCCCTATGCGCGCCACTAGTGTGCAATTTACCTTGCACCTGTGAAGTGTCCATCATGTTGAGAGGTTTGTCTGCATCCTGTTGGTGCATTAGATGTGTTGGCCTGGGCTAACTGGACTGGTTGCCCTCTTTTTTGTTCCCCACTCCATCCATCACTGGACCACGGGACACCACTCCCCCTGCCCATGGAGGGGCTAATAACTCGAGCTGCCACACACCAGCGTCCCCGGGCTCCACCCAAACCCGCAGCGGTGGTCCCTCACGTTACCACACACCGTGGGTGGCGTCACGAACATTATCCCAAAACCACAAATCCCCCCTTTTATTCCCGAGGTAGCCGCGCGACGCCGCCTCGGATCCGGAGACCCCTCGAGCCACTGTGGATCCGGATCTGAGCAGCCCGTCGGCTGATGTGGTGGCAGCACACATGCATTGTAGGAAGGAATTAATCTGAAGGCAAAGTTAGCATGCGATGCAATCCCGTCCAACAAAGGAAGAGGAGTTGCAGCGCCAGAGTCCCCCACAGCTGTATGCCCCCTAGCCCATTAATATGTAAGCCCCCCAGTGCTGTATCCCCCTAGTAATGTGTATGCCCTCCCAGCAACGTGTATGTCCCCAGTAATTTTTAATGCAGCTTTTAAAACACTTGCATTTATCCATATATTTGCAAGCTGAAAATCTACTGCATACTATTAAATTATTTTTTTTATCTTGTGACACTGTAAACTCTATATAATAAGAAAGGTGAGACAAATAGAACTAACCTCACTCTTTTGATTACTTCCACCCTTTCTGTACAACAATTTATTCCTATCCTGACACAATACTTTGTAAATTTAGTATCCAATACAATACTATTATAGCATTTTACAGTACATGTAATAAGTTATTTAATGCTGCAATCTGAATCTTGAAATCATTTTCCTCTGATCACACCCTTTTTGCTCTTAAAAATTCACCATATGGACAGTTTCCCAGATTGGTAAAAAAGGGCCTGACCATAACATCACCTGACCTGAGCTAACTGCTTTATGTGCATATATAAAACAGCTCCTGGCAGTCCACCCGAGTCTTCAAATCCAACCATGGTTTGTGTATTTAGACAATGTGAACCCAGGATAAGGAATGGCATGTATAATGGCATGCATATGTCGCGGGCGGGGAGGAGGGTGTCAGCACACCGCGCTCGCCCCCTTCTGCTCGGGTCCGGCGGCCACTGCTCAGTGGTGGCTCGAGCCGTAGGCCGGATCCCGGGGGTTTCTCGAGCGGCACTCCTCGCCCGTGAGTGAAAGGGGTTTGTTGGGTGAGGGGATTGTTATAGTTCGTGACGCCACCCACGGTTGTGGTGATTGCACCACCGCTGCTCTGGATGGGGATCCCGGGGATGGTGATGGGGAGCAGCCAGGTGTTGTGTTGCCCCTCCGTGGGTAGGGGTTGGTGATCCCGGGGCCCGGTGATGGTTTGTGAGGTGCGGGGCCTGGTGGGCGCAGGGACGCGGGGGCAGCGCTGTGCCTTGCGGCACTGTGGTACTCACTCAGCCTGAGACACGGACACAGTTTGTACGGTAAACCAAACGGCTGGTAGGACGGTCCCACAGACGGCTGCACCTGCACTCCCGGTAGGTGACGGTGATGTCCCTCTTCCTTGCACCTATGGTTGACTTGTGGTAGCGGTGGATTCCCTCCGGTTACCCGCTCCCCGACTACAATCTGGGCCGGAGGAGCTCTACACTTTGCCCGCAGGCGCTGGCCCTGAGAAACTGGTGCCTTGGCGGTGGCGGCGTCTCTCTGCTTCAGGTTGGGCTGTGGCCTTCACTCGGGACTTGGTTGCTGGGGGATCTACGTCCCCTTCACTGACGGATTCGGCAAATTTGGCGACTCCTAGCCTTGCCGGGGTCCGAGAGGCCCCTGCCCTGGTGCTGACCGTCCTTCGGAACACTGCTCCAGACCACCGGGCACACAGCCAACGGGGTCCTTCCAGGAACTTCCAAACGGTCCCACTCCAGACGGTCACCGCCGTCGCTGACCTTGCTGATCTGGCCCTACACAAAGCTGGACCCTTCAGGCTTTCCTTCTTTCTTGTCACCTCACTTGCTTTCCTCCTTTTCCACTTTTACTTTCCTTACTTTCACTTGCTGTTTACTCTTGCCCTGCCTGGGCTAATCTGCCTGGTCCTTCCTGCCTCCAGAACTGTGACCTCCTTGGTGGGCGGAGCCAACCGCCTGGCCCACCCCCTGGTGTGGATCATCAGCCTCTGGAGGAAGGCAACAAGGATTTGTAGTTTAGCTGTGATGTGCCTACCTGGAGTGTGGGGTGTGGTGGTGTTGTGACCTGTGACCCCTGGCTTGCCCAGGGCGTCACATTCCCCCTTAGCAAAATGCAGACCGTCCGCGGGCTGCCGTCCTACACCGGTTTTATTTTTCTGAAAAAGATAACATTTGGTAATTCAACATATACATTTTTAATAACTCTTCCCAAGAAGGGAGGCACATTTCTTAAACGTTGCAACGGTTTACGGTTACGGTTTCCGCTCTCTCCCACCCAAGCAACCTGGCCCTGATGCTGCCCCTAAAACCCAGGCAGCACCCCTTGACCCACAGTCCAGCACACGGTACCCGAGCGGGATCTGTCCTTCCCTCCAGAGGGTAGCCACCGGTTCCTTTGGTGGCTGGGCCCCAGCCTGCTCTGCTGAGGGCCCTCCCTCCAACCTGCCTCTCCGGAGGCGGCATTGCGGAAAACAGTAACGGTAACCAACATATTTACAAGCCACTAACGTCTGTGGTTGCCCTGCAAGTTCACGGGCTTGTCCATGGATAGTTCCCATGCATTTTTAAACGGTCCCCACGGGGACAACAGTGCCGGCTCCGGCCGGTTCAAATCACAGCAGACAATCTGGTGAAAACTCGGTAATCATCACTTTCATCATCTTTCAAAACTTTTCCAACAACCAAACAACTACTCTGCACATTCCCTGACCCCTTTTATCACAGAACGGTCTCCCTGTACCTAAGTGGGGGTCTACCTAGGTTGGAACGGGTGGACCTTCGGGGCCCGGTGTCAGTGGTGCTGGGCAGTGGGGTAGAGGGAACAACTGGTTCCACCTCCCGGCTTTCGTGTGGGACAGGTGGAGGCATAGGGGAGCTGGGCATAGGTTCATCCCTGGGCATTGGCATCGGTTCTGGCTCACGGTTGACCGCTTCCACTACTTCTTCATCCACAGGTTGTGGGAACAGTATCACTGGAAGAATCACCGCGCCGTTCTGCATAGGCCAGTCTGCGGGGAAGTCACCCATCACCGTGTGGATCACCTCTTTTTCCTTTTCCGCTGGGGGAGGAGCTGGCACCTCCGGCATGGTCCTCAAGGCTGGTGGGCACCTTTTCAAATGGTCCCGAGAAACCGTGGCCAAAGTGCCCCCTTGGTCGCGACTGATCTGGTAAGTCTTTCCATTTTCCCATCCGGTGGGCTGAATGACATAGGGGGTTTGTTCCCACTGATCATCCAGCTTGTGGGTTTTTCTCTTCCGCTTCAACACCACATCTCCAGGCTGGAAAGGCCCGGCAGCCGCTCTCTGATTGAAGTGCCGATCCTGCTGTTTTCGACTCTGACCCAGGTTCTTCTCCACATACTCCTGAATCTGTCGGTACTGCACCCTCCGCCGGGCATCCCATTCAGCCGTTGCGGGGAGCGTCTCTGGGGCTTCCAATCCCATTTCCAAATCCACTGGCAGCCGGCCAGGCCGAGCTCTCATCAGATACGCTGGGGTGCACTTTGTCGAGCTGGACGGGATATTATTGTACATATCGACCAAGTCAGGCAGCTTCTCCGGCCACAGGTTCCGTTCCTCTAGTGGCAATGTCTTGAGGAGGCCCAGGACTAGATGGTTCATCTTCTCACACATACCGTTGGTCTGGGCATGGTAAGGAGTGGTCCGGATCTTCTTGCAACCATACAGCTGACAAAACTCATGGAATACCTCCGCTTCAAAGGCTGGACCTTGGTCAGTGAGCACCCTCTCAGGGTATCCATGGGGCCGACAGAAGTACGCCTGGAACGCTCTCGCAGCGGTACGGCTGGTTAAGTCCTTGACCGGGACAACCACCATGAACCGAGAATAATGGTCCACTATGGTCAGAGCGTAGGTATACCCACTTCGGCTGGGGGTGAGCTTCACATGGTCCAAGGCGACCAGCTCCAACGGTTGGTGTGTAACGATGGGATGCAGGGGGGCCTTCTGGCTAGCTTCATCCTTCCTCCTAAACGTACAAGGACCACATTCTCGACACCAGGCTTCTACCGATTCCCGCATCCCACTCCAATAGAACCGCTCTCTTAACAGCATCTCCAGCTTCTTCCATCCGAAGTGGCCGGCTCCATTATGGTACGCCTGCAGAACGGTGGGCACATCAGCCTGGGGAATAACCAGCTGGCGGGTCTTCTCGTGGGTCTTCGGGTTAATCAGCTCCCGGTACAGCCTTCCCTGATGCAGGCACAGTCGGGCCCGTTCTTTCCACAAGCGTTGGGCCTCCGCTGGGGCGGCAGGGTCCATCCCGGCGGCGCCTTGCTCTACCAGGTTCTTGACCAAGCGGACCGCAGGCGCCTGATTTTGAGCTTCTTGCCACTTCTGACTAGGTAGCGGATCCAGATTCACCCGTTGTTGATGGACATGGATCTTCTCACCTGATGGCCGGTGGAATGCAGGCAACTCGATCTCCTCGAGGTCATCATCTTTGCACTCACCTTCTGACAAGTGGGGCATTCGAGAGAGGGCATCAGCATTGATGTTGACACGACCGGCCCTATATTTGATGGTGAAGTCGTAGTTGGCTAGTCTGGCTACCCACCGCTGTTCTAACGCACCCAGTTTGGCCGTGTCCAGGTGAGTCAACGGATTGTTATCCGTAAAAGCGGTGAACTTTGCGGCGGCCAGGTAGTGGCGGAACCGCTCGGTGATAGCCCACACCAGTGCCAGGAGCTCAAGCTTGAAAGAGCTATAGTTCTCAGGGTTCCTTTCGGTCGGCCGGAGTTTTCGACTTGCATAGGCAATCACTTTCTCTTTGCCTTCCTGGACCTGGGATAGGACTGCCCCCAAACCCACATTGCTGGCATCAGTGTGGAGAATGAATGGGCAGCCGTAGTCCGGATACGCCAGGACCTCTTCTCCGGTCAAAGCCTCCTTCAGCTGACGGAAGGACTCCTCATGCCTGTCCTCCCACACCAGTGGGGCTGGTCTTCCCCCTTTGGTCTGTCCCACGAGGAGGTCTTGCATGGAGGCAGCCATCTTCGTGTACCCCTTGATGAAGCGCCGGTAGTACCCCACCAGACCCAGGAACTGCCTTCTCTTACTGTAGTTGGTCTCGGCCAGCTCTGGATGGCAGTGATCTTCTCAGGGTCGGGAGCGACACCATCCGCACTCACCACATGCCCGAGATACTGCACCCTGGGCTTCAGCAGGTGGCATTTAGAGGGCTTCAATTTCATCCCGTACTTGGCAAGGGACGCGAACACCTCGGCCAGGTGCTCCAGATGGGCTTCATACGTCTGGGAATAAACAATCACATCATCCAAGTACAGCAGGACGGTCTCGAAGTTTAAATGTCCCAAACAGCACTCCATCAGCCGTTGGAAGGTCCCAGGGGCATTGCACAGCCCAAACGGCATGCTATTGAATTCGCAAAGCCCCATCGGGGTGGTGAAGGCGGTCTTCTCCCGGTCTTCTGGGGCCACGGCCACTTGCCAGTACCCACTGGTGAGGTCCAGGGTCGAGAAATAATTTGCCGTCCGCAGCGCGGCCAACGATTCTTCAATACGGGGCAGCGGGTAGGCATCTTTGTGGGTTATCTGATTAATCTTCCGGTAGTCCACACACATCCGCATGGTACCATCCTTCTTCTTGACCAGTACCAACGGAGCGGCCCAGGGACTACAGCTATCCCGAATGACCCCTGCCTCTTTCATATTCCTCAATATATCTTTGGCACACTGGTAATGTGCAGGGGGAATAGGCCGATACCTCTCTTTGATAGGGGGGTTTTCCCCAGTGGGATGTGATGTTGGACCCCTTTGATCTGCCCGAAGTCTAGTGGGTGCTTACTGAATACCTGTTCATACTCCTGCATCACCCTGTATACCCCCGCTTTGTGATGTGTAGGGGTATCGTCAGTGCCCACATGTAGCTGTTGGTGCCACTCTTTCACCTCCCCCTGCGGTGGGGAAGTGCTGGTAGCAGGTGGGGAGACTGAGGGACTGGTTTCATGGATGGTGTGAGGATCTAGAGTGAGCAGTTTGGCGATGGTAGCATACCGGGGAAGCCTGACCTCTTCCTCCCCACAATTCAACACCCTCACGGGCACCCTCCCCTTTTTCACGTCTACCACCCCTCGGGCGGCTATTACGGTGGGCCAGTGCTCGGAGGGTATGGGCTCCATCATGGCAGGGTAGTCACGCCCCTGAGGTCCTACGGCTGCCCTACACCAAATCATCATCTCACTTCTGGGGGGCACAAGCAACGGGGCCGCATCCATCACTCTCACGCCACCAATCTCTCCTCCTGTTGAATTTACATGCTGGCGGTACATCAAGGCACGAATTTCACGCTGCACAGCTCTCTGTCGGCTCCCTGCCGCCGTGGCGGCCAGCTGTTGCAATAGGGCCAACACATCACCCATACAGTGCTCCATCACATTGGTTCCCAGCACTATCTTCGGGTTATGATCACTGGGCTCATTCATGATCACAATCATACCCTGGTGTTGCAGTTCAGCTTGCCCCACTGTCATGGCCACCTGCTTATACCCCACTTGGGTCAAAGGGAGTCCATTGGCAGCAATCAGCGTTATACTAGTATCTGGGGGTGCCAGCTCGTCCGTCCCCCAATACCGCTGGTACAATGTGTATGGTATGGTGGTTACCTGAGATCCAGTGTCCAAGAGAGCCATCACCGGTATACCGTCCACAACCACAGGAATGATGGGTCGAGCTCCGATATACCGATCCCGCCAGTCCGAGGGGCCACGGAGTTCTACTCCTGAGGATTGGCCCGGGGCCCCAGGGGTTGCTCGTTTAACGGGCACTCTCGATAGTAATGCCCCGGCTTACGGCACTTGTAGCAGATTGGAGGCCTGCTCCGCGGGGGATTAGCACCTCTCCGCTGCATCCAGGGTACATCTTCAGGGCTGTCAGCAAGCTGTATCTGTGCTGGAGGCTGAGGTCTGGTCAGAGGTTGTAGTGCAGCAAGGATTTTGGCAAGGTCTCCGTCCATACGACGGACCTGGGCTGCCAGTTCTTCCACCGTGCTGCTCGGGGCTGCAGGTATTGGAGAGGTTGGTTTGGCTGAGGGGCGGGGCGGGTTCCAGAACTTCGGCAGCTGGGGGCTGTAGTGCTTTAATGGCCCGCTCCTTCAACACAGCAAAGTCCACATCAGGGTGTTCCAGGGCCCACAGCCGGAGTTGTTTACGATCCTCAGGGGACCTCATCCCCTGCGCAAATTGCTCCACTAACATCTTGTTGCTATCCGCCTCATTAATAGGGTTCACCCACTTCAGCGTGCGGAGGGCGGTCTGCAGACGTAGAGCATAGTCCCGAATGCTATCCCCAGCTCGTTGCCGGCACTGGTAAAACTGCATCCTCAGCTTCAGTCCGGGTCTCGAAGGCAGTCTGTAGCTTCTCAAAGATGGTGGCTACAGAGAGCCGGCCCCCCTCGGCCCAGGTCTCCGCTTCCTGCTCCGCCGCACCGGTTAGCTGGCCTAGCACTATCGCTGCACGTTGCTTATCAGTCAGGGGGTACAGCTCTAGCAACGTGTTAAGCTTTTTCCGGAAGGCCTGTAGGGCATCCGGTTTCCCGTCATACTGCGGTAGCCAAGCAGCTCCGGGCGCATAGGGCAAGGAGAACGGCATGACCTGAGCGAGCGCGGGGGCCGCGGCACCTCCCGCCGGTACGGCCAGGACCTGGGCAGGCCCATTCCCATCCGCGGGTGCCGCTGCGGCTGCGACCACCGCTCCTCCAGCGGCTCCGTCGGGCGCAGACATCTTGTTTCCGTCCCCCTTAGCTCTTTCCGGCCCCTCCTCTCTCGGGGCGGGGTCTTGGCCTTCGCGCCTCTACTGCTCGAGAAGACGCTCGAGCGGGAACTTTTCGCGCCAAAGATGGCGGCTTCTGCAATTTTTCTGCCGGATACCTCCGGCGGTAACAAGGCGCACCTCTACCAGACGGCAGAGCGGTAAGATCCTGTTCGTGACGCCAAGTTGTCGCGGGCGGGGAGGAGGGTGTCAGCACACCGCGCTCGCCCCCTTCTGCTCGGGTCCGGCGGCCGCTGCTCAGTGGTGGCTCGAGCCGTAGGCCGGATCCCGGGGGTTTCTCGAGCGGCACTCCTCGCCCGTGAGTGAAAGAGGTTTGTTGGGTGAGGGGATTGTTATAGTTCGTGACGCCACCCACGGTTGTGGTGATTGCACCACCGCTCCTCTGGATGGGGATCCCGGGGATGGTGATGGGGAGCAGCCAGGTGTTGTGTTGCCCCTCCGTGGGTAGGGGTTGGTGATCCCGGGGCCCGGTGATGGTTTGTGAGGTGCGGGGCCTGGTGGGCGCAGGGACGCGGGGGAGCGCTGTGCCTTGCGGCACTGTGGTACTCACTCAGCCTGAGACACGGACACAGTTTGTACGGTAAACCAAATGGCTGGTAGGACGGTCCCACAGACGGCTGCACCTGCACTCCCGGTAGGTGACGGTGATGTCCCTCTTCCTTGCACCTATGGTTGACTTGTGGTAGCGGTGGATTCCCTCCGGTTACCCGCTCCCCGACTACAATCTGGGCCGGAGGAGCTCTACACTTTGCCCGCAGGCGCTGGCCCTGAGAAACTGGTGCCTTGGCGGTGGCGGCGTCTCTCTGCTTCAGGTTGGGCTGTTGCCTTCACTCGGGACTTGGTTGCTGGGGGATCTACGTCCACTTCACTGACGGATTCGGCAAATTTGGCGACTCCTAGCCTTGCCGGGGTCCGAGAGGCCCCTGCCCTGGTGCTGACCGTCCTTCGGAACACTGCTCCAGACCACCGGGCACACAGCCAACGGGGTCCTTCCAGGAACTTCCAAACGGTCCCACTCCAGACGGTCACCGCCGTTGCTGACCTTGCTGATCTGGCCCTACACAAAGCTGGACCCTTCAGGCTTTCCTTCCTTCTTGTCACCTCACTTGCTTTCCTCCTTTTCCACTTTTACTTTCCTTACTTTCACTTGCTGTTTACTCTTGCCCTGCCTGGGCTAATCTGCCTGGTCCTTCCTGCCTCCAGAACTGTGACCTCCTTGGTGGGCGGAGCCAACCGCCTGGCCCATCCCCTGGTGTGGATCATCAGCCTCTGGAGGAAGGCAACAAGGATTTGTAGTTTAGCTGTGATGTGCCTACCTGGAGTGTGGGGTGTGGTGGTGTTGTGACCTGTGACCCCTGGCTTGCCCAGGGCTTCACACATATGCCTCAGTAACATACATGCCACTCAGTAATGTGTATGCCCACGCATTCATTGACATGTATGCCTCCCAGTAATGCGTATGCCTCCAGGTAATGTGTATGCCCCCAGTAACTTGTATACCCCCCAGTAATGTATCTGCCCCCAGCCTCCACTGTAATGTCTATGCCCCCAGCCCTTCCTGTGATGTATATACTGTAGTCCCCATATCTCCTGTGATGTATATACAGCAGTCTCAGTGTGCACTGTGTGGCTATGTCTGTTAAAGTGATGGTTATCATGCAGCACGCCTTGCACAGCCACATGCCTGGGAGGAGCTTGGAGGGAGACAAGCGGGGAAGGTGAATGAGGCTGCTGCCGGCTTCCACATATTAAAGATATCTCTAATATGTGTGTGGGGCATGTATGATGTGTGTCTTTGTATGTCAGTGTATATGACTGTGTATATAGTTATGTCTGTTTAATATGTATTTTTGTGAATTTGTCTTCAATTATGTTTGTGCATGTACATGTGCTAGGAGACCACTGAGACTCTTCTGCCTGGGGCCCACAAAAACCTGGTGCCAGTCCTGCTCATGATGCATAGTGTGAGGCACCATTATTTTTCAGGGTGAAAGCTTTTGCAGTGGTATTGTAATCAAGGGACACAGGTTGTGGCAATATTTTCAAAGTGCGCAATTTGTCAAGTAATAGTCATGGGGGCACAGTGTGTGGTGCTATGGTTTTCAAAGAGAACAATATACACTCTTTTCTATAAATTACATGAAACAAATATTGATAACATCGAACACTTATTCATGTTATTTAGGTTAACATAATATAAGGAAAACATAAAAAAGGCTACAAATAGCATACTTTATTCAAAATATTGATGTGAAACCAAACTTATTTCATATCTAGATTAAAAAATTACAACATACTGACATGTTTTGACCACACCGGTTTTAATCATAGTGGCTTCATCTGTAATGCCTTTTAAAACCACTAAACCCCTCCTACACTGTTTTGCCACCATATTACAACAAATCATGTATAAAACCTCACAGTTGAATATATTGAATATACAACCCCTGGCAAAAATTATGGACTCACCTGGCTCTGAGGATGTTCATTCAGATGTTTACTTTTGTTTAAAAAAATCAGATCACAGACATGGCACCAAACTAATGTCATTTCAAATGACAACTTTCTGGCTTTAAGGAACGCTAAAAAAAAAATCATGAAAACATAATGTGGTAGCCAATAACGGGTACTTTTCAAGACCAAACAGGGGAAAAAAATTATGGATTCACTTAATTAGGTGGAACAAATTATGGAATCACCCTATAATTTTTAATTCCCAAAACTAACACCTGCATCAAATAAGATCTGCTCGTTAGTCTGCATCTAAAAAGGAGTGATCACTCCTTGGGGAGCTGTTGCATCAAGTGGACTGACATGAATCATGGCTCCAACACGAGAGATGTCAATTGAAAAAAAGGAGAGGGTTATCAAACTCTTAAAAAAGGGTAAATCATCACGCAATGTTACAAAAGATGTTGGTTGTTCACAGTCAACTGAGTCTAAAATCTGGTCCAAATACAAACAACATGGAAAGGTTGTTAAAGGCAAACATACTGGTAGACCAAGGAAAACATCAAAGCGTCAAGACAGGAAACGTAATGCAATATGTCTCCAAAACAGGAAATGCACAAAAAAACAAATGAGGAACAAATGGGAGGGAACTGGAGTCAATGTCTGTCACCGAACTGTAAAAAACTGCCTAAAAAAATAGGATTTACATACAGAAAAGCTAAACAATAAAAAGATGACTGCCTGAAGAGAACATGTAAATTTCCAGTCATTGATGATATGGGGCTTCATGTCAGGTAAATGCACTGGGGAGATGTCTGTCATTACATCTTCAATAAATGCCCAAGTTTATATTGAAATTTTAGACACATTTTTTCTCCCATCAATTGAAAGGATGTTTGGGGATGATGAAATCATTTATCAAGATGATAATGCATCCTGCCATACAGCAAAAACTGTGAAAACATTTCTTGAAAGAAGACACATAAGGGCAATGACATGGCCTGCAAATAGTCCGGATCTCAATCCAATTGAAAATCTTTGGTGGAAGTTGAAGAAAATGGTCCATGAAAAGGCCCCAACCTGCAAAGCTGATCTGGCAACAGCAATCAGAGCAAGTTGGAGCCAGAGTGATGAAGAGTACTGTTTGTCACTCATTAAGTCCCTGCCTCAGAGACTGCAAGCTGTTATAAAAGCCAGAGATGGTGCAACAAAATACTAGTGATGTATTGGAGTGTTTTGTTTGTTTTTCATGATTCCATAATTTTTTTCCTCATAATTGAGTGATTCCTTAATTTTTTCCCCCTGTTTGGTCTTGAAAAGTAACCGTTACTGGCTAGCACATTATGTTTTCAGGATTTTTTTAGTGTTTCTTAAAGCCAGAAAGTTGACATTTGAAATTACTTTAGTTTTGTGCGATGTCTGTGATCTGCTTTTTTTAAACAAAAGTAAACAACTGAATTAACATCCTCAGAGCCAGGTGATTCCATATTTTTTGACAGGGGTTGTCCAAATAATTAGAAGACCGTACGAGATCAAAAGATCCATACTAGAAAAATATCAAATGTATAATATTTGAATCATGTACATTAAGTACCTATCATTAGTCCACTTTTATTTAATTAATGTGAGCAGCCCCAGATTTGTGATTTTCTAAATATGAGTTATTGTCCAAAGTGCGTGGAAGGAACCCTTATGACTCCCAAAAGCCAGGCCGAACTTCCTGTTTGCTAGATCCCCGCTTATAGAGCAGAATCTCACAACCCTCCATGGTTCTCCTTGCAGTGCAAGTGTGAGATCTCACGTATTGTCTCAAGAATCTGAGTCTTTGCATTAACTTAGCGCTGCCTCATCCTTTACTAAGTGGTTAAAAATGAGTTAGTGCAAAGAGAAAAATGTTGCAATATCTTGTCCTTTCATTACAAGACGGGCAACAAAGAGTTATAAGATTCCACAACTTGTTTGTAGCAAAAGTCGGCCTTTCAGGGCATTAGAATAATCCACTGGCACTTTTGACAATAATTTATATTTAGAAAAATCGCTGGTCTGACATTTCCCTAGACTGGAGAATCAAGAATCCACTTTGCCTAGCCACTTAGGAGTACCTTACTAAAGTTACCTCCTCTCATTAGTATCTTAACTAATTCTAATCCAAAAACCTTTAAATTCTTAGTACTGCCATTATGTCTATGAATGAAATGTTTAGCCAGATATGCTTTATAATTTATTGTATTTTGCTCGATTTCTGTAAGGTATTCCACAATTCTCACTTTTACTTTATGGATGGTACAATGAAAATAAATAAGATTACAATTACATAGCCGACATCATCTGTATCACAATGAGTAAAAGATCTGATTTCATCATTTTTAATGTAGCTTTTAAAACACTTGCATTTATCCATATA
This sequence comes from Anomaloglossus baeobatrachus, assembly GCF_048569485.1. Lineage (NCBI taxonomy): Eukaryota > Metazoa > Chordata > Amphibia > Anura > Aromobatidae > Anomaloglossus > Anomaloglossus baeobatrachus. Next base: position 364,368,877 of record NC_134353.1, read on the forward strand.
TGTGCAAGCTGAAAATCTACTGCATACTATTAAATATCTTTTTTATCTTGTGACACTGTAAACTCTATAAAGTAAGAAAAATGAGACGAATAGAACTAACCTCACTCCTTTGATTACTTCCACCCTTTCTGTACAACAATCTATTCCTATCTCGACACAATACTTTGTAGATTTAGTATCCAATACATTACTATTATAGCATTTTGCATGTAATCAGTTATTTAATGCTGCAATCTGAATCTTGAAATAATTTTCAATAATAATAATAATAATAATAATAATATGGACAGTTTCCTACATTGGCAAAACAGGGCCTGACCATAACATCCCCTGACCTGAGCTAACTGCTTTATGGGTGTGACGCCCTGGACTATCAGGTCGTCACAGGGTATTGTGCAATCTGCCCTTCTGCACAGTATCCACATCCTCTTTGGTTACGGATCCCTGGCCTTCGGTGTTGCTAAGAGCAGAGCCAGTCAAAACCCTAGGAACACTCTGCACCACACCCACCAGACACACCAATGGGGGGCCTGAAGGGAATAGGGCCGCCCACTTGGGGGGTTGGTAGGGGAGAGTCAGAGGTGTTAGGAGCAGTGTGGAGTTGAGAGGTGACTCTCGAAAGGAGAGGTCACAAGGAGAGTAGAGAGTGGAGAAGGAGAGAGGATGACAGGAGCAGGGCTCCCTGTAGAATACTGGGTGGCAGACGTTGGTCTGAGCCTGGTAGGACCTGGAACCCCGGTCGCAGGGGATCGTGTCAAGGGACATGGATCTGCCATGGAGGGCAGCGGCAGCCTTGAGCCATCTTCTTCGGGAAGGGGACAGGGCACGACGGGGTACATTGACCCTAGGCCGGGAAGTAGCTTCACACATCCTGGTAATTTACCTGACGAGGGTGAAGTCTTCAAGATTCATCCTCCACCCGCTCCAAAATCGGGGTACTAGCGCAACGAGGGGGATAGGACTTTCCCAAAAACATAGTTAGCCATACGGGTGAGCGGGACCCGACTAGTTCTACACTACAGGGTCCAAATAGTGAAGAAAGTGCCACGGAAAAGGTCACAGGCTAACCAGCAACACCAAGGGGCACAGATCCACGCATGCTCCCTTCCTGCTGCAGCGGTGCTCAGAATTCTGGTTTACAAGTTGTCGGTGTCAGTATTCTTGGACTGATTGAGTACGCAGAAAACCTTTTCCTCCCCAACAGCACCCCTCTACCACCATCATCGGGCCCCGGGGCAAAACTCCCTACCAACGGAGAGGTTAAACACCTTGCTGCCATACCACCGCAACCGGGCGCTCCCAACAGCAGCGGTGGTACTCCATCTTATTACGCAACGTGGGTGGCGTCACGAACTTCTAACCCCCCTGTACATATCTCCCTTTTCACTTCGAGTGTCCACACGACCCCCCGGGTCGGAGACCCCTCGAGCCACCACGATTCCGGATCCGAGCGGCTCGGTCGCTGACACGGGGGCGGTACATGGGCATATATAAAACAGCTCCTGGCAGTCCACCCGAGTCTTCAAATCCAACCATGGTTTGTGTATATGGACAATATGAACCCAGCCTAAGGAATGGCATGTATAGTATATTTGGGATGACATCTTGATGTCTCGAAAGTAGAGTAAAGCAGTTTACAAAATAGAACCTTATAAAGTTTCCTCAAAGTAGCATCCCCTCTAAAGGCTCTCATATATATTAGACTAATGTTCGATAAACCCATCAATATTGACAGGTCCAGCCCACAGTCCACCGTATAATGGGGCACTCTATGCTTCCTTGACACATGATGGCAGGGGAGATAAAGATCCGACATGTCAAATTTTTAACTGCCGATCCTTTTGTTCTCTAAGATATAAGCCACAGCCAGAATTGTCTAGGAGTGGCTGTCTCATAGAGAACACATGATTGATCGGCAGGACAAGCGCTCCCGTGTATGTGAGAGTCAGGCAAGGCAGCTGCCATTCAAATTGTGCCCCGCTGGATCAGAGTCTGATTAAACCATTGCTAGAGGCATCTTTATGCCCCATACTAGACTAACGTCAAAGAAACACACCAACATCAATGATGATGTCGATGGAGATAATCCCCCTTTACTCCTCTTTGGTCAGACCTCATCTGGAATATTGTGTCCAGTTCTGGGCACTACATTTTAAAAAAGACATCAACAAACTGGAGCAAGTTCAGAGAAGAGTGACGAGAATGGTGACTATTCTGCAAACCATGTCATATGAGGAACGGTTACAGGATTTAGGATTGTTTAGCTTGAAAAAGAGAAGACTGAGAGGAGACCTAATAGCTGTCTACAAATATCTTAAAGGCTGTCACACTGTAGAGGGATCAGTTTTATTCTCATTTTCATAAGGAAAGACTTCAAGCAATGGGGTGAAACTGATGGGGAGGAGACACAGATTAGATATTAGAAAAAACATTTTGACAGTGAGGGTGATCAACGAATGGAACAGGCTGCCACGAGAGGTGGTGAGTTCTCCTTCAATGGAAGTCTTTAAAAAGAGGTTGGACGGACATCTGTCTGGGATGATTTAGTGAATCCTGCTTTGAGCAGGGGGTTGGACTAGATGACAGAGTAGGTTCATTCAAACTCTACCATTTTATGTTTCTATGATTCTATAAGGATCCAGCATGTTCAATTCCAGACTGACAATTTTTGTTCTCTAAGTGACAAGTCACAGTCAGAGATATCTCAGCAGAGCGAGTGCTCCTGTGTTTGTTCAGTTTGCAAATCATATGAGGGGCTTAATTGTGAAATCCAAAAAAAGCTGCATGTTGGTTAGGAGTTGTGCTAGGGGGTACTTAAATTACATTAATTTTGGTTGATGTTAATAAACTCCGGTATGGTTGCGACAGTGCCCTTTCATATCACCAGTACATTATTATGAAAGGTATAGAAGGTGACAATTTTGACCTCATTGGGGCATCCTCAATTTTCAGAAATACTTTTTAGAAAAAATTGAGTTTGATGTGAGCAGACTCAGATTGACTTGCAGGAGACTCCTCCAGTGGGCCCCTTTGTAGTAGTATGTCACTTAACCCCCAAAAATGATCAATAGTTGGTACAATACACTTTTTTCACTATGTACAGACAAGACAAGTATCTCCTCATTCATTTTACATTCATTTTACAAACTACCAGCTATATTGTTATATAGAAGCAGATACATTTGTGAATGTAATATTTGCATGTAGTTGATTAGTGGGCTCCCAAAGTCAGTTACTGGATCATGAGAGTATAGATTGGACCTCTAGAGGTGATACTTACCATTACCTTTAAAGCCAAATGGTGTTGGATACATTAATATATTCTTGTACTTTCACACAAAAACTGTTATCAACCATACAAAATTGTTTAAACATCTAAGCTGTCCTTCAAAAAGCCTTGAATGTTATACAGTAGATCGCAAAAGTGAGTACACCCCTCACATTTTTGTATATATCTTATTATATCTTTTTATGGATCAACACTGAAGATATGACATTTTGGTACAACGTCAAGTAGTCAGTATACAGCTTGTATAACAGTGTAAATTTGGTGTGCCCTCTAAATAACTTACCATACAGCCATTAATGTCAAAACTGCTGGCAACAAATGTGAGTACACCCCTAAGTGAAATGGTCAAATTGTGCCCAATTAGCAATTTTTCCTCCTCAGTATCAAGTGATTCATTAGTGTTACAAGGTCTCATGTGTGAATGGGCAGCAAGTATGTTAAATTGGTGTTATAGCTCAAATACTCTCTCATACTGGTCACTGGAAGTTCAGCATGGCACCTCATAGTAAATAATTCTCTGAGTCATGGGTGTGCCACGGTTGACAAACAGTCCCATGGTGTCCATCTGTAGAAGGTGGCTGCACAAACTGCTCCCTGACATTCTAATCTTCCTGCTGTGGTATAAATCCTATGTATCCTCTCTGCTTGGGGTTTATCCCTTTCCTTTTAGGACTCTGCGGATATCCTCACCTTTCAGCTGCTAATCATCATCACTTCCCCTGGTGTCCTTGTACACTCACATTTTCCATAGGTGTTTGCTGGTGATAGAGTTATATTCTTGTACAGGTCTTGGATGCAAGAAGTCGGCTTGCAATTATCTGACGACACATTGTCGTTTGTTGCTATTTCTCTCAATGAGTCTTCTTGAAGACAAGTTATTCACTCACACCCCCTGTTTGTGCTCCCTGTGTCTTCTTGAGAGCTTAGTGGGGTTGAATAAGTGCTCATCGCATTCGTTCATAACCTGGTGCCCTTTTCAGGGAGAGCCAGGGACAGGTATTCTGCTCAGCACATAGGTGCAGAACCTATCTAAGGTGGTCAGGGGAGCCAGGGGCCAGCAGAAGGTTTGGACATGGGTCTCCCTTCCTTTCCCTGTCACCGTACATGTGGTACTTCCCCATACCTAGCTTGACACTCTGAGGATCTGAAAAAAGAATTGTTGCTCTACATAGAGATGGTCTAGGCTATAAGAAGATTGCCAACACCCTGAAACTGAGCTGCAGCTTGGTGGCTAAGACCATATGACAGTTTAGCAAGACAGGTTCCACTCAAAACAGTCAAACAAAGAAATTGAGTGCACTTGCTCAGTATCATATCCAGAGGTTGTGTTTTCAAAATAGGCGTATGAGTGCTGCCAGCATTAATGCAGATGTTACGGGGGGGGGGGGAAGCCTGTCAGTGCTTAGACCTCACACTGCATCAAATTGCTTGCATGGCTGTCGTCCCAAAAGGAAGGCTCTTCTAAAGTTCATGAAGACAAACAGACTAAGGACGTTGATTACTGCAACCATGTCCCGTGGTCTGATGACACTAAAATAAACCTATTTGGTTCAGATGCTGTCAAGTGCATATGGCGGCAACCAGGTGAGGAGTAAAAGACAAGTGTGTCTTGCCTATAGTCAAGCATGGTGGTGGGAGTGTCATGATTTGGTGCTGCATGTCTACTGCTGGCTGTGGGGAGCTACAGTTCATTAATGGAATCATGAATGTCAACATGTACTCTGTTATACTGAAGAAGATCCCCTCCCTTCAGAAGCTGGGCCAAATATGATAACGGCCCCAAACACAGCTTCAAGACGATCACTGGCTTGTTAAAGAAACTGAGGCTGAAGCATGTCTGCAAATCTAAACCCTCCTATACCACGGAAGGTCTAGTACATCCACCAGCTCCGTGATGTCATCATGGAGGATGGAAGAAAATTCCAGTGGTTCCTGTGAAGCTCCATTGAACTCCATGCCCAAGAGAGCTAAGATAGGGTTTGAAAATTTTGAAAATAATAATGGTCACACAACATATTATTGACACTTTCGGCACAATTTTGACAGCAGTTTTGAAATTAATGGCTTATTTAGACGCACACTGTCATACCAGCTGTACACTGACTATTTTACATTGTATCAAAGTGTCATGTCTTCAGTGTTGTCCCATGAAATTACGGTATGTATGTCAGGAACTGCAAGTACCCATTAACCCAGACACCAGGCCTCTAATTGAGAGATTCAATGTTTGAGATTATGGGTCTCAATAGGAGAGGAATTGGCATTACCGGAAAATCACTCTATATCATTTTACTCAGATCACCCAAATGTAAAGCTTCATTGAGTAGTTTCTCCAAATTAGCTTTGATCAGAGGTGGGTTCAACAGACTGTCCACAATAGGTTTTACAAATATTCAGTATTGAAGACTTGATTCTTATATAATTCAGCTCCTCTTCGCTTCATCAGTGATCCTTCCTTGTCTGAGGCACTGACTATGATGACCATATTCTTTCTAAGTTCACCAATAGCTTTTTGTTGAATAGAAGTCAAATTTGGACTATTTAATCAACAAGAATTAGGAGCAGTGCTGACTTTATGGAGTGCTTAAATTCTGTTTTCAGTACTAGTTGGAAATGATGCAGTGCAGTGACTCATAGTACCACCACATTTTTATTTTCTTAGACAATATCTTACAATAACACAACATTTTTTAACTTTTCATATGTTTCCTTTTATTCCTGACATCTCTTCATTGGAAAGATTTGATTCAAGTTATGTTGCTCTTGAAGGAGTTTCAAAGAATCCTAAAATGAGAACCATTATTGATGTAAAATATTATGTTTCTGTGAACCTAAAATCTACTTACATTCCTAATAAAGATAGTAGAAGAGTTCTTTACAGTCAATTATCCTACAAATATGGAAATAGGATTAGGTGGGAAAAGGTATCAAATTGAATATAAATGTTATATTTCAAAATTTATTTCATACTTTCATGCCATTCTTGGTTTTAATATCATTTTTTTTCATGCTTAGCACAAATAGATCAGTCAGCTGGTCCCAAAAGTTGGATATAATAAGGATATATTACAATCTATAGATAAAAGTATTGGGACACTAAGGGCCGCTTAACACGCTGCGATATCGTTACCCCATCGTTTGTGCAACACAGGCAAATCGTTGCCCGTGGCGCACAAAATCGCCCGGACCCGTCACACTACTTACCTGCCTAGCGACGTCACTGTGACCGGCGAGCCGCCTCCTTTCTAAGGGGGCGGTTGGTTCGGCGTCACAGCAACGTCACTAAGCGGCCGCCCAATCAAAGCGGAAGGGCGGAGATGAGCGGGACATAACATCCCGCCCACCTACTTCCTCATTACGGGCAGCCGCAGGTAAGGTGATGTTTCTGGTTTCTGCGGTGTCACACGTAGCTCTGTGTGCTGCCGCAGGAACGACGAACAACATCGTCCAAGCACCAGCAGCGATAATTGGGAATATGGAGTGATGTCACCGATGAGCGATTTTGAACGTTTTTGCGACGATTCAAAATCACTCATAGGTGTCACACACAATGATATCGCTAAAGCGGCCGGATGTGGGTCACAAATTCCGTGACCCCAACGCGATGCCTTTAGCGATATCGTAGCGTGTAAAGCCACCTTTAGACATAAAATTCTACATGAGCTTTTAAGACTTTCATTTCTAAATCTATAGGCCTTAATATAGAGTTAGTTACCCCTTTGCAAGCATAACAGCTTCCTCACTTCGGGAAAGATTTTTATAAAATTTTGAAGCGTGTTTGTTGAAATTTTTGGCCATTCATCTAGAAAACCATTTGTGATGTAAGCTACTGATGATAAAAAAGGACCTCTGCCAGTGGCATAAATAGAGTTTGATGGGCCCCAATGCAAAGTTTAGACCTGAGCCCCTCCTCCTTCCATGCACCGACACTCTGGGTATGGGATAATGACACCGACACTTGGCTCTATCCCTCAGAACCCAGATTTCCCATGATCTGAAATCCCTCTTTCTGTCAGCACCCACCTTTCCTATGTTCTGATATCCATCTTGTCCTCGGCACCCAGCTTCCCCATGATCTGCTACATATCTTTCCCCTCACCACCTAGCTTTCCCATATCAGAGCATGGGAAGCTATGTGCTGAGAAAAGTTGCATAGCAGAGCATAAAACTTTTCCATCCCATGCTTGTATCTTTGTCCCCCTGGTATATAGTTCTCCAAATACAATAATGGCTCCCACATAGCCTTCCATATAGTATAAAGGGTCCCACATAACCCTTTATATATTAGAATGCATCCCCATAGTCCTCCATGTATTATAATGCATTTTCCATAGTCCTCCATGTATAAAGTAGCCATCATAGCCCTCCAACTATTATAATGCAACTCCCATAGTCCTCCATGTATTATAATTCACCCCATAGTTCTCCATAAATAATGCACCCCATAGTACTCTATATATTACACTGCATCACATAGTCCTCCATATATTATAATGCACCCCCATAGTCCTCCAGGTTTTATAATTCAGCCCCATAGACCTTCATATTGCTTTATGCAGCCCCATAGTCCTCCATGTATAATGCACACCTATAATCCATGTATAAGCTGTCCATCATATTGTATCATACAGCCCCATACTCATCCATGTATATTGCACCCCTATTGTCCATGTATAAAGTGTCCTTCATATTGTGTTATGCAGCCGCATAATCCTCCATGTATTATGGACCTCTATAGTCCATGTATAATGCATCCCCATAGTCATGTATATGGTGTGCTTGATATTGCATTATACAGCCCCAGACTCCTCCATGTATAATGCACTCCTATAGTCCATGTATAATGCAGGGCCATAGACCTCCATGTATAATGCAGCCCCATAGACCTCTATGTATAATGAAGCCCCATAGACCTCCGTGTAAAATGCAGCCCCATAGACCTCCGTGTATAATGCAGCCCCATAGACCTCCATGTATAATGCAGCCCCATAGACCTCCGTGTATAATGCAGCCCCATAGACCTCCATGTATAATGCAACTTCCTAGGTCTGTGGCCACAATGTAATCACTGATTAAAAAAAACTAACAACAAGTCCTTACCTCTCCGGTCAGAGCATCCTCCCATCCTGCGCTCTGTGCTCTGCAGTCTTAGCCCAGCAGTCACACAGTGGTGACAACACTGCGCTCTGCTGCCCTAAGACGTCGCGCGCAGTCACAGGGGGAGAATAAAGAAGCATTGCGCCGCTCTATGCTTAATCATTGCTGCGTGTGACTCACAGGCCATATAGCGACCGCGTGGTCTGCCACTGAACAGCACAGCTCACAGAGAGGAGCCAGCTGCTGATCTGTAGGGCGGGCACCAGGCCCCTAACCTGCCGGGCCTGGTCACGATGGCGACCTCTGCGACCGCGCGATACGCCCCTGGCCTCTGCGTTCTAGTTCATGCCAAAGATGTTCAGTGGGGTTAAGGTTAGTATTATGTGCAGACCAGTTAAGTTGTTCCACACAAAACTAACCCAACAATGTCTTTAAGGACTTTACTTGGCTTTACTTGGTTCACTGGGGAACAATCATGCTAAAACAGAAAAATGCCGTCCCCCAAAGTGTTCCCACAAGTTGGCACATGATCCAGCAATAAAAGGGGAGCAAACTGGGCCATTGACCATAGACCACACCCTCCACCATGTTTCAAGCAGAAATTGTAGTGATAATACAAGTTCTGTATTATCAAGGTAATTTTCAAAGTTAAGACTGCAGCAGGACCATTGGTGACATCACAGTCATGTGACCATGATGTCATCAAGGGTTATTTACATGGCAGAAGTTTAGAGGAACTGAAGAGAAGACAGTCTAGTTTGCCCTCTGTAGTGTGTGTCTATGTATGTACTGTAAGTATATACATATGTATGTGTTTGCTATATGAATATATATATGTGTATGTGTGCTGTATCTATATACATGTGTATGTGTCCTATATGTCTGTTTTATGTATATTTCACCTGCTGCACATATGTGTCTGTGCTGTGGTAATACATATGTATGTGTGCAGTGTGTATATACAAATGTGCATGTGTATACTGTATATACATGTGTATGTATTTGATGTGTGTATATACATTTACAATGCCTTGAAAAACTATTCATACCCAGTGAACTATTCCACATTTTTAAGTATAGCTACAGCTGTTCTGTGAAGGCCTCAGTGGTTTGTTTGATAATATTAGGAATCAAACTGCATCATTTAAAACAAGGAACAAACTAAACAGGTCGGGGACAAAGTTGTGGAGAAGAGTAAAGCATTGTAAAGTTTAAAAAAAAAATAGCCCAAGATCTGAAAATCTTACAGAGCAACATTGAATCCATCATGTGAAAATGATGCAAAACTGCAAACCTACCAAGAAATGGTTGTCCACCTAAACTGACATCCCAAGCAAGGAGGTCATTAATTAGAAAAGGTCACTGTGGAGTAGCTGCAAAGATTCACAATTGAAGTGGACAAATCTATCCACAGGACAGCTATCAGTCATATACTCAAGCAAATCTGGCCTTTCTGAAAGAGTGGCAAGAAGAAAGACATTTTTGAAACAAGCCACAAGTAGTGCCATTTGTTGTTTGCAAAAAGCCAAGTAGAAGAACCAGCTAGCATGTGGAAGAAGGTGCTCTGGTGAGATGAGACCAAAGTAGAACTTTTTGAGCTAAAATCATTATGTGTGGCATCAAATTCACACTATACATATGTATTAAATATGGGGTCTATTTACTGGAGAACTCCTTGGCACCCTTGGGTCCACTTCTGGAACGTACTTCTTGCACTTTGTAGCACTTAGTACTTTGTTGGTATGTATTATACATCCTGAAATTTCTGGACTTGTTTATCAATGCAGCCACTATTCCCACTACAAGGGTATTATTGTCTACAGGAGATTCAGATTTTATTAACTGCTTTTGTCCGTGTGATGCCTGGGTGCTTGTACCCATTACATTTTCTTATGCATTGTATTCTATATATACTGTTTGTGATTGTCTTAGTCAGTCCTTTGGGACTTTTTATGTGATTGTTCTAATAAAATGTGTATTTTTTATTTGACCTTATAACTCCTTGTCCTTCTGGTTTATACCCCTTCAAATATGGTGGTGGTAGCATCATCATGCTGTTGGGATGTTTTTCTGAGAGGGAACCTGTCAGGTCCCAAATGCATTCTGAGCTATTTGTTCTGTTGCCTACTACCCTCTTCCTACCATCCCTTTCTTGTAATATTGTGGAATATGAAAGTAATAAAAAATGTTTTATTAGTTACATATTCACTATCTAAATGAGCAGGGTCTCTTGCCCCATGGGCGTCACATCGCCCTGTGGGCGTTTGCTTGTATTCCGTGGTATCATGCCCCTTTGGGTGTGATACCATGGATTTACATGTGCGACGTCACCATCAGCGTCTTCAGCTCCCGCGCCTGCGTACTTACAATTCCTGCAGCCGTCATGAGGGTGCTTGCATCTATGCTTCAGATGCGCTCTGTGCATCTGTGCAGGAGTCTTCTGTGTATGTGCAGAGCGCATCTGAAGCAGAGAAGCGAGCAATCTGATGACTGCTGCAGGAATGGTAAGTGCGCACGCGCGGGATCTGAAGACTGATTGTGACGTCGCACATGTAAATCCATGGTATCACGCCCACAGGGGCATGATACCACGGACTACATGCAGACGCCCACAGGGCGATGTGATGCCCATGGGGCTAGAGACCCTGCTCATTTACATAGTGAATATGTAAGTAATAAAACGTTTTTTTATTACTTTCATAGTCCACAATATTACAAGAAAGGGATGGGTAGGAAGGGGGTATTAGGCTACAGAACACCCTGCTTATAGCTCAGAATGCATATGGGACCTGACAGGTTCCCTTTAAGCAGAAACTGAAGTTGATGAGATGATGGGATGGAACTAAATACAGGACAATCCTGGGGGAAAACCTGTTAGAGGCTACAAATGTCTTGAGACAAGGGCGTAGATTCACCTTCCAATAGGACAATGGCTCATACTACCAAAGTTACAATAGTATGGAGCACTACCATGCTCACTCATCACTAGTGACCACCTTTCACTGCAATTACTACAGCACTACCACTCAAAATGCTTGTTACGAGTACCGAGCAGCGGTGCATGGTGGTGCTCGCTCATTACTAGTGGTCATTAAGGATGATCGAATACCTCAAATATTCAGCTTCGCGAATATCCGACAAATAGGTCGCCGCTACCGTATATTCGATGCGCAATTTAAGTCTATGAGAAGCCCGAATAGTTCCGAATAGTTGTTATGGTTATTAATTAATAGTTGGACTTACATTGCGCATTGAATATTCGCGAAAAGTCGAATAGCGGCGACCTATTTGGTAAATATTCACAAAGCCGAATATTTGAGGTATTCGATCATCCCTAGTGGTCATATAAAGAATTGACTCAGGGGAGCTGAGTACAAATGCATGTCACAAAATTCAGATTTATATTTTTTAAATATTAAGAAAAACATGTATCATTTCGTTCACACTTCACAAAAAATTGTTGTTTTGTGTTGCTAAATCATATAATAAAATCCCAATAAAATACAATTTAACTTTGTGTTTAAAGAGAAAAAAATGTGGAAAAGTTCACGGAGTATGAATACTTTTCCAAGCCATTGTACATCTGTGTATATACATGCATATGTACAGTGGGGAAAATAAGTACTGTACTTTTCGTTTTATAAGACGCACCAATTATAAGATGCACCCCAAATTTAGAAAAAAAAAAAGGAAAAAAAATACAGGGTCCATCTTATAATCTGGTGCTCTCTTACAGGAGGAGGGGTGGCAGTGGTGGTGGAGCAGGGTCACAGAAGGCAGGGGCGGTGGTAAAGTATTGCGATGCTGCAGGCGGTGCAGCAGGGTCCCTGTCCCAGATACTCGGTGTGGGCCCTGTGAGACAGGAGGAGCATCCAGAAGCTGTCAGCGGTGCGAGCTTCAAAGAAATGGTGCCCGGAGATGGTGCATGCGCAGATGGAGCTAAGGGCTCAATGACAAGCCGAGATCTCATCTGCGCATGCACCACCTAAGGACACCATTTTCCTTAAGTCCGCTGTAGGGAATCAATGGGCCGGAGGTGGCGTGTGCACAGATGAGATCTTGAGTCAAGAGCTTCATCTGCACACGCGCCGACTCCAGGCACCATTATTTGAAGCCCGCACCGCCAACAGCAGTCCCTGCCTCACCGCCCACAGCAAAGCGTCTAGCACCAAGCCCGCAGCACAGCCCACCGCCCGCAGCACAGCCTGCTGCACGCAGCACAGCCCGCCAAATGCAGTAAGCCTGTGTGGCGCCCCTGACCTGGTCAGGCACCACTGAGTACTGCACCCATGCTGGGGACAGTACAACACAGGTAATCCAGAAGGCTGACGGGGGTGTGGAACACAGGCGCATAGTAATCAGCTCTCACACATGTACCCATGAGAGGACCCCTGGGGATCCCAGGAGGGGGAAAAGCCTTGACCTTCACTGGAATAGTGGAGGGGGCCAAAAGCCTCCATCTCCTCTCAAGGGGTGTGGTGGAGAGTCTGGTTGCTAGGTGGCGTAGGCAAGAACAGGAGAGGAGGAGCAGTGAGTCAGTTAGAGGAGAACTCCAGAGGGCTCAGTGAGGAGCAGACCTGTGGGGCTGTTGCTGTCTAACAGCGCCCGCGCAGTGGCTACAGACGGGGGAGAACGGTCAACTAGGAGTGCTGCCTGAAAGCCAGCTTCAGCTAGAGAGTGCACGGAGTGGGAAGTAAGGAGACTGCTAGAGAGCACCAGGCCCAACCGGGCGGCAGATCCCGAAGCGAGGATAGATTCACCTTTCCCTGCTAAACCTGCCGGTGTGGGGCTCTTACAGCCCACACCACAACAACCAAAAGCCGCAGCCACGTAACCGCAAGTAGGGCCCATAGGTCACAGGAGGCAAGAGGCTGGAGTGGCCTGGCCCGGGGAACAAGCACACGGCAAAACAAGAAGGGGAGAGAGGCTTGGAGCATCTTCCCTGGGTGACCCCCATAGGGACTCAAAGTCGGGGTCACCCCAAACCACCAAGGGCTAAGGAAGGCGAGTTTGTAGTCACCCTCATACAGTCAGCCGGAAGGATACCTGGTTCCCACCTGGTTCATCCCAGCTACGCCGGGTTACTCACCCTGCCACCTGAAGTGAGTAAAAACCCTGAAAGACACTCTGCCTGTGTGTGGTCATTCTGCGACTTGTGGTACTACAGCTTTACAAAGGGCCCTGGGGCTTGCCTCACTCTCAGGAGGCTACTACACCCGACTGCACCCACCATCAGCCCCAGGTGCCTCCTAATCTGCAGTGGCGGTCCCCTCTGACCGCAAATCTGAGAGTGGCGTCACGATCAAAACTGAAGATTCCCTACCTGTGACCAGCACCAGCTACGTGGAGTCCCTGAAGGTATGCACTGATACAACACCTGTGGGGCTTCACATCTGGCGTCACGAACAGGATAAGGACTAGACCTGTTCAGACAGGTGACCATGTGCCTGGGCGGTCCGCTTGAAAAATTGGAAGCGCCGCCATATTGCCACCATGAAAAGCGCGCTGAAAAACAACAGCAGCCCGCGCTGGAAGAAGTTACCGCCCACGAAGAGGTGTGGCTACCCAGAGATCCCCTGCGGAGGTCTGACCTTGCCAGCTATGAGAGTGGAAGCGTCGAGAGACGGCGGGAAGGAAAGGAAGCCACAAGCCTGCTGCTGGGAGAGGAGCTGCTGAAAGAGGCAGAGCAGAAACTGGACAGCTTGTTACAGGAGGCAGCGAAGAGTCCACTGCTGGGAGACCGTGCAGAAGACGGCGCAGAAGAAATGGCGTCTGACCGCAGGAACCCAGAACCAGGCTCCGCTGCCTGGTGGTACCGAGAGCTGGCCCAGTTTTGCAACCGGCTGGAGACCCGGGTCGTGGAGCAGATTCGGGAGGAACGGATGGAACTGCAGGAGATGACCGCGGCGGTTCGGGCCTATGAAGGGAGAGCTGCGCGCCGGGTGTCAGGCGGGACGGCGACGACGCAGACCCCAGTGCTACCAACAACGGGTGAGTCGAATGATGCCCCGGCCCGCGCAAGTGCCCCGACCCCTGCTGCCACGTCCGCGGTCCCTGAAGAGGCGTCCGGTGCGGCGACGCTGAAGCAGGCCGCAGCCACGCCAGGTGCGGCCCTCCAAGCCCCAGCGGCTGCAGCGATGCCCTGCTCGGCCCACCAAGACCCAGTCCCTGCAGCGATGCCCTGCCCGGCCCGCCAGGACCAGGCCGCCGCCATCCTGGGCGCGGCCCGCCAAGACCAGGCCGCCGCCATACAGGGCGCGGCCCGCCAAGCCCAGACTGCTGCAGCGACGTCCAGCCCAGCCTGCACAGAGCCCCCTGCAACAGCGACACTGATCCAGGCCGCCGCCATGCCAGGCGCGGCCCGCCAAGACCAGGCCGCCGCCATCCAGGGCGCGGCCCGCCAAGACCAGGCCGCCGCCATGCCAGGCGCGGCCCGCCAAGAAAAGACTACCTCAGCATTTACCCCGGCCTGTAAGGCCAGAGCAGACACCGCTCCCCGGTCCACAGAGGTCCCTGATAGGCAGCCCACGGTGGGTGAAGACCCTGCATATTGGCAGATGAGGGCTGACCTGGAGGCCAAATTTCCACAATGGTTGGTGAGCCAGTACATACCCCCTCCGCATACCCCAAAGAGTCTCCTGATAACTCCTGCAGCAGCTACACCAAGGAGTCCCCCACCTGGGCCGGCTGAAGAGCATCCATCCCCGGAACTGCCACAGCTGGAGTGCCAGGAAGAACTAAGGGGGAGAGGAGGCCAGGAAGCAGAAGGGTTGACTCCGACTCCAGTGCCACCAGTAGCAGTTGTGTATTCAGAGCCGGAAATGCTGCCATACTCCCGCTGGGACGAGGAGGACCTGACCCCCTCTGCAGAAGAAGAGCTGCCTAAGAGCTTCACCTGGGAGCCCACAGGCATGGATCCAGCCCGCAAGACACGGCGCAGAAGAACACAGTTTGCTCCAGCACCACAGTCTCCAGAGCAGAGAGCAGTCACCGCCAGAGACCTAAAGGAGAAGCGTTTGTTGAGAGAGTCCAAAGCCCAGGCTAGAGGACCCCTGTGTTATGGCGTAGTGGAAGACTTTAATCTGAAAAGCGGCTATGGATTCATTGTAGCACCAGGAATAAAAGAAGGGATATTTGTAAACCGCAGAGATGTGAACGCTCATCTGCCAAGAGGACACCCTTGCAGAAATCTAAAGATGGGAGATTCCGTTCAGTTCACCCTGCATCAAGGCGAAAGAGGATTGTATGCTCTGGACGTAACGCTATGTCCCAACAAACCTTATAGCCATCCCATGCTACAAGAAAGACAAGAAAGACAAGAAAGACAAGAAAGACAAGAAAGACAAGAAAGACAAGAAAGACAAGAAAGACAAGAAAGACAAGACAGAGATAAAGAAACGGATACAGAAAAGGAATCAGATGCAGACCAAGAAAG
This sequence comes from Anomaloglossus baeobatrachus, assembly GCF_048569485.1. NCBI lineage: Eukaryota > Metazoa > Chordata > Amphibia > Anura > Aromobatidae > Anomaloglossus > Anomaloglossus baeobatrachus. The sequence continues at coordinate 364,384,698 of NC_134353.1, forward strand.
GAAAGACACAGAACCTATAGATGAGGCAACCACAGATGAAGACAGAGACAAAGAGCAGGAAAGTCACAGGTGCCAGTGCCCAACGTGCCCTCGCCCTAGTGAAAAAGAGGAGTAAAGTAAAGTACAGAAAAGAAGTACAGAAGTTACAGTTTTGGAAGTTTTGTTTGCAACGTTAAAGAAATGCGCCCACAAAAACTATTGTGAGAAATAAACTTTAAGGCTATGAACTTGCTATAGCCACAAACTCTCGCAGTGTAAATAGTTACACCAGTGGCACCACCACCAGGGCCAGCCTGTTTAGGGGCTTGGCTCGTCTGCAACCAGGAGGAGCCCGTCCGTATATAGGGCCTTGGCTCACCTGCAACCAGAGAGCACGCCTGTTTATGGGGCCTTGGCTCACCACCACAAAGAGGGTACCTGGTCAGCACCAACTGTGGAGGCCGCCTCTGCATCCTGCCAGAAGAGGCTGAAGGCGCGGATCCACCAGGCCAGGTATACCCTGAAGACCACCAGCCCATGAAAGCCGCCTCTACATCCTGCCAGAAGTGGCTGAAGTCGCGGCCAACGTGAAAGGGTTTTGGGTGGGTTAACGGACTTGTGGGTGGAGGGTGGTGATGTATGGTACCTGGTGCTTTTAAAAATGTTTTACATGTTTTAATGTTTTATGCATTTTAAAAATGTTGTCTTGCAGCCCGAGGACGTGCTGGTGATAACTAAGGGGGAATGTGGCGCCCCTGACCTGGTCAGGCACCACTGAGTACTGCACCCATGCTGGGGACAGTACAACACAGGTAATCCAGAAGGCTGACGGGGGTGTGGAACACAGGCGCATAGTAATCAGCTCTCACACATGTACCCATGAGAGGACCCCTGGGGATCCCAGGAGGGGGAAAAGCCTTGACCTTCACTGGAATAGTGGAGGGGGCCAAAAGCCTCCATCTCCTCTCAAGGGGTGTGGTGGAGAGTCTGGTTGCTAGGTGGCGTAGGCAAGAACAGGAGAGGAGGAGCAGTGAGTCAGTTAGAGGAGAACTCCAGAGGGCTCAGTGAGGAGCAGACCTGTGGGGCTGTTGCTGTCTAACAGCGCCCGCGCAGTGGCTACAGACGGGGGAGAACGGTCAACTAGGAGTGCTGCCTGAAAGCCAGCTTCAGCTAGAGAGTGCACGGAGTGGGAAGTAAGGAGACTGCTAGAGAGCACCAGGCCCAACCGGGCGGCAGATCCCGAAGCGAGGATAGATTCACCTTTCCCTGCTAAACCTGCCGGTGTGGGGCTCTTACAGCCCACACCACAACAACCAAAAGCCGCAGCCACGTAACCGCAAGTAGGGCCCATAGGTCACAGGAGGCAAGAGGCTGGAGTGGCCTGGCCCGGGGAACAAGCACACGGCAAAACAAGAAGGGGAGAGAGGCTTGGAGCATCTTCCCTGGGTGACCCCCATAGGGACTCAAAGTCGGGGTCACCCCAAACCACCAAGGGCTAAGGAAGGCGAGTTTGTAGTCACCCTCATACAGTCAGCCGGAAGGATACCTGGTTCCCACCTGGTTCATCCCAGCTACGCCGGGTTACTCACCCTGCCACCTGAAGTGAGTAAAAACCCTGAAAGACACTCTGCCTGTGTGTGGTCATTCTGCGACTTGTGGTACTACAGCTTTACAAAGGGCCCTGGGGCTTGCCTCACTCTCAGGAGGCTACTACACCCGACTGCACCCACCATCAGCCCCAGGTGCCTCCTAATCTGCAGTGGCGGTCCCCTCTGACCGCAAATCTGAGAGTGGCGTCACGATCAAAACTGAAGATTCCCTACCTGTGACCAGCACCAGCTACGTGGAGTCCCTGAAGGTATGCACTGATACAACACCTGTGGGGCTTCACACCTGCAGCATGGCCTGCCGCCCGCAGCACAGCGCCCGTCTGGAGTGGTCTGTAATTTTGTATCGCAGGTACACTTCAATTGTGACAAAGAGAGTAAAAAAAAAAAAATCAAGAAAATCACATTGTATGATTTGGAAAAAATTAATTTGCTTTTTATTGCATGAGATAAGTATTGGATCACCTACCAACTAGCAAGAATTCTGGCTCTCACAGACCTGCTATTTCTTCATTAAAAAGCCTTCTTACTCTGCAGTCTGGGGCTCCATGCAATATCTCACGTCGTGGGTTAAGGATGATTCTGAGAAAGGTCAAGAAGTAGAGCCCAGAACTACATTGGAGGACCTGATCAATGACCTGAAGAGAGCTGTGACCACAGTCATAGATTAGAATCCTGCAGGGCATGCAAGGTGACCCTGCTCATGCTACCACATGTCTAGGACCGTTTGAAGTTTGTTAATGACCATCTGGATGATCCAGAGAATGCATGGGAGAAAGTCATGTGGTCAGATGAGACCACAATAGACGTTTTTGGTATCAACTCCACTCGCTATGTTTGGAATAAGAAGGATAAGTACAACCTCAAGAACATCGTCCTAACCTTGATGCACGGCTGTGTAAACTTTATAATTTGGGGTGCTTTTCTGCAAAGGGGACAGGACGGCTGCACCCTATTGAAGGAAGGATGGATGTGGTCATGAATAACAAGATTTAGGCCAACAGCCTCCTTCCCTCAGTAAGAGCATTGAAGGACGGTCATGGCTGGGTCAACCAGCATGACAATGACTGGAAACACACAGCCACATTAACTGAGTGGCTCCGTAAGAAGCATTTCAGGGTCTTGGATTGGCCTAGCCAGTCTCCAGACCTGAACACAATAGAAAATATTTCAGGGATCTAAAACTCGATGTTGCCTAGCGACAGTTCAGAAACCAGAAAGATCTGGAGAAGATCTGTATGGAGGAGTGGGACAAAATCCTTGATGTAGTGTTTGCAAACTTGGTCAAGATCTACAGGAAACATCTAACCTCTGTAATTGCAAACAAAGGTTTCTGTAGCAAATATTGTTTTGTTTTTCTATTGTATCAAATACTTATTTCAAGCAATAAAATGCAAATTAAGTATTTAAAAATCCTACAATGTGATTTTCTGGATTTTTTTATTCTGTCTGTCATAGTTGATGTGTACCTTTGCCAAAATTTGCAGACCTCTCCATTCTTTGTAGGTAGGAATACTTGCAAATCATACACGTCACACAGGGTGGGGCCACGGTCTGACTGCAACCAATTACAGACACCGGAACTGCCGGTGGGTGGGAGAAGCAATGAATATGTACGAGGCTAATGAGCGGCCCCGGAAGTAGTGTTACAGCCACACAGGAGACTCAGTGAGTATAACGCTCCTGCTTTATTCCCTATTTTCTGTTTTTAATTTTTAATTATCCGGACAGCCGAATCCATAGCTACATGGGCTGCATGTTTGGGGTCGGTGCACGGATACTAGGTAACCGGTATGGATCTTGAATTTTACAGTCGCTTTTCGCCCATTACCAATTATTTATTCAACTAATCTTTGTAGACAAACAACATTTCAGCTCCTCCATAGATCCATTTTCAAGCAAAAGCCGATATGTTTCAGGTCTATTAATTATGGGTGAATAAATAACACTTTATCCACAATGCAACTAAAATCTTTTAAAAAATTGACCCATGTGTTAAAAAAAAGGTCACCTAAACCCCCCCACTGGATAAAGGAGAAGACCAGCTGGAGAGGCAGTACAAGTACAGAGGAGCTCCAGGGAATGGAAGCTGAGTACGTTTTTTATCTCAGCACTGCCAGTGGCCCATTTTGGAAAGATATTTCAGCAATGGAAAATGCTGTCACGTTGTGAGGTGTATGTCATCTTACCTTAATTGCCTGTACTCTGCTTATCCATTGCATTGCTTTCTTGTCATCAGGATCTTGAGAATGTCTCAAAAGTCCATTATAGGCTTGTCTGAGATGTTTCAGCTCAATTAACACAGCTGTAACCTGTTGTAATAATAAACAGCTTACAGAATGAAGAATCCATAAACCAGAACATATTGCAGTTTACAGTTTGTCCACCCATATCCTGTCCACCGCCATTAACTTGAGAACGGCGGCAGCTATAGGCATAGCAGTGGTGTCTAGGTATAGTAAAGTATCCATGCGCTATGCAATAAAATCACCTATAGCTCCACCTGGTGGAAAACAACGGAGTTAGCATTTTTATCTCAAAAACGGAACGAGATAGAGAAAAAAAAGTGAATTACAAGGTTGTAGAGCATCATCAATTCAACACCTTGCATACAGAAATGATATGATTAGAACGTGTAAAACTCACAAGGCTGCGAACATGAAGCGATACCTCATGGAGACCTTCCTACAAGTCATTGGGTATGGTGACTGCGTAGAGTGGCCTCCACGCTTACCTGACCTGACCCCATTGGACTTCTTTCGGTGAGGTCACATCAAACAGCAGATGTATGCGACCCCTCCACCAACATTGCAGGACCTACGACGACGTATTACAGATGCTTGTGCAAACGTGTCACCTACCATATTGCACAACGTGCAGCAAGATACAGTATGCTGTCCAGAGTCCAGATGTGCATTGCAGCTGACGGTGGCCACTTTGAGCATCAAAGTTAAATGAACGCCATATGCGTGACCAGCATTCAATGTTTTTTTTTGGGGGGGGGGGCATAGGTTTAAAATCATAGCACTTCTGTATGCAAGGTGTCAATTGGTATTGAATTGATGATGCCCTACAATTTTTTAATTCACTTTTTTTCTCTCTCATTCCGTTTTCGAGATAAAAATGCTAACTCCGTTGTTTTCCACCAGGTGGCGCTATAGGTAGTTTCATTGCGTAGCTCATGGCGACTTTACTATACCTAGACACCACTTCTATGTCTATAGCTGCCGCCGTTCTTAAGTTAATGGCGGTGGACAGGATATGGGTGGACACACTGTATAAGAGGCAGATCATCAGTCCTGGAGCAGCCAAGGATTTACCAGGTGAGTGATTGGTTTTTTTTTTTATTTAATACATTTTCTGCAGAATTTTCTAATCTGTATAGAGGCCTTTACTAAACACTGAATGTTTATTAATTCAATATCTAAACTGTAAAACAGTGTATGAAGGTAAACACATGCAGACACTATGATGGATATTTATTAATATTGGAATGCAGACAGTATTCTCCATATGCAGCTATGAAGCCATGCCACCATTTTCAGACACTTTGCAAGGGTTAAACATGCTGATTTATAAATTATGATTTTGTAGTCTATATGAACAGTATTCTATTCAATGCCACGTAAAAGACTAAATAATAAATATATAGTTTATTTTAGTCTGAGTACATCCACAGCCAGGGCTGTATTTGGCCTTCATGCTGCCCTAGACACTTTAAGTGGTCGTGCCCCTTACTGACAACGTAAAACTTTGAGTCTGTGCACACAACATCTATGTAAGGTTGATCTATTCTGTAACACACTTGAAAAAGTGCTAAACGCTATAAGAATGAACACCTGCACTTGCTGCGCATACGTTCACTTTTTTTTAGGTTCTTTCAACAGCCTCAGGTTTTCAAAGACACTAAGAGGTTTTTCAGCTGCTATCGCTTGGAAGTTGCTGTCTAATACTTAATATAATTTCAATAATAAAAAAAAAACAGCAGTCAAAAGATGTTAAAAAGAAGCCAAAAAAAAGAGGCAAACAAATAATATGGAGGAGCAGTCTTATGGGCCCTTTGCACACTACGACATCGCAGGTGCGATGTCGGTGGGGTCAAATCGAAAGTGACGCACTTCCGGCGTCGCTCTCGACATCGTAGTGTGTAAAGCATTTTTGATACGATTAACGAGCACAAAAGCGTCGTAATCGTATCATTGGTGTAGCGACGGTCATTTCCATGAATTGGGAAAGACCGATGTTACGATGTTGTTCCTCGTTCCTGCGGCAGCACACATCGCTGTGTGTGAAGCCGCAGGAGCGAGGAACATCTCCAACCTGCGTCCCGGCCGGCTATGCGGAAGGAAGGAGGTGGGCGGGATGTTTACGTCCCGCTCATATCCGCCCCTCCGCTACTATTGGCCACCTACCGTGTGACGTCGCTATGACACCGCACGACCCGCTCCCTTAGGAAGGAGGCGGTTTGCCGGCCAGAGCGACGTCGCAGGGCGGGTGAGTGCCTGTGAAGCTGCCGTAGCGATAATGTTCGCTACGGAAGCTATCACCATGATATCGCAGCTGCAACGGGGGCAGTGACTATCGTGCTCGGCATCGCAGCATCGGCTTGCGATGTCGTAGTGTGCAAAGGGCGACTTACCCTTGTATCAGCTGCTGGATTCAGTTTTCAATTGGCGGGACCCGAAAATGATTTAGGAGGAAGCAATCCAAGAAAGCTTAAAGTAGAAAAAGGCAGAGGCAAATCCAGCGATGTTCCTCAATGACCAGAAGATGTAAGTAAAATCATATAGTCTTTATTGGAAAAATATTAAAAATCCAGCCAGAGTAGCAGTGACGAAACGTGACATGTTTTGTCACTGCTACTCTGGCTGGATTTTTAATATTTTTCCAATAAAGACTATATGATTTTACTTGCATCTTCTGGTCATTGAGGAACACCGCTGGATTTGCCTCTGCCTTTTTCTACAAAAAGAAAATGCAAGTGTTTTCTAACCTGTCCTCCACGTGAGAATCTCAAAAGATTTGCAGATGTCTATAAGTCATAGTTTGCACATACCATAACAGTTCATATACTGTACCCTTTAGATAGTAGTTAACGTGCCCATGCACAGATTAGAGTTGGCCGAACCCGGAGGTAGACAGGTTCGGTCGACAGTCTGATTGTCGGGGAGATAAGGACCCAGCATGTCCAATTTCGGACTGTCGATCCTTTTTTTCCCTGGGAGGTGAGCACACCACCTGAGATGTCTAGTAGTGTCTGTCTCATAGAGAACACAAGAGCACTCAATAAAGTGAACGCTCCTGTTTATGAGAGAATAAGACGAGATACCTGCCAGCCGAATGATGGGACACCTGTCTATAGTGTATGGGGGCTTTAGTCAAATACTCGTTTGGCTGATGTATGGACTCATTGACACAGCGATATTAGTCTGGCACAGACACCATATAATTATCTACTATCAAGTCTAATAAATTAAATATTGCTACATCTATACGACTACATCACCAGAATCAATCTCAAATCATGACTACACAACCAGAACCAACCTCAAATCACTACTACATCACCAGAACCACCATTGGTACATGAGTTTATCACCAGAACCCACATCTATACACGACTACATCACCAGAACCACCATCTATACACGAGTACATCACCAGAACCACCATCTGTACAAGGCTACATGACGAAAACCACCATCTGTATATGATTACATCATCAGAACCAACCTGAATTCAAGATTACATCGCCAGAACCAAGGCCCGCCCAACATATAATTTTGTGGCATGAAACTGCAGCTCCTAGTCTGTCTTTGACAATGGTAAGGAGATACTAAGGGCGGCGTTGCACATTGCAACATCGCACGTGCGATGTCGGTGGGGGTCAAATCGAAAGTGACGCACATCCGGCGTCACTTTTGACATCGTAGTGTGTAAATCCTAGATGATACGATTAACGAGCGCAAAAGCGTCGTTATCGTATCATCGGAGTAGGCTCCGACTTTTTCAAAATTACGCTGCCGCGACAGGTACGATGTTGTTCCTCGTTCCTGCGGCAGCACACATCGCTGTGTATGAAGCCGCAGGAGCGAGGAACATCTCCTTACCTGCCGCCGGCAGCTATACGGAAGTAAGAAGGTGGGCGGGATGTTTACATCCTGCTCATCTCCGCCCCTCCGCTTTGATTGGCCGCCTGCCGTGTGACGTCGCTCTGACGTTGTACGACCCGCCCCCTTAGGAAGGAGGCGGGACGCCGGCCAGAGCGATGTTGCAGGACAGTTGAGTGCATGTGAATCTGGCGTAGTGATACTGTTTGCTACGCCAGGAATCACAATATATCGCTGCTGCGACGGGGGCGCGGACTATCGCGTGCGACATCGCAGCATCGGCTTGCAATGTCGCAACGTGCAAAGCCCGACTAAGAGTTGTTACCAGCCATCATCAGACTGTGGACCAAACAGGAACCACAGTACTGATGCTGCAGGCAGTAGCACTATTAAACATTTAAAAAGTACATTAACTTTTGGGAGTTATCTTCTAAGGTTTACGTCCATTAACTCTCAGCACATTGGTGTGCCTCTGGATCCTGAGATCCCCATAGATTGCTGAAAAGACCTCTTAGAAGTGCACAACTTAGGAGACAAGACTATGACTTTCACCTGCATCCGCTCTGTGCACTCTTCTTAAAGAAGTTTTCAGTTGTGGTTGGGGAATTTCAGGTTCAGATTCCCTATAAGGCTATGTGCGCACGTGTGCGCTCTGCACTGCACCGAAAATGTGCGCTTCAGAGCGCAGCTGAAAAGCTGCGTTCTGAAGCGCATGGTGCCGGCAGATTCGTGCGCTCTGCATGCTGCCTCTCCCTATAGACAGCATGCAGAACGTGTGAAGCCCCGCATGTGTAGTGTCGGTGCATTACCTTCAGGGACTCCACTTGGATGGAACAGTCTGGTCTTTGTCACAGGTAGGAAATCTTCTATTTGTCGTGACGCCACTCTCAGAATTGCGGTCAGTGGGGACCGCCACTGCAGATTAGGGGACGCCTGGGGCTGATGGTGAGTGCAGTTAGTTGGAATAGCCTCCTGAGAGTGAGGCAAGCCCCAGGGCCCTGTGTAGGTGCGTAGTACCACAAGGCGCAGAATAACTCCACACACGCAGGATGTCTTTCAGGGATTTTACTCACTTCAGGTGGCAGGGTGAGTAACCCGGGCGTAGCTGGGATGAACCAGGCTGGAACCAGGTATCCTTCAGGCTGACTTCTGATGGTGACTACCAACTCGCCTTCCTTAGCCCTTGGTGGTTTGGGGTAACCCCGACTTTTAGTCCCTATGGGGGTCACCCAGGGAAGTTGCTGAAGCCTCTCTCCCCTTCGTTTGCCGTTTGCTTGTTGCCTGGGCCAGATCACTCCAGCTGCTTGCCTCCTGTGAACTATGGGCCCTATCTGTGGCTACGTGGCTGCGGCTTTTAGGTGTTGTGGTGTGGGCTTTGAGGGCCCCACACCGGCAGGTTTAGCAAGGAAAGGTGGATCTATCCCCGCTCCGGGATCTGCCGCCCGTTTGGGCCTGGTTCTCCCTAGCAGTCTCCTTACTTCCCACTCTGTGCTCTCTCTCTAGCTGGAGATGGGTTTCGGGTAGCACTCCTAGGTGACCGTTCTCCCCCGTCGGTAGCCACTGCGCGGGCGCTGTCAGACTGCAACAGCCCCAGGGGAAGGGGTCAGCTCCTCTCGGAGCTCCCTGGACTCTGCACTGCACTGAACCGGCTCACTGCTCCTCCTCTCCTGTTCTTGCCTACGCCACCTAGCAACCAGGCTTTCTTACCACACCCCTTGAGAGGAGATGGAGGCTTTTGGCCCCCTCCACTATTCCAGTGAAGGTGAAGGCTTTTCCCCCTCCTGGGATCCCCAGGGGTCCTCTCATAGGTACATGTGTGAGACCTGATCACTATGCGCCTGTGTAGTCACACCTCGGTCAGCCTTCTGGATTACCTGTATTGTACTGTCCCCAGCATGGGTGCAGTACTCAGTGGTGCCTGACCAGGTCAGGGGCGCCACATTCCCCCTTAGTTATCACCAGCACGTCCTCGGGCTGCAAGACAACATTTTAAAATGCATAAAACAGTAAAAACATGGTAAAACATTTAAAACCACCAGGTACCATACATCACCACCCTCCACCCACAAGTCCGTTAACCCACCCAAAACCCTCTCACGTTGGCCGCGCCTTCAGCCACTTCTGGCAGGATGTAGAGGCGGCTGTCATGGTCTGGTGGTCTTCAGGGTATACCTGGCCTGGTGGAGCCGCGCCTTCAGCCACTTCTGGCAGGATCCAGAGGCGGCCTCCACAGTTGATGCTGACCAGGTACCCTCTTTGTGGTGGAGAGCCAGGCCCCATAAACAGGCATGCTCTCTGGTTGCAGGTAAGCCAAGGCCCTATATACGGACGTGCTCCCCTGGTTGCAGACGAGCCAAGCCCCTAAACAGGCTGACTCTGGTGGTGGTGGTGCCCTCTGGTGTAACTATTTACACTGCGAGAGTTTGTGGCTATAGCCAGTTCATAGCCTTAAGGTTCATTTCTCACATCAGTTTATGTGGGCACATCTCTTAAACTTTAAAACGTTGCAAAAACTTCAAAACTGGTAACTTGCTTTACTTTACATGGAACTTTATGCAGACTCCTCTTCATCAGGGCTTGGGCCTGTAGGGCTGCGGCACCTGTTGCTTCCTTGACCTCTTTCTTCGTCTGTGGTAGTCTCGTCAGTAGGTCCTTGGTCTTTTCTTTCTTTATCGCTGTCTTTCCTCTCTTCTTCTTTAGGACATGGTGCTACATCTAGCGCATACCAGCCTCTTTCGCCTTGATGCATGGTAAACTGCACTGTGTCTCCCATTCTTAGGTTTCTTCCAGGATGTCCTCTGGGCAAGTGGGCTCTGACGTCTCGTCTGTTGACAAAAATGCCCTCCTTCATACCTGGTGCCACTATAAAGCCATATCCTCTCTTCAAGTTAAAGTCTTCCACAACTCCTCTACAAAGGGGTCCTCTGACCTGTGCTTTGGCTCTTCTCAGGAACCGTTTTTCTTCTAAGTCTCGGGCCATGACTTCTCTCTGCTCTGGGGATGGCGGTGCAGGGAAAAACTGGGTTCTGCTACGGCGCCGTGTCTTGCGGGCTGGATTCTGCGAGGTACAGCTTACAAGCTCCCAGGTGAGGCTTTTGGGCAGGTCTTCTTCAGCAGACGGTGTTAGGTCTTCCTCGTCCCAGCGGGAATATGGCAACATTTCTGGCTCGGGGTATGGATCCACTGCTGGTGGCTCCTGAGTCAGCTCCTCAGCTTCCTGGCCTCCCCTCCCCCTTAGTGCTTCTGAGCACTCCTTTGGTGGCAGTGCTGGGGATGGACTTTCTTCAGCAGGCCCAGGCGGGGGACTCTTTGGCGTAGTTGCTGCAGGGGTTGCCGGAATCCTCTTGGGGGTGTGCGGAGGGAGCATGTACTGATCCACCATCTCCTGTGGGAACTTGGCCTCCATGTCAGCCTTCAGCTGCCAGTATGTGGGGTCCTCACCCACCAGGGACTTCCTAGCAGGGACCTCCTTGGACTGGGGAGCGGTGTCTGCTCTGGCCTTGCAGGCCGGGGAAAATGGTGATGCAATCTTATCTTGGCGGGCCGCGCCCGGCATGGCGGCGGCCTGGTCTTGGCGGGTCGCGCCCTGCATGGCGGCGGCCTGGTCTTGGCGGGCCGCGCCCTGCATGGCGGCGGCCTGGATCGGCGTCGCTGTCGCGATGGGATCGTTGCAGGCTGGGCTGGGCGTCGCTGCAGCGATCGGAGCTTGGCGGGCCGCACCTGACGGGGCTGCGGCCTGGTTCAGCACCTCACTTGCGGCGCGGACGAGGGTCGCGGTGGCAGCCGGTTCTCTGCGGGCCGGACTGGGCGTCGCTGCAGGGACCGGGTCTTGGTGGGCCGAGCAGGGCATCGCTGCGGCGGCCTGAGCTTGGCGGGCTGCACCTGGCGTGGCTGCGGCCGGCTTCAGCGTCGCCGCGCCGGACGCCTCTTCAGGGGCCGCGGACGTGGCAGCAGGGGTCGGGGCACTCGCGCTGGCAGGGGCATCACTGGACTCACCCATCGGTGGCAGCATCGGGGTCTGAGTCGTCACCGCCCGGTCTGGCACTCGGCGCGCGGCTCTCCCCTCATAGGCCTGAACCGCCGCGGTCATCCACAGAAACTCCGTCCGTCCCTCTCTGATCAGCCTTCCGACCCTGGCCTCCAGTTGATCGCAGAACTCGGCGAGCTCCCGACACCACCAGGCAGCGGAGCCTGGCTCTGGGTCTCTGCATTCAGACGCCATTTTCTCTAGCAACAAGCTGCTGGCTTCTTTTCCGTTCCGCCGTCTCTGGACGCTTCCGCTCTCTTTACAAGCGAGGTCAGAACTCTGCAGGGGATCTCTGGGTAGCCACACCTCTTCGTGGGCGGTAACTTCTCCCAGCGCGGGCTGCTGTTGTTTTTTCAGCGCGCTTTTCATGGTGGCAATATGGCGGCGCTTCCAATTTTTCAAGCGGACCGCCCAGGCACATGGTCACCTGTCTGGACAGGTCTAGTCCTTATCCTGTTCGTGACGCCAGATGTGAAGCCCCGCATGTGTAGTGTCGGTGCATTACCTTCAGGGACTCCACTTGGATGGAACAGTCTGGTCTTTGTCACAGGTAGGAAATCTTCTATTTGTCGTGACGCCACTCTCAGAATTGCGGTCAGTGGGGACCGCCACTGTAGATTAGGGGACGCCTGGGGCTGATGGTGAGTGCAGTTAGTTGGAATAGCCTCCTGAGAGTGAGGCAAGCCCCAGGGCCCTGTGTAGGTGCGTAGTACCACAAGGCGCAGAATAACTCCACACACGCAGGATGTCTTTCAGGGATTTTACTCACTTCAGGTGGCAGGGTGAGTAACCCGGGCGTAGCTGGGATGAACCAGGCTGGAACCAGGTATCCTTCAGGCTGACTTCTGATGGTGACTACCAACTCGCCTTCCTTAGCCCTTGGTGGTTTGGGGTAACCCCGACTTTTAGTCCCTATGGGGGTCACCCAGGGAAGTTGCTGAAGCCTCTCTCCCCTTCGTTTGCCGTTTGCTTGTTGCCTGGGCCAGATCACTCCAGCTGCTTGCCTCCTGTGAACTATGGGCCCTATCTGTGGCTACGTGGCTGCGGCTTTTAGGTGTTGTGGTGTGGGCTTTGAGGGCCCCACACCGGCAGGTTTAGCAAGGAAAGGTGGATCTATCCCCGCTCCGGGATCTGCCGCCCGTTTGGGCCTGGTTCTCCCTAGCAGTCTCCTTACTTCCCACTCTGTGCTCTCTCTCTAGCTGGAGATGGGTTTCGGGTAGCACTCCTAGGTGACCGTTCTCCCCCGTCGGTAGCCACTGCGCGGGCGCTGTCAGACTGCAACAGCCCCAGGGGAAGGGGTCAGCTCCTCTCGGAGCTCCCTGGACTCTGCACTGCACTGAACCGGCTCACTGCTCCTCCTCTCCTGTTCTTGCCTACGCCACCTAGCAACCAGGCTTTCTTACCACACCCCTTGAGAGGAGATGGAGGCTTTTGGCCCCCTCCACTATTCCAGTGAAGGTGAAGGCTTTTCCCCCTCCTGGGATCCCCAGGGGTCCTCTCATAAGTACATGTGTGAGACCTGATCACTATGCGCCTGTGTAGTCACACCTCGGTCAGCCTTCTGGATTACCTGTATTGTACTGTCCCCAGCATGGGTGCAGTACTCAGTGGTGCCTGACCAGGTCAGGGGCGCCACAAACGCACGAAAGAAGTGACATGTCACTTCTTAGAACGCAGCGATTTGGCAAGCAGCCGAATCGCTGCGTTCTAACATGCCACGTGCGCACGGCCCCTGCACAATCTCCATAGATTGTGCAGGGGACGCAGGACGCATGCAGTTACGCTGCGGTGCAGAACGCAGCGTAACTGCATGTAATACGCACACGTGCGCACATACCCTTAATCTGCTCAGAATTATTGGGCATAAAACATAAAAAAAACCTCTCAAAAGTTTAGTTACTCTTTGAGGTGCATTTACAAAGCTGCAAATAATTGGAAACCGATTGGTCTATCTAAATAGGCTGTCAGATCACCCGATGCACAAGCAAAATGTTTGTCGGGTGAAAAATATTTTTCTGCTCACCTAAATATACATTTATGTAGGGGACTGTCCCCCTACAAAAATCACAGACAGTTTAACTTAAAGGGTTTGTCTGGTCTAGAATGACAAGTCAAGTATGCAATATGTATGCTCCCGGTCAGAACTCGTCTAGTGGGTACGGCCTCCCTTAATGCACTTGTATAGAGCGAGGCCGTGGTCCCTGGATGGGTTCTAGCTGGGAGTCTACACAAATCTGTAGTCACACAGAGTGACTGCAGACTTGTCATTCTATACTGAACAACCTCTTTAATATTTGCTTAAAAATCTAAATTTTAATATGCAAATGAGGGGGCTTTGGTGCACACTTGGTGTGGCCTATGCCTTGCTGCACCCTTAAGCGCGCTTTACAAGCTTCAACATCGCTAGCGATGTCTAGCGCGATAGCACCCACCCCCGTCGTACGGCCGATATGTGGTGATCGCTGCCGTAGTGAACATTATCTGTTACATCTCATGGCTCTCCTCTTGCAAGGAATGAGGTGGTCCCCCATTCCTTGTCTGCCGCGAGTCCTCCTATGCAGCAGCGCCAAAGGCCTGGGAGACTGCAGGAGTTTCCTCCTCCTAGATGCAGCAGAAGGGTGACACCTAGTGGTTTATTCCTTGTAAGGAATGGAGTGGTCTCCCATCCCTTGCCTGCCACGTGTCCTCCTGCTCAACATCGCAGAGGGTCGGAGTGGTTGCACAGTGTGCAAAGGATAGATGCTCAGGGAAGCAGCAAGACTTCCCTTAGCTCTGCACATTGTGAAACCGAAGATCCCGCCTTTATGACCCAGAGGCAGGAGGTTGAGCATGTGCCCCACGTGACGTCTTCTGATTCGCTCACTGGTATCACACGGCCAGATAACGAGGCTGGTGATGTGCTGAATCCTGACTGGCCGGGCCAGGACGTCACAGATCATGATTGGGTCACATCCGTCTCGCGCCCGCCCTTGGCTGGAGCTACATCTCCTTAAAAACCCCTCCTGCCATCATGGCGGCGCGCGACCGTCCTTCTATGTTTGGATGTCTGGCAGCGTGCTGCCACGCCACTGTACAGACGTATTTTGCAGGTCTTGCCCCTGCCTTGCTGCTCCGGCAGTATTCCGTTTAACAGGCTGTGTTCCTGTCCCAGGTGAGCTCCTTGAATCTCTGTCGGACTCACCTGGTTTCTGAAGCACACGTGCGTGGGCACCTCTGTGCTACCCTCGTGCCATATTTCTGTGACTCCCGCTGGCACACGTGCGTAGGCACCTCTGTGCGTCCCCGTGCAACAGGTACACCGAGTTGTGAGCCCCGTGCCATACAACCCTCACGGGTTAGGGCGGACAGGTGTACGCAGATCGTCTGTGACATTCCAGACGATCGCTAGCAGCAACCCGCTCACTCTTCTCCCACCATAGCAGCGGTCCCTTACACCGCACAGTGGACCTTGACCGGCGGAAGCTGTCCATATACCATCTTGGCACGCTTCCCCGGGTCCCCCTCGTAACAATTATCGCTACGGGAGCATCACACGCACATACCTGCTCTGCGGGTCGTATGGCGTCATAGCGACGTCACACGGCAGCCATCCAATAGAAGCAGAGGGGTGGAAATGAGCGGGGTGTAAACATCCCGCCCACCTCCTTCCTTCCGCATTGCCGGTGGAGGCAGGTAAGGAGATGTTTGTCGCTCCCGCGGTGTCACACACAGCGATGTGTGCTGCCGCAGGAACGACAAACACCATCACTAAAAAGCAGAAAACGATTTTTTATTTCAGGATGACCTCTCCGCGGCAAACGATTTTGCCCTTTTTTGCGATCGTTTCAGATCGCTCTTAAGTCTTACACACTGCAATATCGTTAATGACGCCGGATGTGCATCACAAACAACGTGACCCCGACGATAATTCATTAACAATATCGTAGCGTGTAAAGCACCCTTTATGCCCTTATAGTTGTATATGAAAGCCAGTCACTTGTCTTGATCGACAGCGCTCACTTAGGAAGAGCGGTAAAATCAGACCTGTAAGTTAATTTTAGACAGCACTCACTTTTACTAATGGAGCGCTGTCAATAAAAACAAAAGACTTTAAAATACAAATACAACGGTGTACCGGAGAACAAATGCACAGACCACAAAAATGGGGCCCCGAAACAAAGACCAAACTAACGGTGTACCAAATCCAAGATTACACCAACGGTGTACCAAAGCGCCCTCATTTGCATATTAAATCAAAGTAAATTTTTCTGCAAATATTAAAGAAGTAATTTTTTCCCCTAAACCTATGTAAATGTTAGTGTACTGTGATAATTCACTCACCGATTGCTGTTTTCTCATGTGCATGACTCCATAATGGCTTCACATTCACAGCCCATCTCTGCAGACTTCCTCTTCTCCGGTCTTCTGCAGCACATCTCAACAAGGTGCCCTTAAAATAACATTGTCATTATAATGTTCCTGAATAAAAATAACCCCCAATGCTGTGCCTTAAATAAGCCCTTTGCTGTGCCCCTGAACAAATTATTGCTCCTCACTGTGCTCCCCGCAAAAAAATATTACACCACACTATCCCTCTTACGATACATATCCTCCACGCTACCCTCTCCTATAAAATATTCCCACCACCCCATCCCCACATATATACTATGACCGCCACACTGTCCGCCATTGTGTACTATGACTGTCACACTGCCCCCTAATAAACTAAAACACCACAATGTCCCCCCTTATAAATCATACCTACCTATACCTATAGGTTTCCTCAATTATGAACTATGATCTGCACACTTCCTCACATCGTGCTGTCCCCTGTCACAATGTCCCATGCATGTTGCCCCTCTCCATACTGAACTTCCCATGCTGCCCCTTCTCCATAATGAGCTCCCAATGACGCCTTCCTCTTTTCCATAATGACACCTCCATGCTGCCGCACTCACCATACTGAGACCCCCATGCTACCACTTATGCTGAGACCCCCTCGCTACACTACCCCACTCTTCAGACTCAGTCCCCTACATTGCTCCACTCCATACTGAGCCTTCTCATGCTAACCCCTCTCCATACTCAACCTCCATGCTGCCCGATCTCCATAATGAGCTCCTAATGCTGTCCCCACTCTCATACTGAGTCCTCCTTACACTTTTCCCCTGTCGATTTTGTCCCTTGGACTATTGCTCACTCTGTAGGCCCTCAAACCCCTGTCTACAGTAATAGGCCCAATAAACCCAAGTCTACAGTAATAGGCCCCCTAAACCCCTGTCTACGGTAATAGTTTCCCTAAACACACATCTACTTTAATAGGCTCCTAAACCTCCATCTACAGTAATAGGCCTCCTAAACCCCATCTTCTTTAATAGGCCGCCTAAACCCCATCTTCTTTAATAAGCCCCCTAAACCCACGTCTACTTTAATAGGCCTCCTAAATCAAAAACTACACTAATAGCCACCCTAAACACTAGTCTATTATAATGGCCCCCCATAAACCCCAGCCTATTATAATAGCCCCCCTAACCCCTGTCTAACCCTCATACTACAATAATAGGCCTTTTAATCCTCAGTCTTTAGTCATAGGCCCCCGAATCCCCAATCTATAGCATTAGCCTCCCCCTCCCCCACAATTCCCAATCTCTAGTATTTGCCCCCTCCCCCCTCATCCCCAGTCTGTAGCATTAGCCTCTCTCTCCCCCTCATCCCCAGTCTCTAGTATTAGCCACCCTCATCCTCAGTCTATAGCATTAGTCTCTCTCCCCTCTCATCCCCAGTCTCTAGTATTAGCCACCCTCATCCCAGTCTATAGCATTAGCCTCTCCTTCCCCCCTCAACCCCAGTCTCTAGTATTAACCCCCCTCATCCCAGTCTATAGCATTAGCCTCTCTCTCCCCCTCATCCCCAGTCTATAGCATTATCCTCTCCCTCCCCCTCATCCCCAGTTTCTAGTATTATCTCCCCTTATCCCCAGTCTATGGCATTTGCCTTTATCTCCCACCTCATCCCCAGTCTCTAGTATTAGCCCCCCTCATCCCCAGTCTATAGCATTAGCCTCTGTCCCCCTCATGCCCAGGCTGTAGTATTAGTCACCCTTATCCCCAGTCTATAGCATTAGCCTCTCTTTCCCCCTCATCCCAGTCTCTAGTATTAGCCTCCCTCATCCCCAGTTTCTAGTATTAGCCTCTCTCTCCCCCCTCATCTCCAGTCTCTAGTATTAGCCTCTCTCTCCCGACTCATGCCCAGTCTATAACATTAGCAACACCCACACGCTCCCTATGAATCTTCAGCTCTACGATCGGTTCACTTACCTGCTCCAATGTCCTCTGCCCTTCTCCTGGCTCTGGTGAGGGTTCTGAGTGTCCTCTTCTGACACTGGCATCCATCTTGTCCTCCTCCACGGCATCCTGCTCTGAGGTCTGCATGTGATGTCCACAGCATTGGATGCCGCAGCACGGAGCAGGGAGCTGATTGGCATGCCTCCGACCCCGGAAGTGCAGGTGTCCCGGACATGTACCGCCCCAGCAGCGGTCGAACCGCTCGGATCCGGGTGTCACTACTCGTGGCTCGAGAGTCTCCAGACCCGGGGGCTCGGGGTCACTCCGAAACGTGATGGGGGTTACTTACAGGGGAGTTAGGTAGTTTGTGACGCCACCCATGGTGTGCGGTAATAGGGAGTACCGCCGCTGCTGTTGGGAGTATCCAGGGTGATGGAGTGGGGCAGCCAGAAGACGTTACCCTCCACGGGTAGGGAAGGGGCCCGGGACCCTGAATGGTGGGATGGATTGCAGAGGGAGCGCGGACTCGCTGGTAGCAGGGGTTAAGCAGGTATTCACTCAGAAGAAAAGCAGACGCTGACAACGTAGCAGTAAACCAAGTCCCTGGGTGCCGCTGCCCTCTTAGGGAGCTTGTCCGGGTTCCGTCCACTGCAGCACTGCCTGATGGTCTGGTGCCTGCCTCCATGCACAGAATTTAGAAATGTCCAAGTGGCCCGTTAGCTTGAAGCTGTCCGGGCACCGCTCCCTACTATGGGTAGAGGAGCTTGCTCTCAGGAGCTCACGCTTGGGATTTAAGTGGGCTGCTTTGTTTGGAAAGCCCTATCCCCCTTGTTGCGCTAGTGCCCCCGATCTCTGAGCTTCATGGGAATAGTCCATAAAGGCCCTGTCCTCCACAGGTTAATTGCCGGGTTGCTTGAAGCCTCTCCCCAACCTAGGGTCCAGTACCCCGACGTGCTTTCGGCCCCAGACCGGCTTTTGGACTGCAGCTGCCGACTGTCCTCCTCGACTAGCCAGGCACCCAGTCCCAATATCCCATGACTCTCACACCTCCGGGCCCAGACCACCGTCTGCAACCCAATCTGCTTCTCCCCTGGGAGCTCCAACTCCCAGCTTCCTTGAGCTCCTCACTGCTCGAGGGCTACCACTGTTCTGAACTGTCACCTTCTAGGTGGGCGGCCCTATTCCAGCTTAGCAGCCCACTGGTGTGCCTGACAGGGTGTGGTGCGAGCTGTGATTGGGATTTTGGATACTGGTGGAGGCAGTACTGCAAGTTGGGAACCCAGAACCATGGGGGGTTGAGTCCTGCACTGGGAGATAAAGAGCGTGCAGTACCCTGTGACGACCTGACTAGTCCAGGGGCGTCACACATGCACCAGCACTTCCGGGGTTAATCAGCTCCCTGTGCCCGCAGTTTATTTATATTCTCGTCTTCAAGACGAGGAGACAAATAAATGGAGGTGTGCCTCCCCCCCTCCGAAAAGACAATGGATTTATTAGACTATCTAATGAAGGAGGAGTAGAGGTTTAAAAAGAAATAATAGTTTTTTTTTGCTGATAGAAAGTGGGCCCCCGCATTCCATCACCCTAGGCACCGGACCACGGGTGCCTAGTGGTAAATATTGCCCTGTCCACAGCAGCATCTTTATGGTACTCTATATTTTTGAATGTACCTGATTAATTCTCTCATGATAGTCTTCTCTCAGGTCCATGCGTTCACTCAGAAGTTTTTCAACTTGTTCTCTGCTACTTTCACTATTTATTTTATAGTTCTAAGATATAAAAAAAAGTAAAAAGAAACTAAGACAATGTGTCAGATTATAATGGAGGACATTTTTGAGCATCTTGTGCCACTTTCCCCCTAGTGCAGCATTCATCAGATTTATTAACAGAACACAGTTCTCTGGATGAATGGTTTGTGGGTTTGTGCCAAGTTTTGTAGTAATTCCCACCCATCTTGCATAATTGCTGAGGAAACAAGGGCTAAAGGCCGCTTTACACGCAACGACATCGCTAACTCGATGTCGTTGGGGTCACGAAATTCGTGATGCACATCCGGCCTCGTTAGCGACGTTGTTGCGTGTGAAACGCAGGAACGACCGTTAACGAGCAAAAATACTCACCTTATCGTTACTCATTGACATGCTGTCCAGTTCCCAAATATCATTGCTGCTACAGGTACGATGTTTTTCGTCGTTCCTGCGGCAGCACACATCGCTATGTGTGACACCGCAGGAACGAGGAACCTCACCTTACCTACGGCCGCCAGCAATGAGGAAGGAAGGAGGTGGGCGGGATGTTACGCCCCGCTCATCTCCGCCCCTCCGCTTCTATTGGGTGGCCGCTTAGTGACGTCGCTGTGACGCCGAACGGACCGCCCCCTTAGAAAGGAGGCGGTTCGCAGGTCACAGTGACGCCGCTAGATAGGTAAGTAGTGTGACGGGTCCGAGCGATGTTGTGCACCACGTGCAGCGATTTGCCCGTGATGCACAACCGATGGGGCGGGGAAAGCGGCCTTAAGACTCACACTGATCTTAATATCTAGGCTCTAAAGGGGCACACCTAAATGAAGTAGAGGTCATGTGTACCTCCACACAATTCCTTTTCTATGGGACTTGCTGATATAGTAAATGAATGGTATAGAGGTGCATGTGCTCAACCTTTGCTCCCTTCAGACAGGGCTCTTTAAAGTCCCATTCTTGAGCTAGGACCCTTAGCAATCATGATGGTATCCCCATAGACAATGGATATGGGAATAATTTCAAACCTTGACACAAACATGGTTTGATATGGCTTTGTTTTCCAACAACTCTTTCCTTGAGTTGAAAATGAGTCAATCTAAAGGGTGCTTTACACGCTGCAACATCACTACCGATATATTGTCGGGGTCACGTCGTTAGTGACGCACATCCTGCGCCGGTAGCGACATTGCAGCGTGTGACACCAAGGAGCGACGATCAACGATCTCAAAATCGTTCAAAAACGGTGATCGTTGACACGTTGCTCCTTTCCTTAATATCGTTGCTGCTGCAGGTACGATGTTGTTTGTCGTTTCTGCAGCATCACACATCGCTATGTGTGACACCGCAAGAACGACAAACATCTCTTTACCTGCGTCCACCGGCAATGCGGAAGGAAGGAGGTGAGCGGGATGTTACGTCCCGCTCATCTCCGCCCCTCTGCTTCTATTGGCCGGCCACTTATTGACGCCGCAGTGACGTCGCTATGACGCCGAACGCATCTCCCCCTTGAAGGAGGGATTGTTCAGCGGTCACAGCGACGTCGCGGCACATGTATGTGCGTGTAACGCTGCCGTAGCGATAATGTTCACTACGGCAGCGATCACCAAATGTCACACATACGACGGGGGCGGGTGCTATCACGCTCGACATCGCTAGCAATCGCTAGCGATGTTGCAGCGTGTAAAGTACCCTTTAGCATATTTTTTACAACATATTCCTAAAAAGTAACACAGGGCTTCATAAATATGGCCTGAACACATTAATATGGTAGATCAGTCATATTTTTAAATTGCATGTGATCTTGAATTTAACTAATTTTTACTTAGCCTTGGACTCAATTGAGCGTTGACTATCACTGTCAGTCTGCTTCTCGCTCTGTATAGATGCTTGTCTGTACAGAGCGATGAAGCATTGCTGACATTGCTCTTCCTGCTTCTCGCTCTGTATAGACGCTTGTCTGCACAGAGCGATGAAGCAGAGCTCACATTGCTCTCCCTGCTTCTCGCTCAGTACTAAGACTACGTTGGAGTAAGGATTTTTTTATAATAAAGATGGAGTCTCTAAATTGTTTTTGTTTTATTCCTAATAAAAAAATGTTCTATGTGTTGTCTTTTTTTTCTGTTTACTAGAAATTCATGGTGGCCATGTCTAAATTGGCATGACACCTTAATTTTTGGGCTTAGTACAGCTGAAAAAACAAAGCTGGTATTAACCCCTTTATTACCCAGCGTGCCCCCGCCATCAGGGCCGCTGACGAGCAGGGTAAAGCGCCGGGAAATGGCGCTAAGAAACAATGGCCATTTCCAGGGGCGGTTGTGGTTTTTAGTGTGGGGGGCCCAGAACGCTTAGGCCTTACCACGCTGAGAATCCTGGGCCCCAGTTGCCTGGTTTTACCTGACTGGAGATGAAAATATGGCGGGAGCCCACGCATCTTTTTTAATTATTTTTTTAAATAATTAAAAAATAAATTAATGGGCTTCCTGTATTTTGATTGCCAGCCAAAGTAAAGTCAGGTATATGGGGGTGGCAGCTATGTCAAAAATACCACAGAGCGCTATGTCATTTTGTTTTAATTATTTATTTTTACACTACTATATGTGCAAGGGACCCAACAGCCAATCTCAGACGCTGTCAAACAGAATGGATGTCTGTGATTGGCTGTTGGAGTAACCTGGAATCTGCCCATACATGCTAGAATGTATGGGCTCGTTTCAGGTTACTTCAGCATCCAATCAGAGATGCCTACTCTGTGACATCGTCTGTGATTATCTATTATTTTAACAGTAAAATAAAACAATAACACAGAGAAAAAAATATTTTATTAGAAATAAAATATCAGACATTTAGGACTCCATCTTTATTACCCAAAAAAAAAATCCGACATAGTCAAAAGGCAAGCGAGCATCTTCAGCTCTGCTACATCTGTGCAAGGAGATAGACAGGTCTGCTGACACAGACGAGAAGGCACAGACTCAGCGGAGAGCTCTCACAGAGTTCATCCGAGTGCGCAGCTGAGGCCGGTCAGCCATGAACCCGGGTAACCTCAATTGACTTCACTGCAACACTGCCGTAAAGTGAGTGCTTGTCTGCAGTGAGAGCACATGGCTATGACGTCATGGAAGGTTCTGTAACCCATGAGGTAATAACAACATGCACACCAGACTGGTCACATGGCTATGACATCATGGAAGGTCCTGTAGTCAGTAGAAGTTACCCGAGGACACAGCTGACCAGCCTCAGCTGTGCACTCGGGTGAAGTATCTGACATTTCTCAGCTGAATCTGTGCCTCCTCTCTGTGTGAGAAGACCTGTGTTTGTCTCCAGACTTGTGTTTGTCTCTTCGCATAGATGTAGCAGAGCTGAAGAGATGCTCGCCTTTAGACTACATCGGAGGTTTTTTTTTACAGCCCGTGGACCCGAACTGGACCCAAACTGTAACATGGGTTTCCCAGGAAAACCTGTGTTCGGAAACTTGTGCACGAACACAATGTGTTCGGTACGGATCCCAAACTTTACAGTTCGGGTCCGTCCATCACTACTCATAACGAGTACTGTATAATACTCATGTATTCATTCCCTATAGCGTGTGCAATTCATGTTAATGGGGAATACTTGCAATGTAACAAGTAACCTGAAATACGCACTATTCGCTACTCGCACGAATAGTATGGCATTCGGGTTACTCGTTACTTTGCAAGTTTTTCCCCATTAATTTCCATTGCACACTCTATTTGGAATGAATGCGCAAGTATTAGACCGTACTTGTTATGAGTATAGCGTGTACAAATAGTTAGGTACTCGATCAACTCTAGTTAGCCACCAATTGGGCAAGTTCTCCCACTTAAAAAGATGAGAGAGGCCTGTAATTGACATCATAGGTAGACCACAACTATGAGACAAAATGAGAAAACATAATCCAGAAAATCACCTTGTCTGATTTGGCAAGATTTTTTTTGCAAATTATGGTGGAAAATAAGTATTTCGTCACCTTAAAGCATTCAAGATTTCTGGCTGTCACAGACCTGTAACTTCTTCTTTAAGAGGCTCCTCTGTCTCCCACTCATTACCTGTAGTAATGGCACCTGTTTGAACTTGTTATCAGTATAAAGGACAGCTGTCCACAACCTCAAACAGTCACACTCCAAACTGCACTATGGTGAAGAGCAAAGAGCTGTCGAAGGACACCAGAAAAAAATTGTAGCCCTGCACCAGGCTGGGAAGAATTAATCTGCAATAAGCAAGCAGCTTGAAATCAACTGTGGGAGCAATAATAAGAAAATGGAAGACATAAAAGACCACTGATAATCTCCCTCGATCTGGGGCTCCACGCAGGATCTCACCCTGTGGGCTCAAAATGATCACAAGAACAGTGAACAAAAATCCCAGAACCACACGGAGGGATCTAGTGAATGACCTGCATAGAGCTGGGACACCGTAACAAAGACTACCATCAGTAACACACTTACGCCGCCAGGGACTCAGATCCTGAAGTGCCAGACTTGTTCCCCTGCTTAAGCCAGTACATGTCCGGGCCTCTCTGAATCTTGCTAGAGACTATTTGGATTATCTAGAAGAGTATTGGGAGAATGTCATATGGTCTGATGAAACTAAAGTAGAACTCTTTGGTAGAGAGACAACGCGTCGTGTTTGGAGGAGATAGAATGCTGAGTTGCATCCAAAGAACACCTTACCTGTTGTGAAGCATGGAGTGGCAACATCATGCTTTGGGGCTGTTTCTCTGCAAAGGGACCATTACGACTGATCCGTATACATGAAAGATTGAATGGGGTCATGTATCGTGAGATTTTGAGTGCAAACCTCCTTTCATCAACAAGGGCCTTGAAGATGAAACGTGGTTGGGTCTTTCAGCATGATAATGATCCCAAGCACACCACCAGGGCAACAAAGGAGTGGCTTCGTAAGAAGCTTATGAAGGTCCCAGAGTGGCCTAGCCAGTCTCCAGATCTCAGCTCCATCGAAAACCTTTTGAGGGAGTTGAAAGTCCATGTTGTCCAGCGACAGGCCCAAAACATCACTGCTCTAGAGGAGATCTGCATGGAGGAATGGGACAACACACCACTAACAGTGTATGCCAACCTTATGAAGAGTTATAGAAAACGTTTGACCTCTGTCATTGCCCACAAAGGATATATAACAAAATATTGAGATGAACTTTTGTTATTGACCAAATACTTATTTTCCACCATAATTTGCAAAAAAAAATCTTGCCAAATCAGACAAGGTGATTTTCTGGATTTGTTTTCTCATAGTTGTGGTCTACCTATGATGTCAATTACAGGCCTCTCTTATCTTTTTAAGTGGGAGAACTTGCACAATTGGTGGCTGACTAAATACTTTTTTTTCCCCACTGTATATGGGAGAGCCATACAAAAATGCTGTCAGCCAAACAATCGCAAAAGTATTGTTTGGTCAACAGTCATTTAAGGTGTATAGCAGACTTAAGATTACATTTATGTAATCACTTAAGAAATTCAAGATGAGAATAGTGGAAAGTCGCTCACATTGGGACATCATTTATGATGACAAATTGTTTAAATCAGACTACTATTTTAATGTTGAAATTTTTAGAATACTGTATGTCTCATCCACGGACAAGTCCATGGCATGGCAACCCTTGCAAATCTTTAAGTGAGTATACCTACTTTGTCCTGTCTGTATGATTTACCTGGAAGTCCTTTATTGTCCTTAGAAGAAACTTTAGAATCTCTTCCTCTTCATTGCCTAATTTTACATTATTCATCTTAAGACCTTGAAAAGTACAAATGAAGTAACATAAATGAAGTCAATATTTTATACATTGCTTCTCTCTGTATATTGCAGAAACTTACATTCTAATTTACTGAGTAAATCTGCCAGATGTTGATAGCAGGCAACAATAATGTCTGTATTCAATTCAGATCTTTTGCTGGAGAGAAAACAGAATGTCTTATCATCCAAAAATGAACTAAATAGTTCTGACTTCAGCATGCATTTACTAATTAACATATGCACAATGCTACATAAACATAAGGGCAGTCAACATGATACAAATGTTAATTGAAAATTACACTGTTCTGCAAAGAAAATTATATTATCATTGCAATGTTCTAAAACATGATTAACGCTGAAAGTGCCCATATGCATTAGATTACCATTACCAAACCTGATTTTGGCTGGAGTGTTCGTCTATTTAATGTGTATAGAAACATTATGACTCTTTGCCAAAGGCATTATCAAATGTTAAGGCTTACTAGGATCGGGCTGTTGGATGTCAACATACATAAAAAGCCCAGGGCTCTATTTATATATATAAATGTATATGCATATATTATTTATATATATATATATATATATATATATATATATATATATATTGTACATCACAAACCAGAGTACACGCCTCACATTTTTGTAATTGTTTCATTATATATTTTCATGGGACAACACTGAAGATGTGACACTTTACTACAATGTAAAGTAGTCAGTGTAGAGCTTGTATGGCAGTTTCATGTTGATGCACCCTCTAAAAAGCTCACTACACAGCCATTAATGACTAAACCACTGGCAATAAAAGTAAGTACATCCCTAAGTGAAATGGCCACTTAGTCATTTTTCCCTCCTGGTGTCATGTTATAAGGTCTCAGGTGTGAATGGGGAGCAGCTCTGTTATATTTGGTGTTATTGCTCACACACTTTCTCATACTGGTCACTGGAAGTTCAACATGGCATCTCATGGTAAAGAATTCTCTGTGACTCTGAAAAAAAAAAAAAATTATTGCTCTACATAAAAATTGTAAGCTTTAGGACGATTGCCAACAACACGGAAACTGAGCTGTAACACGGTGGCCAAGACAATACAGCAGTTTGACAAGACAAACTCCACTCAGGTCAGGCCTCGTCATGGTCTGCCAAGAAAGTTGAGTGCACGTGCTCAGCATCATATCCAGAGGTTGTCTTTTCAAAATAGACATATGAGTGGTGCAATGCATTGTTGCAGAGATTGAAGGGGCTTGGGGTCAGCCTGTCAGTGCTCAGATCATATGCTGCACACTGCATCAAATTTGTCTGCATGGCTGTGTTTCGAGAAAGAAGCCTCTTCTAAGGAAGATGCACAAGATAGCCTGCAAACAGTTTTCTGTTGACAAGCAGACTAAGGACATGGATTACTGGAACCATATCCTATGGTCTGATGAGACCAAAATAAACTTATTTGGATGAGACGGTGTCAAGTGTGTGTGGTGGCAACCAGGCAAGGAGGACAAAACAAATGTGTTTTGCCTAGTCAAGCATGGTGGTGAGAGTGTTATGGTTTGGGGCTGTATAATTGGTGCCAGCTGTGGACAACTACAGTTTACTGAGGAAACTATGAATGGCAACATGTACTGTGACATACTAAAGCAGATAGTATTCCAACATGATAACGACCCCCAAACACAATTTCAAGATGACTAATGCCTTGCTAAAGAAACAGAGGGTAAAGGTGCTGGACTGGCCAAGCATGTCTCCAGTTGTAAACCCTATTGACCATCTGTGGGGCGTCCTCGATGTTGGAGGATCTCAAGGTCACTAACATCCACCAGCTCCATGTTGTGGTCTGAGAGGAGTGGAAGAAGATTTCAATAGCTCCTGTGAAGCTCTAGTGAACTCCATGCCCAAAGAGTTAAAGCAGTGCTTTAAAATCATGGTGGCAACACAAAACATTGACACTTTGGAACAGAATTTGGCCATTTTCATTTAGGGTGTACTCACTTATGTTGCCAGCAGTTTAGACATTAATGGCTGAGTGTTGAGTTTTTAGCCGGCACACCAAATGTAAACTGTTATAAATGCTGTATTCTTACTACTTTATGTTGTATCAAAGTGTCATATCTTTAGTGTTGCTCCATAAAAAGATACAATAAAATATTTACAAAAATGTGAGGGGTGTACTCACTTTTATTGTATATATACAGCTTTGGCAAAAATTAAGAGACCACTGCAAAATTTTCAGTTTTCAGTTTTTCTGATTTTTCTCTTTATAAGTATATTTTTTAGTAAAATGTAAACTGTTTGTTTTTATTCTATAAACTACTGACAACATGTCTCTGAATTTCCAAGCAATAAATTTTGTATTTATTTTCTGAAAATGAGAAGTGGTCAAAATAACAAAAAAATGCATTGCTTTCAGACCTCAAATAATGCAAAGAAAACAAGTTCATAATCATTTATAAACAACAATACTAATAATGTTTTAACTCAGGAAGAGTTCAGAAATCAGTATTTTGTGGAACAGCCATGATTTTTAATCACAGCTTTCATGCGTCTTGGCATGCTTTCCACCAGTCTTTCACACTGCTTTTGGGTGACCTTATGCCACCCCTGGTGCAAAAATGTAAATAATTCTTCTTTGTTTGATGGCTTGTGACTATCCATCTACCTCTTGATTATATTCCAGAGGTTTTCAATTGGGTTGAGGTCCAGAGATTGGTCTGGCCATGACAGGGTTTTGATGTGGTGGTCCTTCATCCACACATTGATTATCCTAGCTGTGGGGCATGGCACATTGTCCTGCTGGAAAAAACAGTCCTCAGAGTTGGAGAACATTGCCTGAGCAGAAGGAAGCAACTGTTTTATCCAGCATAACCTTGTATGCAGCTTTGCAAAGTTTAATCTGCCCAATTCCAGCTTTGCTGAAGCATCCCCAGATCATCACTGATCCTCCACCAAATTTCACAGTGGGTGCAAGACACTGTGGCTTGTATGCCTCTCCAGGTCTCCATCTAAGCATTAGACGACCAGGTGTTGGGAAAAGCTGAAAATTAGACTCATCAGAGAAGATTACCTTACTCCAGTCCTTTATGGTCCAATTGGGCAGATAAAACTTTGCAAAGGAAAAGCTGCCTCTATTCAACCCCAGAGGAGTGCGTACCAATGGACTGCATACCCCGAGAGAGGACCGGTTTCCCACACGGTACTGTGAGTTTGTACTTGTGCGCAGGGCCGTATTTGCCACTAGGCACTGGAGGGCACGTGCCTGGTGCGGTGACTTCCAGGGGGCGGTGACAAACCAAAATTAAAAAAAAAAATAAAAAATAAAATTATTATTTATTTTTTTAAATCTTCCTCCCTCATTGAAACTCTTTATCAAATCCGGCGTCTTTTTGGAGGGGGGAGGGGGCGCCGCAGTCATTTACATTCGCGTCCATGAGACACAAATGTAAATGAAGCTGTGAGCGCGCCTGCTCTTCCAGGGTGAGCTGAGCTCCAATCAGCTCCCTGCACCGACTTGCGGCCGTGCGCTCAATCTACAGAGGTCACAGCAGCGCCGCGCAGAGGAGGACGCCACCGCAGAAGAGGACGGGAGATGATCCTGCCGCCGCTGAATATGGGAGATGCAGCCGCCACAGAGGAGGACCCGCCACTGCCGCATATGATGACAGGAGATGCAGCCTGGAGCAGGTAAGCGTTTTATAGCCGAAGACAGCGCCGAACAAACAACCGGGAGGGGGGGGGGGGCGTTGCGCAACATGGAAGATGGGGTGATGGAGCACAATGGGGGTGCGCTGCACGGGGGGATGGAGCATGAATGGGATATGCAGCCTAGAGGATGGGGTGATGGAGCATTAGGGGGTGCACATCATGGGGAATGGGGGGATGTAAAATGAGAGTGGTGAACAGTATAGCGAATAGGGGTTGCAGTATAGAGAATGGCAGGCATGGTATGGAGAATGGGGTAACATGGGGGGGCAAGTTATTGAAAAGGAATAACATGGGAGGGGGCTTGATATGGAGAAGGGGCAGCATGGGGGGGCTCAGTATGGAGGGGGCTTGATATGGAGAAGTGGCTGCATAGGGGGGCTCGGTATGGAGGGGGCTTGATATGGAGAAGGGGCAGCATGGGGGTGCTCGGTATAGAGGGGCTTCATATGGGGGGCTCAGTATGTAGGGAGCTTGATAATGAGAAGGAGTAGCATGGGGTGGCTCGATATGGAGGGGGCTTGATATGGAGAAGGGGCAGCATTGGGGGGGCTCAGTATGGAGAAGGGGCAGCATCGGGGGCTTGGTATGGAGGGGGCTTGATATGGAGAAGGGGTAGCACGAGGGGGGCTTGGTATGGAGGGGGCTTGAAATGGAGAAGGTGCAGCATTGGTGGGGCTCGGTATGGAGAAGGGGCAGCATGGGGAGCTTGGTATGGAGGCTTGATATGGAGAAGGGGTACAACGGTGGGGCTCGGTATGGAGGGGGCTTGATATGGAGAAGGGACAGCATGGGGGGCTTTGTTTGGAGGGGGCTAGATATGGAGATGGAGCAGCATGGGGGAGTTGGTATGGAGAAGGGGCAGCATGGGGGGCTTGGTATGGAGGGGGCTTGATATTGAGAAGGTGCAGCATTGGGGGCTCAGTTAGGAGCCTGGGAGGGCTGAGCATGCAGAATGTGAAGTATAAGGCTCATTATAGAGTGGGAACAGCATGAGGGGAGCAGTGAAGCGGGGGCTGCATGGAGAGGTGGGGACAGTGGAGGTCATAGTTCATAAGTGAGGAAGGGGTGGAGGGTATAATTCATAGTGGGGAGGACAGTGGGGGTTTTCATTTGAGGGGGCATGGTGTCATATTTCACTACGGACAGTGTAGTGGGAATATGTTATAGGAGAGAATAATGTGGAGGCCATATACTATATAAGTGAGACGATGTAGGTTCATTTTTTGTGCTGTGAGCTCAGTGATGAGCAATTATTTATTCTTGGGCACAGCCTAGGGCTTACTTATGGTGGTTACTCTTTAGTGAGGAGCATCAGATTGACACGGTTTGTCTTAAAGGGAATTTGTCTCCAGGTTTTTGCCACCTAATCTGATAGCAGCATAATATAGGGGCAGAAAACCTGATTCTAGTGATGTGTCACTTACTGGTCTGCTTAGTGTAGTTTTGATAAAATCCCCAGGGCCAGATGGCATTCATCCACGAATATTGAGGGAATTGAGCTCCGTAATCGACAGACCGCTGTATCTCATCTTTTTAGACTCACTTGTAACAGGGTTGGTGCCTCAGGATTGGAAGATTGCTGATGTGGTACCGATATTTAAGAAAGGTAAGAGGGTAGATCCAGGCAACTACCGTCCAGTAAGCCTGACATCAGTAGTATGCAAAGTTTTTGAGGGCATTTTAAGGGATGACATGCAAAAATATATTGCAGAAAATAATATGATAACTGACAAACAGCATGGATTCATGAAAGATAAGTCGTGTCTAATCAACCTGTTGGGGTTCTATGAGGGGGTAAGTTCAAACCTGGATATTGGTAATGCAGCTGATGTGATTTATTTGGACTTTGCAAAGGCATTTGATACTGTACCACATAATAGCCTTATACTAAAGCTCCAGAAGCAAGGACTAGGGGACACAATATGCAACTGGATAAGGAATTGGCTAAAAGATAGGAAACAAAGAGTAGTCATAAATGGTACATTCTCTAAATGGGCTATAGTCAGCAGTGGGGTGCCGCAGGGATCTGTGCTTGGACCGATTCTTTTTACTCTCTTTATTAATGACCTTGTGGATGGGATTGATAGTACAGTGTCAGTCTTTGCCGATGACACCAAACTATGTAGGATATTAAAAACTGACCTGGATAGTACAATATTACAAAAAGATCTGGATAAGATGTCAGAATGGGCAGATACTTGGCAAATGAGATTTAATGTTGATAAATGTAAAGTAATGCACCTAGGACGGAGTAATCCTATAGCTGCGTATACATTAAATGGAAGTAAACTCGGGACTACAGAACAGGAGAAGGACTTGGGTATTCTCATTACAAATAAGCTGAGCAGCAGCACTCAATGTCAAGCAGCAGCTGCTAAAGCAAACAAGATTTTAGGGTGTATAAAAAGAGAGATTAGATCCCGTGATCCCAACGTATTGTTACCCCTCTATAAATCACTTGTAAGGCCACATCTGGAATACGGGATCCAGTTTTGGGCTCCACATTTTAAAAAGGACATTCAGAAGTTAGAGTCAGTTCAAGGCGGGCAACTAGACTATTACAAGGAATGGAAGGCCTCCCATATGATGACAGGTTGAAAAAGTTAGATATGTTTAGTTTAGAAAAAAGACGTCTCAGAGGAGATCTCATTTATATGTATAAATACATGTGTGGTCAATATAAAGGACTGGCACATGATTTATTTCTTCCAAAGACAGTACTAAGGACCAGGGGGCATTCACTGCGAGTGGAAGAAATGCGATTCCGACACCTAAATAGGAAAGGGTTCTTTACAGTTAGAGCGGTCAGACTGTGGAATGCCCTAACACAAGAGGTAGTAATGGCAGATACTATAACAGCTTTTAAAAAAGGGCTGGATGATTTCCTCAGTACACAAAACATTGTTGGTTATAAATGACTTAGTGACTAAATGTAGAACTGGTGGAGGAAGGTTGAACTAGATGGACCTAGGTCTTTTTTCAACCTAAGTAACTATGTAACTATGTAACTGTACAGTCATGGACAAAAGTTTTGAGAATGACACCAAAATTATATTTTCACATGATCTGTTGCCCTCTGGTTTTTAATTGTGTTTGTCTGATGTTTACATCACATACAGAAATATAATTGCAATCATATTATGAGTACCAAAAGGTTATATTGACAGTTAGAATGAGTTAATGCAGCAAGTCAATATTTGCAGTGTTGACCCTTCTTCTTCAGGACCTCTGCAATTCTCCCTGGCATGCTCTCAATCAACTTCTGGACCAAATCCTGACTGATAGCTGTCCATTCTTGCATAAGCAATGCTTGCATTTTTCCAGAATTTGTTGGTTTTTGTTTGTCCACCCATCTCTTGATGATTGCCCACAAGTTCTCAATGAGATTAAGATCTGGGGAGTTTCCAGGCCATGGACCCAAAATCTCTATGTTTTGTTCCATGAGCCATTTAGTGATCACCTTTGCTTTATGGCAAGTTGCTCCATCTTGCTGGAAAAGGCATTGTTGGGCACCAAACTGCTCTTGGACAGTTGGGAGAAGTTGCTCTTGGAGGACATTCTGGTACCATTCTTTTTTCATGGCTGTGTTTTTAGGCAAGACTGTGAGTGAGCCGATTCCCTTGGCTGAGAAGCAACCCCACACATGAATCGTTTCAGGATGCTTAACAGTTGGCATGAGACAAGACTGGTGGTAGCGCTCACCTCTTCTTCTCCTAATAAGCTGTTTTCCAGATGTCCCAAACAATCGAAAAGGGGATTCATCTGAGAAAATGACTTTACCCCAGTCCTCAGCAGTCCACTCCCTGTACCTTTTGCAGAATATCAGTCGGTCCCTGATGTTTTTTCTGGAGAGAAGTGGCTTCTTTGCTGCCCTCCTTGAAACCAGGCCTTGCTCAAAGAGTCTCCGCCTCACAGTGCGTGCAGAAGCACTCACACCAGCCTGCTGCCATTGCTGAGCTAGCTCGGTACTGCTGGTAGTCCGATCCCGCAGCTGAAACAGTTTTAAGATACGGTCCTGGCGTTTGCTGGTCCTTCTTGGGCGCCCAGGAGCCTTTTTGGCAACAATGGAAGCTCTCTCCTTGAAGTTCTTGATGATGCGATAGATTGTTGACTGAGGTGCACTCTTTGTAGCTGCAATACTCTTCCCTGTTAGGCCATTTTTGTGCAGAGCAATGATGGCTGAACATGTTTCTTTAGAGATAACCATGGTTAACTGAAGAGAAACAATGATACCAAGCACCAGCCTCCTTTTAAAGTGTCCAGTGGTGTCATTCTTACTTAATCATGACTGATTGATCGCCAGCCCTGTCCTCATCAACACCCACACCTGTGTTAATGGAACAATCACTAAAATAATGTTAGCTGCTCCTTTTCAGGCAGGAATGAAATGATGTTGACAAGTGTTTTGGGGGTTAAAGTTAATTTTCTTAGCCAATATTGACTTTGCAAGTAATCGCTGTTAAGCTGATCACTCTTTATGACATTCTGGAGTATATGCAAATTGCCATTAGAAAAACTTAAGCAGTAGACTTTGTAAAAATTAATATTTGTAGCATTCTCCAAACGTTTGGCCATGACTGTATAGTCAGCAGTAGCTTATCATTAGAGGACTACATGGTGTTCTGCAGATAGTCCAACATATTCATGAGCTCTTTATAACTGCGAGATCTGCAGCAGAGAAAATGACAGTAAACAGCTCAGTAAGTGACACATCGCTGTAATGAGGGGCTCTGTCTCTACATTATGCTGCTCTCAGATGGGGAAGCAAAAACCTGGTGGCAGATTCCCTGTGCGGGCACCGTTTTGGTATGTGCAGCAAAAGACCAGACGAGAGGGAAGTCTTGGGAGACGCAGGACAATGTGTTGCTAAGAACGATGACATTTTAAAGGAGACTTTTACTCCTAAAATGAAAAATAATCTGCAGACACATTTATACAGGGGACGTCGTTCTGGCATTTACAGTTTTAACTTAATATTTTATTTTATATATGCAGACAGTTCTGTCCCCCCTGGTGCGGCCGATGTCTTGGTGCAGTAGTGCACTCTTCTGTTTGCATATTAAAGACAGTCCCTCATCTTAACTGACAGACATCCTTTGGTGAGAGTCAGTGCTGTCTAAAATGACTTCGTATTTCTGCACGAGTCCTGACACTGGAGGAGCAGAGTAGCACTCAAACTGTCAGTGTGGGTGCGCACACAATGTGACTGCAGAGTCAGTGTGGGTGTGCACGCAGTGTGACTGCAGTGTTGGCGTGGGTGCACACAGTGTGACTGCAGTGTCAGCGTGGGTGCACACAGTGTGACTGCAGTATCGGCGTGGGTGCATACAGTGTGACTGCAGTGTCAGTGTGGGCGCGCACACATTGTGACTGCAGTGTCAGTGTGGGTGTGCACGGAATGTGACTGCAGGTATGTTCTGACACCTGGTTGCTGCCTGTATTTGACTGCAGATTCAGTGAGGAGGAAGGGTGTAGAAGTGAGCAGACAGAACATCACAGCGCCGTGTAATCCTCCCCAGAGAAGCCGCTCACTTGCTATACTTCCAGGCGCAACAAGTTCAAGTGGCAGCTACAGACACCGGATCCAGGCATCAGAACACAGCACTGACACTGGAGTGTGCTGCTGTGCTGCTCCTGTGTTGTGTGCACACCCGCTGTGACACCTGGAGTGTGCCGCTGTGCTCCTCCTGTGTTGTGTGCACACCTGCACTGACACTTGGAGTTTGCCGCTGTGCTCCTCCTGTGTTGTGTGCACACCTGCACTGACACTTGGAGTGTGCCGCTGTGCTCCTCCTGTCTTCTGTGCACATCCGCTGTGACACTTGGAGTGTGCCGCTATGCTCCTCCTGTGTTGGGTCCGGTGCAGACAGGAGATCTGATGTTACAGTGCTCACTCTCACCAATGCATCATTATCAATCAAGACAAAGCACTGGCTATTATGTTCCTATATTCGGTGGTATCGGTGCACCCAGGCTTCACACGTGCATATAAATCACGTACGTGTTATGCGTACCGTATTTCATGTCCGTGTTCCGTTTTTAACGTCCATTTTCTGGCTCCGTGTGTGATGCGCGTGTCATCCGTATGACCATATGAGATGTGCGTGTGTCCGTGTTTGTAGTCCGTATGTATTCCATATTTCATCCGTATGCCATCCGTTTTGCTAGTACGTGTAGCTGGAAAAAAATCATGTAATGCGATTTCCTAGAGACCTTTTCTAATCACATGCACCTGTTCCAAAATGATACAATCATTACCATATTTGCAAAAAAACAGACACGGACCATACAGAGATGCATCTGTGTCATGTACGAGTGCTCACAGACCCATTGAGTCCGTGTGTGCGTGTTCCGTGAAAAAGACGGACATGCTTCCGTGTTTAACGCACAAACAAACGTATCACGCACACGGACACACGCTCCTTATGGAAAAACGAACGTGTAACTCAGTACATTGATTAACATTGGAGTACGTCTCCGGTACATGCAGGAACGGACCTAATACGTACCGGAGGCACATGCGTGTGAAGGGGGCCTTAGACTGCGCAGAAATGTCCTCATTTTCATATTAAACAAATGGGGCTTTTTCAGTAAATAATAAAGGGAACCCGTCACACCGTTTTTCGATATTAAACTGCCCACAATGTTTTGTTAGTGACACAGTGTAAGTGATGCACATTTTCTGACTAACAAGACAATGGAGCAGTTTAATATTTAAGGACGTGACCGGTTCCTTTTAAGCTGAACTCTATATGGGTGGGATTATTTCCGTCCCACATATAAATATTTATGAAGTCTAGGTGTCATTTTGGGGTGACAGATTCCCTTTCAGTCAGCTTAAATATCATCTCACCCGACGTATGAAAGTTTTGCTCGTGCATCAGGTGATTGACGCTGTTTAGATAAATCAGTTTCTCATCTTTGGCTGCAGTGTTAATGCTGCTTTAGGCCCCCGACACACATCCGTTAAAAACGTGCGTGTTTTGTCCGTTTCCGTATATACTGGAGACCCGGACAAACGTGCACCAATGTTAATCTAGGTTTGTGGTCAAACTAGTGTTTTTCATCATGTCCGTGTGTCCGTGTCCGTGTCCGTGATCCGTATGTGTTTCCGTTTTGCATGGCAGCATGTCTGTTTCCTGCACGGAACATGCACACACGGACACCATGAAAGTCAATAGTTTGGTGCGCACAAGTACGTGACACGGATGCATCTCTGTATGCTCCGTGTACGTTTTGTGCTCTTTTGTAGTGATGTCGGCTATTCTTTCTTTTTCTGTCTATGTCGGTCAATCTTCCTCAGTCCGTCGGTCTGTGTCTCTCTGTCGGTCGGTCCCGCTCTCTGTCTTGTCTGTCCCTCTCTCTGTCTGTTGGTCAGTCTCCCCCCTATCTAATACTTACCGATCCCAGATCACCGGCGCGGCGCTGCACGGCGTTCACACTGCTCCGGCGGCTTTTACTATTTTGAATAAGAGCCGGCTGCTCATTAATCAATCTCATATTCCCTGCTTTCCACGCCCACGCGCCTATGATTGGTTGCAGTTAGACACGCCCACACGCTAAGTGACAGCTGTCTCACTGCAACCAATCACAGCCTCCGGTGGGCGGGTCTATATTGTGCAGTAAAAAAAATAAATAAATAAAAAAAAACGGCGTGCGGTCCCCCCCCATTTTGATACCAGCCAGGATAAAGCCACATGGCTGAAGGCTGGTATGCTCAGGATGGGGAGCTCCACGTTATGGGGAGCCCCCCAGCCTAACAATATCAGCCAGCAGCCACACAGAAATGCCGCATCCATTCGATGCGACAGTTCTGGAACTCTACCCGGCTCTTCCCGATTTGCCCTGGTGCATTGGCAATCGGGGTAATAAGGAGTTAATGGCAGCCCATAGCTGCCAATAAGTCCTAGATTAATCATGGCAGGTGTGTCCCCGAGATACCTTCCATGATTAATCTGTATGTGACAGTAAATAAACACACACAACGAAAAATCCTTTATTTGAAATAATAAACACTAAAAATAAACCTCGTTCACCAATTTATTATGCCCCAAATACCCATCCATGTCCGGCATAATCCACGGAGGTCCCGCGTCGCTTCCAGCTCTGCTTTTATTATTATTACACGTGTGTGGTTTTAACGGATGTGTGTCGGAGGCCTTAAAGGTGTTTTCTCACATTGGAAACTTATCCCCTTTCCTCGGGATGCGGAATAACTTTCCAATTGCTGGGGGGTCCGACCACCATGGCCCCCAGTGTTTCCCAGAACCAGAACAGAGGTCAATCATCCGCACTACTACTTCATTCGTTCTTAATGGGAGTGCTGAGCACAGCGCTCTGCTGATCTTTGGCGTTAGAATGAATGGAGCAGAGGTGCGGATGATCGATCTCCACTACATACAGAAGAGCCCCAGTTCACACAATTGTTGGGGGCCATGGCAGTCGGACCCCCAGAGATCGGGACGTTATTCCTTTATCACATAGAGGGATAACGTTGAAGTTAGAGAAATCTGCTATAAAGAATATATAATGTTTTGGGATATTTTTTATGTTTTAGGCCCCTTTTGAGTAGACTGCTTAGAAGACCACAGTTCAGGAGACAGAAGAGCATGACGACAGAATGGATGCCGGGAGTAGAATTTCATAGTCCTGTCTCCTGTGCTGTGCACTTAACAGGTCTTTTGAGCAGTCAGTGGGGTTCTCAAGTCTTACCCCATGATGCCCCTTCTCCCTACTGAGCCCACCTCTTACCCTACTAATTTCCTAAGTTCAGGCAGGTGGTGTTTAAATAATGATGCCTTGGAGCAGGAGGCGGTGGCTGTGTGTGACCACCACCACCTGCCTGAACCTTGTTCCGCCCTCATCCATGTTTGCTGGTCTGGCACTGTGAGGGCCAGTCCTGACATTGTGCTGGTGTGTGTGGTTCTGCCACACACACTGGCACCTGGGCTGCCTTTATTCGCGGTTGTCAGTCCTAGCAGCATGGGAACGGTTCAGACATGTCTCAGGTAAGTGGTGTCTTCATATGGTCCTGCTCATTATATGAGACCTCATGGTACATAATAATTTATAATATAGCGTTAGGGACCCCCCTATAGAGATTTGCCGTGACGGGGCAGGGGGGCTCAAATCATTGATCAATCATTTGCAAAAAATCTCATTGAATTTTTACAGTAGGAACGAATTTGTGAATATTACACTTTTTATTTATTCATTGTTGCAAGCCATTCACAAGCAGTGCTGGCTCCCCTCCTTTTTCGTTTACTGGTCAGGTGGTCGACCGCCACCATGCCGTGCACGCCCAGTGTGGTTTGCAAATTCCTTCTGTAGCCATCAAAATTCAGTTTGGTGCTTGTTCACACACAGCCACCGCCTCCTGCTCCAAGGCATCATTATTTAAACACCACCTGCCTGAACCTTGTTCCGCCCTCATCCATGCTTGCTGGTCTGGCACTGTGAGGGCCAGTCCTGACATTGTGCTGGTGTGTGTGGTTCTGCCACACACACTGGCACCTGGGCTGCCTTTATTTGCGGTTGTCAGTCCTAGCAGCATGGGAGCGGTTCAGACATGTCTCAGGTAAGTGGTGTCTTCATATGGTCCTGCTCATTATATGAGACCTCATGGTACATAATAATTTATAATATAGCGTTAGGGACCCCCCTATAGAGATTTGCCGTGACGGGGCAGGGGGGCTCAAATCATTGATCAATCATTTGCAAAAAATCTCATTGAATTTTTACAGTAGGAACGAATTTGTGAATATTACACTTTTTATTTCTTCATTGTTGCAAGCCATTCACAAGCAGTGCTGGCTCCCCTCCTTTTTCTTCCAAAAGTTAAGTCTACAGCCTGTGGCTAATCAGTATTATGGTTGCTATATGGTCCATAGTCTGATGATGGCTGTTAACAACTACCAGCATCTCCTTACCATTGTAAGGCTATGTCCGCACGTTGCTTTTTACCTGCTTTTTACCTGCTTTTTTGCTGCTTTTTCAACTGCAGCGTTTAATGCCAAAATAGTTGTGTTCTGCTTTTCAAGCAAAGTCTATGGGAATTTGGGTTTCTTGTCCGCACTATGCAGTTCAAACTGCAGCCTTTTTGTTGCAGAACTTTGGTCAAAAACTCAGCTTTGCAGTGCAAAACCCAAATGGCAAAAACAATTGACATGTCAGTTGTTTTTGCCATTTGGGTTTTGCACTGCAAAGCTGAGTTTTTGACCAAAGTTCTGCAACAAAAAGGCTGCAGTTTGAATTGCATAGTGCGGACAAGAAACCCAAATTCCCATAGACTTTGCTTGAAAAGCAGAACACAACCATTTTGGCATTAAACGCTGCAGTTGAAAAAGCAGCAAAAAAGCAGGTAAAAAGCAGGTAAAAAGCAACGTGCGGACATAGCCTTAAGGACATACTGGGAGTTGTACATTAATGCACTACATATATTTATATGGGTCTAAACTGACACTTCACTTGATTGCTGTACTAAGTTTGGCAATGTATTCATGTACTAACGGTGGTTTTGGTGATCTATTATTGTCTTTAGGGTGGTTCTGGTGATGTATTATTGTATTTAGGGTGGTTGTGGTGATGTATTACTATACTGATGGTGGTTCTGGTGATAGTCATGTGGATGATGTAATTGTTACCTTATCAGTCTTGATCCTAAAACATAGGGCAGTGTGCTGGACTAAAAATACAGCTATCTGCATGTCTGTCAGCCGAATAAGTAAGAGATTAAATCCATCATACACTATAGTCTGATCTTTCAACCGACAGCTATCTTGCTTGGCTCTCCCAAATACAGGACAACTCATTCTGCCAAGTGTTCCTGTGTTCTTTATTAGAGCCGCTGCTAGACATCTCTGGCACCAGCTTATCATTTAGAGGATAATAGGATCTACAGTCTGTAATTGGACATGCTGGATCCTTATTCCCCCGACAAGCAGAAGTGAGAGCCCCCGTATACATTGGACTGCCAGGAGAACCTGTCAATATTGGCGGGCTTAGACAGCTTTAGGTTAATGTGTATGGAGGTCTTAACTACTATCTGAAGGCTATGGGCAGTCTCAGGGTATGTGCATACGACATCTTGTAGATGTCTGTGACCCCCCCCTGAGTTATTCAGACAGAATACGCTTCAGGACACAGTCATCATTTTATCCTGAAGCAAATAT
Source organism: Anomaloglossus baeobatrachus (assembly GCF_048569485.1). Taxonomy (NCBI): domain Eukaryota; kingdom Metazoa; phylum Chordata; class Amphibia; order Anura; family Aromobatidae; genus Anomaloglossus; species Anomaloglossus baeobatrachus. The sequence goes on from NC_134353.1 coordinate 364,425,053, forward strand.
TTATTTATTTTTTTTGCTGTTGCTTCTTGTGTTGCATCACACGAAAACCTTGTGTGTCTAATATACTGTATGTTTTAAAAATTTTCGACACCGACCGGCCCGCCGAAAAATCCCCACTAACAAACGTCAACACCCTTCCATTATAACCAGGCCCAATTATACCCCCTCGTTCCAATTCTTCCCATTCCATCCACACCGACTGGTGTTGGCACCAAGTGGCCTCGGTCACCGATCTCCTAATCCCTTCAAAAGCTACACCAATGCCAGATCCCACAGCCAGCTTGGACATTGTTCTCCATCCTCGTCCGCACCCGTCACCAGTCTCCTGAACCTGCGAAACTGAAACTGAGACAGCGCGTCAACCACCTCATTTTGTACCCCCGGTACATGCCTTGCCACCACACAAATGTTGAAATCCAAGTAGCACAGCACCAGGTGCCTAAAATACCCCACTATAGGGGGTCATTTTGCTGAAAGAGTGTTAAATTAATGTACCACCGCCATATTATCGCAGTGCAAGCAAACTTTTTTACCTGAGAATTCTGAACCCCACAACTCGACCGCCACTACAATCGGAAAGATTTTTAACCAACCCCTTCTCCTTCCACAGCCATGGTCTCTCATCCACACACCAGTGATTCTGAAAAAGCGCTCCAAAATCCGCCGCTTCTGCCGCATCTGTAAACAGCTTGTAGCTGTCTATTGGACATTATTATACTCATCCACAACTTCTTCCCATTGTACTTGTCTAAAAAGGAGTCCCAAATCAGCAAGTCCCCTTTTATCACCTTTGTCACCCTGACAAAGTGATTAGGCGATGCAACGAACGCAGTCGTGCTCGACAATCTCCTATTAAATTTCCGCCCCATCGGCATAATGCGACATGCGAAATTCAGTTTACCTAACACCAACTGCAACACCCTCCACCTCACCTTTTTAGCCTGATACAATGCTCTAACAGACGCTTTCAAATCAACCAACTTCCCTCCTGGCAGTCGGCACTCCATGGCTACCGTGTCGATTTCAATGCCCAAAAAACATAAAACCGTCGCTGGCCCTTCCGTTTTTTCCTTTGCCAAAGGATTACCAAAACTCAGCGCTATCCGCTCCAAGGTAAACAGTAACAATGAACAAACCGAGGAACCCGCCGGCCCAACACACAAAAAATCATCCAGATATTGAATTACCGAATGAACCCCTGCCACGTCCCGAACTACCCATTCCATAAAGGAACTAAATGTTTCAAAATAAGCACATGAAATAGAACAACCCATGGGCAAGCAACGATCCACATAATATTCTCCATCCCACATGCACCCCAACAAATGAAGACTATCTAGATTAACCGGAAGCAAGTGAAAAGCTGCTTCCACATCCGATTTCGCCATCAACGCCCCCCGTCCTGCCGCTCGCATCAAATCCAAAGCTCTATCAAATGAAACGTAAGAGACTGCGGACAGATCTGGTGAGATCCCATCATTAACTGACAACCCGGCCGGGTAGGATAAATGATGTATGAGCCTGAATTTCTTTGGCTCATTCTTGGGGACAACGCCCAATGGCGAAATCCTAAGGTTAGGGAATGGAGGGTCCTTAAACGGACCTGCCATCCTACCTAACGCCACCTCCTTGGCTAGCTTGTCCCTCACGACTTCCGGGTGTTCCTTCGTGGACCTCAAGTTACCTGGGCGAAAAACTGGAGTCCCAGAATCAAACGTAATCATAAAACCTTCAACAAAACCTTGCCGCAATAACTCTGCCACCTGCACATCCGGATACCTATTTAAATAGGGAAGCATCGCCTCTACTTTCACTGGCGTCCTCCCTCTTTCCAGCCCCTTCCCCTGACTTCCCCTTTCCTTTTTTAAAGCACCTGGCCAAATGGTGGGCACCTCCGCAACCGGAACACTCATGCTTAAACCGACACGAGGCCCCAAACTTGCAGTGCCCCTCATTAAACTGCCAACATGCTCCCTTCCTTTGGCCAGCCGGTGACCCGCTGCTTGCAAACGGGCTCCTGGCACCCCCACGAAAGGGTTGAGCCAGAGCCGTCATCAGCCATATCCACAAGGAAATATCCTTGTGGTCCCATCTAAAGCCAAGCCGCAAAGCCTTCCATTGCTGGAACTGCTCATCATATCTTAACCACCCTAAATCTCCGTACACTCTATACGCTTCCCTAATCGAATCCATATAGCCGAAAAGGGAAGCGCAATGCTCCAGCTCCTTCTCGACGATGACACTAGCCAGTATGGCAAAAGCTTGCAGCCAATTAGTAAAGGTTCTGGGGATCAACCTATATCTCCTCTTCTCCTCGTCCTCTTTTTCCTTTTTTGAGTCGCTTGGTTTAACTTTATCCAGATTAAACTTTTCCAGGGGGAGCAGGGAAAATATTTCCACATACTACCCCTTCCAAATTTTTTCCCTCACCTCCTTTTTCAAATGCACCCCCAGAGGACTCTCGAAGCACACATACACTTCGCTCTGTGCCCTTTCATCTAACCGAACTACCTCATCCGCTTTCTCCTTGTCTTTTTCCCCCCTCCTTCGCGGTTTCAACCCCAGCCGCAACCCCGGCCACCTGCGCTGCTTCTGCCACAACCGCAACTCCAGCTCCCTGCACCCCTTCCTCTTGTACCTCTTGTACCGCTACCACTGATTGCCCAGCCCCAGTGGGGCCCACCCATGCACCCTCCGGAGACTTGGCCCGGCTTGCCCCCGGTTGCTCTGCCACCAACCCCCGCAACATACCTAGCAACTGGCCCCAAAACTCCGACCCAAGTGAACCCACAACGTTAGTCGATCCTGGAACAGTCGTGATGCGATGTTCCTGCTGACGCTCTTCTCCTCCTGATGAATCCAATTGACATTCCTCATCGCCGGAGTCCATGGTGCTGCTGGCGTCCACAGGAGGGACCTGCAGAGGGACACCCCGCTCCCGGCAGCCATCAACCCCCACGATCACCGCACCCTGCTCCGCCAACCGTGTCTCCTGCAGGTCCACTTCTTTTTTACCAGACGCGGCGCCCTGCCGCCATCAGCCCTCGCTGGATCACTGCCCATCTGCGATGCCACTGCTCCATCGGCTGTCCTCACAGGTCTCCCTCCCTAACGACTGCAGGAAGCCCGTACCACATCCACTGCCTGCTGGGTCCGCCCTCCAGCCCGATCCTTGCTGGGGGGGACCATCACCACAGACCGAAATGAGTGGCCCTGCCGACTGCAGGTGCCACCATCCCCTCCTCCCTGGCTGCCATCCTCTGGCTCCTTGATCCCTCCAGCCTATCCCGATGTGGGTGGCTCCCCTGCTGCCTGCAGGAAGTTTCCGCTGCTCCCACCTCAAGCTGGGCTCTGCCCCTGGCCCACACCGGGGGCTGCCGTACGGATGGTCCGGGGCCTTGCAGGCCGTGAACCGGAAGTAGGCCTCCGCCCACTTCCGGCTCGCAGGATGTCTGATGCGGATTCCTCCCGGTAACTGGGGGTGCCGAGACCGAACTCTTCTTCCCCCAGCAGGGGAGTAGCGCTTCGGCGGCCGCGACCGCCGAGCGCGCAACTCAGGCCGGGGTGCAGAAGCAGGCACCACCGGACCGGGAGCGCACACTGCGGCCAGCTGCTCCCGCAGTGCATCGACTCCCAGAACTTCAGCGGCTCCACGCACCAGCTCCAGCAGTGCCTCCAGGTCGGTCATCCTGAAACTCGCCCGATGATGATGATGGCCACACTGATCTTCACAGCAGCAAGAGGAGGTACCACTCCCTCTCTCAGCTACATACCCCCTGATCAGCCAGCCCCCTACACTATACCCCCCAATCACCACTGCCCCCTTTCCACCAATCCCATAACCTCATAGAATGCACTCCTGCATTTAAATTATTAACCCCTTCAGATCCTAGCCCTCTCTAGATCGTCATGGGGCTTATTCGCCCATATAAGGCTCACTGGCCCTTCTTGCTAGCTGGTGTGGCCATGATCGTCCACTAGGGTTTCAACCCAGTTTGCAATATGTTTTCTGTCTTGGCGCACTGCAGTTATTACCAGGCAGCATGTCTCTTTAACCTCCGCCATAAGGGATTTAAAGTTGTCTTTAGTTGGCAATTGTTTGATATATGTGTGCCAGGTTGTTTTGTCTTGTGCAGATTCATCTGTGTCAGAATCTGGTGCTGACTGCAACATATCTGAATATGTGTATAGTTTAGAGAGATCTGGGTTATCAAATAGGGTGGGTTCATTCCACTCCAAATAACGTCAAATATTTGACACATTTAGAGGTCGCTTTGATGGATGAAATATAGTGATACTTTGTACTCGTACGTGAAGTGACGGCTTTATGTTTCCCCACACACTTGTTGAAACACGTGGTCCCCATGACCTTTTCTACTCACATCGCCTTCACTCGAGGAAGATGGCAACCTCTCCTGCATAGCAAACCCTGGAGACACACCACATTGATTATCAGGCTGTGTACAAGGGTAGACTCCTCCATCTACTCCATCTGAAGCAGCTCTCTCTGTAATGTCACATGGGGCATTTCCAGTGTACAAGATATCTTGTAGTTCCCACCTCATAGATGGCATCCAGGTCATCTTGTGGGCTTCTCTGGCTGTAGATATGCGTCCAAAGGGGCCCGAGCTCGAAGCAGCAGTGTGCAACCACCGAGGACAACTCTGGGGATTTTAAGAATTCTTTCTCACCATTTCGAGGAGTGGAAGACTATTATAAACCAAGCAGCAGAGCTTCAGCGCGAGCGTCTTACTCCATTGACTTCCGGGAACATCCCCCCATTTCAAATATATTTAGATTTTTCTTAAATTCAATATCTCTTCATAATATTTTTACATCATAAAATTGACTGAAATATATTTTGCAGTCCATAATGTGAAGCATATAACATCAGATAACACTAACAAGCAGGAATTACCCTAATGTGCTGGAATGGAACCACTAATTTAATAATGACTTGAATATACTTCATTCTGGCTGTGACAACGCTGTGCAGTGTATGGACATTAATTCACATGCAGGCACGACGACTCAAGGACGCTGGCAACACTACAAAACAACACATAATAGTCGGTACATCCTCTAATATTTTAAATTAATAATGATGACTATGAAAACATGTTTTCACTAGTCAATGGACATTTTGTGTTGAGTAGTCTATAAATGGTAAAAACGACACACTATGCAAACGCAGAAAAATGTTATTAGACCAGTTGATCTGATTAGCAAGCTGTTTTAGCACTTTTCTTTCTGGAGCATACAATTAAAGTGCATCTTACATAATTCTTTGCAGACATAAGTAAAGGTAACACAGTATGGGGATAATTCTGTTCTTCTACTTGCGAAATTGGTGCCGAAAATATTCTGTAATTTGACTAATAGGAGCAATGAAAGAAAACACTATACATAAAGGGGCTGATATAGCAAAATGGCATAAAATTGGCCAATAGTGGTAATATGTTTGCTATTGTGACTCCAGTTTCAATCAGCTCTGTCAAAATGGACAGAGCTGGGGTAGAGCCAGGGTGGGCTGGGAAGTGGCTACACCCACCCATCAAATTCTTGGAAAGTGGCACCATTACTTTAAATGTTACTAGTAACAGTTCCAACTAGGTGCAAGAGATGCATGTCACTGATAAGATGCACCCAATTTATTATGTGATGTAGGACTCTTAATAAATTCGACACATATTATGCGGTGTTTACACAATGCGATCTATCGTGCCATGGCATGTGCAATTGTACCCGCCCCCGTTGTTTGTGCGTCACAGGCAAATCGCTGCCCCTGTCGCACAAAGTCGTTCAAGCGCAGTCACATGTACTTACCTGCTGTGCGACCTCGCTGTGGGCGGCGAACATCCTCTTCCTGAAGGGGGAGGGACGTTCGGCGTCACAGCGACGTCACACAGCCGCCGGCCAATAGAAGCGGAAGGGCGGAGATGAGCAGGATGTAAACATCCCACCCACCTCCTTCCTTCCGCATAGCCGACGGGAGCCGCGGGACCCAGGTAAGCTGAGTTCATCGTTCCCGGGGTGTCACATGGAGCAATGTGTGCTACCCCGGGTACGATGAACAACCAGCGCCATGTAAAATAAACAATATTTTAAAACCTAGTGACGAGTACACGACTCACAATTTGTGAGCGATACTGTGTCGCTCGGAGGTGTCACACGAGACGACGTCGTGAATGATGGGGGATGTGCGTCACGAAAAATGTGACCCCGACGTTGCATCGCACGATAGCTCATCTTGTGTAAAGCCCGCATTATTCCTACATGCCCCTCATTGACATTTTTTTCACAATGATATCAAAGATGAAAATGTAGCACCTGATTTAATAGCTTTGGAATCAGACTCTGAAACCACAAATGTCTACAGTGATTTATTTCAGAAAAAGCTTGCCCTGTTTACACTATGCAGTTTACAAAGAGAAAACATTGATCTAGCCAATAACATACAAAACCATTAACATTTCAAACATCTAATTCATCAAAAACTATTTGAGGGAACTTTGTGATCAGTGTTAAGGAGACAGATATCCCACCGTTGCCACAAAGTGTCACGTACAGCACTCCACTGCCTCTAATCTTCAGGACAATTCCCAATTGACTGACGATTGATGGACAAGACGACGGCTACTTACTCTACTGTGCTGATTATTAGCCGCTTTCACAGTGAACGTATAGTATATACTGTACATACCCATTTACAATTAAATAAAAATATATATATGTATATATATATATATATATATATATATATTATATATACACACCTCATTATAGTCACTGCCAAGCTCCACAATGACCCAAGAAAAACTAGCTGCCACCATTAATTGTTTATATAGGCAAATTGGACATTCATTACTGGTAATGTTTGGCCTCACGGGGCTTCAGGAATGCGACTTATAGAGCAAGGGGAACAAAGTTATTATATTGTTTATATTTTATCCAAAAGTTTATAAAAATATACAAACAATGTTACAAATGGGACAAGACAGTACAGTATGTAAAGATACATTTTTATAAAAAATAAAAGAGATAAACAAAAGAAAAGTATTAGACCTGATGCCATGAAAATGCTTGGCTGTGGAAAGAAGAACGCCAATGAAATATGAAACAATCCTACAGACACCTGTATCTTCCATTACTGAACAAAGGCATCAGCTCAGCATCTATATTTATGAAAGAACATTCACTACCATATACCTCCCGTTGGAGACCTCAGATAGGTGAAGTGAGGCGCAAACCCACTAGGGGTCACTAGTAGCCAAGCGAAGACAGTCTGCAGAGTAGTCGATCGAGCCGAGAGTCAAAAGCCGAGAGTACGGGAGTACAGAGTACAGAGGAGCGAGAGCAAATCGGGGTCACATACAAGCCATTGGTCGGTAAGCCAGGAAGTAGCGTCAGGTACAAATGGGGGTCAGAGCCATGGTCAGAGTACAAGCCGGGGTCCGTAGCCGAGAGGACACATCAGTACAGAGGAGCAAGCAGGGTCGGGGTCACATAACAAGCCAGAGGTCAGGGAGGCAGGGAGCAGAGACAAAGCAGGGGAATCGAAGGAACAGGGAATGGGAAAACCAGGTAACAGGACAAGATCTGAGTAACTTACAGTAACCAGAAACGCAAATTGCAGAGTAGGAACAATCACTGGTGGCATTCCAGGTGACACAGCTTCAAGATAAGGCAGAACAATCCCCTGGAACGAGGCATGGACAAATCCTCCTATACCAGTCTGTATTGTACTGTTAATGATTGTTGTATGTATAGCCTCTTTCACTTGTAAAGGGCCATGGAATAAATGGCGCTATAATAATAAATAATAATAATAATAATAATAGGTCCCTCCCACCAGGACCAGACCCGGTGCATACAGACAACAAGAAAACACAGAACACACTGGCTCTATAGAGAGGAGAGCCACAAAAGCATCATGACTATGTTCCTCCAGTCTTTAAAAAATTATGGGATCCTCAACATTAAGGAAATCTCCACCTCTGGACATCCCAGGTGAAAGATTTTTAATGCCATATTTTGTTTCATGATTCTACTTTTCCATAGATAGAAAATATGATATATATATATATATATATATATACATATATATATATATATATATATATATATATATATATATATATATATATATATATATATATATACACATATATATATATATATGATGTTTCATCTACCATATTTTAATTTTGCATTCGTAACCAGGTCTCATGGTATGCGAGACAATGCCTTATGTTTGCCAATTTGTCACAACACTAAAAATATATCTCCCATAACTATGCCCGCCACAAGAACCCAAATATTCATAACTGGAAAAACGATGCCATCTGCTGTGTCCCTTTGCAAACAGCAAGAGTTTCATTTGTCTCTTCTCAGATTTTCAGCATACAGAAGCCAGGCTTTGTGTCTGCTATCCAGTAGATGTATCATATCAATTACTTGTCCACACCAGGAGGGGTTCAAGCTGACCAAGGGTTAGATGTAGATTAGAATGCTAATGCTAATTTCTAAATTATAAGCCATGTTTTAATAGACTGGTCCTCTATTACCATTACATTATGACAATCAGGTAATAATTTCTAATCAGAATAAAATTGAAATAAAAATAATAAAACAAAGCTATAAGAGAACTTACAAAAATATAGTCATTATTAGTCGACCCTTGGTTAATGAGGGCATCAACTGTTATAATGGATGCAGTTATATAAAAGGCAGCTTTATTGCATTTTAGGTGCCATTAACACATATAGAAAATTATCACAGGATCCTAGACTTGCATTTAAGGAATATTGCCTAAACGTTTGCTGATGACTTAAATTAGATGTTTTAATTAAAGGGGAATATGATTATTTATTGAACATCCAATTATGGTCATATTTCATGAGAAATTCAGTGCCTGGGTTGATGGTTATTTACAACCATTGACTCGTATTGTTCGAGGCTATCTTAGGCCTGTTCACACGTCACTGAAAAACACAGACGTTTTTCACTGACGTGTAAAAAACGCATATGTCCCTCCATGTGCCATGATTCACACCACACGTGGGTTATTGTCACGCTCCCAGTCCGACCGCGCCGCCCACCACCAGTCACTCCAACTCCTGGGGTCCTCGCCGAGCCCGCTCTCCTGCTACCCTGTCCATGCCTTTTTCCTATGGGTCCCGGCTCTGTGCCACACTTTCACTGCAGCCACCTGCGCTCCAGCGTCCTGCCTCTCCTCCTGTGGTCTCAGCTCTGACTTCCAGGTTGCTGTCCTCACACATGCATACTAGAGGGTACGCGCGTGCACTCTCCTTGACTTAAAGGGCCAGCCCAACTGTCCGGGATTTGACTACTAATTAACCTTGGGTATTTAAGACTTCCTATTTCCCATGGCCAGTGCTTGTTCAACGAGTCCCTGTAGCTTGTCTCTTGTACCAGTTGTTCAGGTCCCTCTATGCCTGTGCTTTGTGTAACTCTGTCTCTGCTTGCAGATCCTGAGTACCGTTCTGAGCAAACACTTCAGTCTGATCTCATTAACCTGCACCAGTCTCCGCGCCTGGACCTCAGCCTGATCCCATTAACTTGCACCAGTCTCCGCTCCTGGACCTTAGCCTGATCCCATTAACCTGCACCAGTCTCAACTCCTGGACCTCAGCCTAATCCCTGTGACCTGCACCAGTCTTCGGTTCTGGACTTCTGCCTGATCCCGTTAACCTGTACCTGGTTCAGATCGGATCCTGTTTCTATAAGACTCGATCCAGTGATTCTTGCTGATACCAGCTTCCGTGCATCTACGTAGGCCCTCTGCGGTTACACACGACAGTCCCTGTATAGGGGTTCGCTCGAGGCGGCGTCGCAGGGGAGTCCGGTGCACGGTTCAGTGGGTCCACTCCCAGGACTATTCTTACAGTTATCCATGTGCTATCCGTGATCCATCATTCGTGATAACACATGGACGTATACTCACTTGTCTCCACTCCTGCTGTCCGTGGTGCTGAAGTCTCCGGCTCTACTGTATCTGGCCGCTGCTGACCCCCGCTCCAGCTACTTCCGGGTTGGCTGTGCGGTGCATAAATTAATATGTATGAGAATAATGAGCCAGCCTGGAAGCAGAGGCGGCAGCGGCTGAAGAAGGTGATTATAAAAAGCTTTTTATTTTCAATGTACGTGTTTTTCTGGTTTGTGTTTCATGGCTCACACTATAGTGGTGAAGCCAGGATGCATACACCTGGCCTCAGAGAAGCTCAATGCTGAGGGGAACAAATACGTGCATGTGTGTAGCTTTGTATAGCACTAGCAAAAATGCTGCTTTTGTAAAGCATGTTATCACGCACACATGTGTATGAAGGGGGTCATGAACAGAAGAAGCATTCTGTTAACACCTTACAGTATCTGAAAGTGAATAGCGCCATCTGCTGGTTGGAAAGGGCATACAGGAAATGTAAAGTGGAGTGTGTTTCCTTGAGAGAGTTTAGAAGAGATGGAGATTAGATGACAGTTGTGGTGCAATTGTTAATTATAAAAGCTATTTTGTTCCTCTCACTGAGAACATTCAATTATAAAAGCTTGAAACAGTCCAGAAGAGGCAGAGTTGGTGCCAAGAGTCAGAATGGGATGGTCACGTTAGCAGCGGAGAAACTTGCAGCCATCAGTGACACTGAAGGAACCTGAAGATCGAATATCAAATACGAAACACTGATGCCAGAAAGAACCAGAAGAACGAAAACTGAATAGCAACTCCAGAGGGAACCCCAATACCAAACACCAAATATTGAACAGCTACTCCAAAATGAACCTGAAGACCGAACACTGACACTGACGCCTCCCTGACAGAGAGACTAGGACTAAGATAAGTTAATGATACCTGTTATTTAGAGTTATAAGTAACCAAGCGTAATAATTGTCACAATTGTGTCGCATCTGACTATTACATCTTGTATTGGAGTAGATTTACCTTCATTTTATGCTGAAAGGTTAAGGACTTTTTCCTTTCTGGCTGAGATTACTCATAGCCTTAATCACAGAAGCAGCATCTTATCATCATTCCTTTCCACAATGTTTACCCACTCCTGGCTTCACTCCATACCGATTATAAATCTTCTATTCTGATCACTTTGTAGTAGCCTGTCTCTGGGGAAGCTAATGTATTCACTTCTGTTGTAGCTGGGGATTTTTTTGCTGGAGAAACCAAGGAGTGCTATTTGTTTTTGATTTTCCCCACTCATTTGTCTTACCTTCCTTATGTTGTTTTATTGTAGTAGTGAGTCTACTGTCTTGCTGGCCTACACACTAGTCAGGGTGAGTTCAAGGCCAGTGAGGGCTTAGGCATGTGATGGCACATGGAGGGAAGGACCCATCTAGGAATGTTAGGGAGTGCAGGTATCAGACTCAGGTGAGTGTTAGGAGGTGACCCTGCTTCTCCCTCCCTATTGCTAGGGCCTTCCTTTACATCCTCCCTGGTTTTCCCTTTGTGTTGTGCCACATGCCAGGCATTCCCTCTACTCGACATGCCACAACAGATGCAGAGTTTATCTATGGAAGTGACAGATCTGCAGGTTGTGCCACAACTGCAGCAGATTGCGGGTCTGCTGCTCTTGGCTTGCAGCCAGACTCAACCAGAACCCAAGGTATCTCTCCAAGACAGGAGAGATGGATACATTTGTGGTTTCAGAGAATCTTGTAAACTTTAAGCTTCGCCCTCACTTCTCAGGGAGTGAGGCACAACAGGTGGAGATTGTTGCCTGACTCCCTCAAGATGGATTTGATTCTTTTGCAGTCAGAAGGGTCATTTTGTTGGTGTCTGTCCTTTGGTATTAAGGCTATGTGCGCATGCTGCAGATTTACCGCGGATTTGCTGCAGAAAATGTGTGTAACATTTTTGCAGTCAATCCCCAGCAAAACCTATGGGTATAAAAAATGCTGTGCGCAGGTGCCTGTGGTTTTTGCCATGGATAATGGTAAAAATCTGCAGGGACCAACCTGCGGAAACACCGCGGCAAATCCGCACCAAACCACGGCAAAACCACATGCGGATTTCGTTCCGGTTTTGGTGCGTTTTTTACCGCAGGTGCGGGATTCTTTAAGAGGGACCGGAATTTCCTTGAGAAAAACTCACTTTCTAGTGCGCACATGGCTTTAAACATTGTTATTGGTATGACCACTGAAATTATTTTTGTTCTTTTGAAAAGTGGGGTGGGGGCCAATATGGTGGAGGCTTGGTTTGCTCAAACTCATGGTCTCTCTAGTAGTATTCTGGTGAAAGCTAGCCCCTTATATGCTATCAACGGACACATATAACTGATCAGCATTTGTGCTTGGTTTTGTGCCGGCCTTTTTTTTCCTGTACAAATCCTTCAAGATCAGATAAGGAAAATTTCCATGAGAAGAGCTTTAAAATGTACTGAAGCTAAAAGGGGTATTCCTTTTGCAGCCATGCAGGTCTTTGTCTTCCTGCTCTTAAAGGGTGTTTTACACGCTGCGACATCGCTACCGATATATCGTCGGGGTCACGTCGTTAGTGACGCACATCCGGCGCCGGTAGCGACATCGCAGCGTGTGACACCAAGGAGCGACGATCAACGATCGCAAAATCGTTCAAAAACGGTGACGTTGACACGTCGCTCCTTTCCTTAATATCGCTGCTGCATGTACGATGTTGTTCGTCGTTCCTGCGGCATCACACATTGCTATGTGTGACAACGCAGGAACGACGAACATCTCCTTACCTGCGTCCACCGGCAATTCGGAAGAAAGGAGGTGGGCGGGATGTTACGTCCCGCTCATCTCCACCCCTCCTCTGCTATTGGCCAGCCGCTTAGTGACGCCGCAGTGACGTCACTATGACGCCGAACGCACCTCCCCCTTGAGGGAGGGATTGTTCGGCGGTCACAGCGACGTCGCTGTACAGGTATGAGGTATAAGGGGTGCTTTACACGCTGCAACATCGCTAGCAATTGCTAGCGATGTCGAGCGTGATAGCACTCGCCCCCGTCGTTGGTGCGATATGTGGTGATCGCTGCCGTAGCGAACATTATCGCTACGGCAGCGATCACCACATATCGCACCAACGACGGGGGCGAGTCCTATCGCGCTCGCAATCGCTAGCGATGTCGCAGCGTGTAAAGCACCCCTTTCAGTTTATGGTTATCGGGTAGTCTCTCTTTTAAACCTCTTCTCATGGGATTTTCCTTTATGTGATCTTGATGGGTTTGTACATCTTGCACTAGCACCTTTTGTATTTTTGCTGCTTTTTACATATGTAGTTGCACTTTCCTGTCCATCCTCTTTGTGAAGGATTAATTTTCAGCTTGTACTGTAGCACTTTAAGCATTCATCATATACTTTTTTTGCACATTTATCTGCATTTATTTATTATTTTTTTATACATTTATCCTGAAAGTTTCTTTTAAACACAGTTTATCGTGTTACTCTATTATGCCAAAGGTATTTATTTACTTATTGAATGTTGTAGGATTTTTTTCCACAAACTTGTCTTACTATATACTCAGATAGCAACAAAAAAGAGAAAGGAGATCAAATAGTCCAAAAATATAAAGATTTTATTGGTGACAAGGGGAGAAAACGGGTTACATCACTGCAAACCACCAGGTATAATTGCATCAGATATAGAGATGAAAATATCATCCGACCGCAGAATACTCAGTCAAATATTGTTGGGCCAAAAGTAAATTGCCTGAAGGAAACACTAATATAGCTAAATTTCTAACATACTCGTCAAGATGAAATCAATCCTTAATGTAAGGTATACTCTGTGCATGGAATCAAATGAAAACAACAATAGTATATATGATATCCTAATTAATACATGTAGAGAGGACACCCAACATGATATATAGGGAAGAGTACATCAAAAATTACCATATTTATTAATCAGTGTCAACGCTGAACGATGACAGTAGATGGAAAGTAAGATAGTGTCAAGGCTGCAAGGCGATGATCACAAATTCAATGATCAATCAAAAAGAAAATAATATTTGCAGCAAAGACATTAGACACCAAGAAAAAGGTGCCATCATATACTAAAATTCAGCATGGACACTGATCACGAAAACAATGAATGGAAAATGGGGGCAGAATGACTGCAAAGCAGGAAAGAAGCGGAGTCAGGCAAGGCAGGTGAACATCAACAAAATTATAACATTACCTAGATGTTGGTGGATGCAGTGTGAATGCGCCCGATGCGCATTTCGGTATGAACATTTGTCAGGAGTATTCTGCGGTCGGATGATATTTTCATCTCTTTATCTGATGCAATTATACCTGGTAGAAATAGAATGTAAATCCAGCGCAATCACAAGAATTTTTTTAAAAAAAAATTTAAAAAAATTTTTTTTTTTTTTTCTTTTTTATTATTGATTTTCCATAAAATCCAAGCAGGTACATGCAGCATAAGAAAATATAAATGTGCCCAGGTCAGAGCGACGCGTTTCAACAAACTGTCTTAATCATGGTCTGAACCAAGACTGACCAAATCCTTCTTTAAGAAGGCAATCCACCCAAAGTTAATTGTTCACCTGTGAGATTAACTATAGGGGGGTTGATACAAAGAGATATACATACATAATTAAAAACACATATACAAATATATAGAATACCATATTTAAACATTGTGAATAATATTAGGAATCATGGTGATTATATCCCAGATGGAGGGAATGAAACCTTATCAATTATATAAATATAGACATCATAATTCATATTTTATCTTCCAATTTTATAGATGTCAAATATCATCATAAAAGATTCCATAATGAAGAGTAAACCAGAAATTAGTTTAATAAAATAGATCAATAATGCAAGATTAAATCCTGTCTACTGTTTAAGCCATGGGGATATCTACTTTCCAGGGTGAAAATCCAGAAGGTTTCTCGGTTGAGAAGTTTCCTTCTGTGATCTCCACCCCGCAGCGGTTTTGTTACCTTTTCTATCCCCATGACTTCCATGCTATTTAAATTGCCTCCATGTATATCGCTGAAATGCTTTGAAACCGCAGATGCGGCTAATGCATTAGGATTCCCAGCATCTAAAATATGTCTCCTGATCCTCACCTTTAGAGGGCCACTTGTACATCCTATATATTGAGTAACATACAAAGTACAAACTATTGAATACACTACATACTCTGTGTTACAATTAATATAGTTTTTAATCGAATATTCTTTTTTATTGTGGCTTGAGGTGAAATTTTTATCATTTTTAACATATCTGCAAGTTTTGCATCGGTTCGCACCGCATTTATAAAAGCCATCCGCATTCAACCAAGTTTTCTTTAACCTGTTAGTACCCTCTCCCAGGTACAGACTTGGTGAAAGCAGATTAGCCAATGTAGGCGCTTTTTTTGCAATGCAGTGTGCACCGTTACTTAAAATTCTTTTCAGTTTCAGGTCCTCATTTAGAACTGGTAAATATTTCTTTATTATTTCAGCGATTTTATTATATTGCAGGCTATAGTTAGTGGTAAAAACTAAATTTCTATTATTAATGTTCTTACTTTTATTTTTATTTTTATTTTCATTTTTATCAGCAAACAGGAGTCTATTACGATCAGTTTCCCCCATTATAGATTTCGCTCTATTTAAGGACCAAGCTGGATAACCTCTATATGACAATCGTTCACATGTCATTTTTTCATGTTGACATGTGAACGATTGTCATATAGAGGTTATCCAGCTTGGTCCTTAAATAGAGCGAAATCTATAATGGGGGAAACTGATCGTAATAGACTCCTGTTTGCTGATAAAAATGAAAATAAAAATAAAAATAAAAGTAAGAACATTAATAATAGAAATTTAGTTTTTACCACTAACTATAGCCTGCAATATAATAAAATCGCTGAAATAATAAAGAAATATTTACCAGTTCTAAATGAGGACCTGAAACTGAAAAGAATTTTAAGTAACGGTGCACACTGCATTGCAAAAAAAGCGCCTACATTGGCTAATCTGCTTTCACCAAGTCTGTACCTGGGAGAGGGTACTAACAGGTTAAAGAAAACTTGGTTGAATGCGGATGGCTTTTATAAATGCGGTGCGAACCGATGCAAAACTTGCAGATATGTTAAAAATGATAAAAATTTCACCTCAAGCCACAATAAAAAAGAATATTCGATTAAAAACTATATTAATTGTAACACAGAGTATGTAGTGTATTCAATAGTTTGTACTTTGTATGTTACTCAATATATAGGATGTACAAGTGGCCCTCTAAAGGTGAGGATCAGGAGACATATTTTAGATGCTGGGAATCCTAATGCATTAGCCGCATCTGCGGTTTCAAAGCATTTCAGCGATATACATGGAGGCAATTTAAATAGCATGGAAGTCATGGGGATAGAAAAGGTAACAAAACCGCTGCGGGGTGGAGATCACAGAAGGAAACTTCTCAACCGAGAAACCTTCTGGATTTTCACCCTGGAAAGTAGCTATCCCCATGGCTTAAACAGTAGACAGGATTTAATCTTGCATTATTGATCTATTTTATTAAACTAATTTTTGGTTTACTCTTCATTATGGAATCTTTTATGATGATATTTGACATCTATAAAATTGGAAGATAAAATATGAATTATGATGTCTATATTTATATAATTGATAAGGTTTCATTCCCTCCATCTGGGATATAATCACCATGATTCCTAATATTATTCACAATGTTTAAATATGGTATTCTATATATTTGTATATGTGTTTTTAATTATGTATGTATATCTCTTTGTATCAACCCCCCTATAGTTAATCTCACAGGTGAACAATTAACTTTGGGTGGATTGCCTTCTTAAAGAAGGATTTGGTCAGTCTTGGTTCAGACCATGATTAAGACAGTTTGTTGAAACGCGTCGCTCTGACCTGGGCACATCTATATTTTCTTATGCTGCATGTACCTGCTTGGATTTTATGGAAAATCAATAATAAAGAAGAAAAAAAAAAAAAAAAAAAAATTTTTAAAAAAATTCTTGTGATTGCGCTGGATTTACATTCTATTTCTACCTGGTGACTTCTGACCATCCGTGCGCTGATCATCTCCCACAGGACGGCTATAGGTCTGCAGCAGGCTTGGTGAGCTGATAATAATATATATTTTAATTATACCTGGTGGTTTGCTGTGATGTGACCCGTTTTCTCCCTTTGTCACCTTTTCACCAATAAAAGCTTTATCTTTTTGGACTATTTGATCGCCTTTCTCTTTTTTGTTGTTATTTACGGTTTTCTGCGATTCGGTCCATGTGATAGTCCTATAGTCTGCTGTATATATGTATTTGTGTTCAATAATATGCAGCTACTTCTAATACCAACACTTACTACATACTCAGATGTACGATTCATGTGCCTACTGTGTTACTCACATGTTTTGCTTTGGACTTATATACAGATACTTATGACTATTCTACATGTATGCACTGTTGCTGTACTTTTTTCTTTTTTTGAGGTCACGTGTGTGGTTTTTGCCTTTTAAACTGACATTAGCATTTTATATGTTAGTTTAATCATATTTGTTCAAAAATGAAATATTTTTATTCATTCTTTGGCCTATACTCCAAAATGTTTTGTAGGCTTTCTTGATTTTTGAAGGAAGGCTCTTTATTCATGGTCTATGAGATTTTGATACTAAATCCCGATGTTAATGATCAGGGGCATAGTTTGTCAGGTATATTCATACCTGCTCCTTTTACCTCTCTCAGTAGTGATTGACAAGATGCAGAGGATTCAAGGTAGGGGAAGCTCCCTCCTCATAAATATGTACCGCCCTGGGGCTCGGCCGGCTGCCGAGCCGCTTGGATACGGGCTCGTCGGTGGGTGGCTAGAATTCCTCCCGGACCCGGGGGTCACGTCGCTCTGAAGGGATGCTGGCGATAAGTGAGGGGTGGTGTTCGGTGGGGAGGTTCACGGCCGGGGGCCGCGGTTGTTTGGGGATTAAGTTCGTGACGTCACCCATGGTTTGTGGTGAGTGAGTGGGCACCACTGCTGCCGTTGACTAGGCTCCCAGGGATGGTGTTATGCAGCCTGGTGTTGATCCCCTCTGTGGGCAGGGGTTGGTGGCCCCGGGGGCACGATTGGGGCAAGAAGGAGGTGCAAGCGGGATGGTGCGGTGCGGTGCGCAGCCCGAGGGCACTGTTGTACTCACTATGACAGATACACCGGAGTCTCTGGTAAACCAAAAGGATGGTGGTCGGTGCCCACAGCCGGCTGCGCTTTTCCCCTTAATCAGGTTGGTGATTTCCACCTTTCTCCTGCACCTTTTTAGTAGAATGCTGACTTCCTTTGCTTCAGCGACGGGAGCCCGCTCCCCGGCTAGTGGATGTCAGGGAGCCCGTTTGCCCGCAGATGCTGGCCCGTGGGATCTCTATGCCTGGGCGGTGGCTTTCTATTCCCCTCGTTGGGCTGTTGCCTTCAGTCGGAACTTGGGTGGGAAAGAACCTAA
Organism: Anomaloglossus baeobatrachus; assembly: GCF_048569485.1. Taxonomy (NCBI): domain Eukaryota; kingdom Metazoa; phylum Chordata; class Amphibia; order Anura; family Aromobatidae; genus Anomaloglossus; species Anomaloglossus baeobatrachus. Next base: position 364,443,491 of record NC_134353.1, read on the forward strand.
GGTCCAGACCCCAATCAGTGAATTCGACTCAGTCCAGTGGCTTCTGAGCCTCGTACTGGGTCTGAGTACCCCTCCTGGTGCTCCGGTTTCCGTTCGGTTCCCCGGTTCGGTACCGGCGGGCTACTACCCTGTCCTGGTCCCTGACGATTCCACCGGTTGTCTTCCTGGCTCCTGCAGACAGCCACCACCATCTGCCTCCTGGCCACAGGGTACCCGAGCTCCTACCCAGATCCCTGACAGACATTACTCCTTTCCAACTACTCTCCTCTCCTAACTGATCTGCCTGTTTTTCCCGCCTCAGGCTATCCGAACTCCTCTGAGGGCGTGGCCAACCGCCTGGCTTCGCCCCCGGGTGTGAACGTCAAGACCTGAGAGGGATGACTCAGGATTTTTAGGTTGGCTGCTGATACCTTTTTAGGTGTAGGGTGTTTGTGCAAGGGCCTACCTGTGACTATCTGGCTAGTCCAGGGCGTCACAAATACACCAGGCTCAAACTATAGATCAGATTTAATATTGTAGTTGCTCCAGAATTACATGTGCCAGAATTTGGACACAAACCATTTTAGGCAAATTTATCAATCTAATGACGCAAAAATAACAGATACCATAACTAAGCAATGTATAGAGTGGAATCCAACAGGCCAGTACATTGCTTAGTGGCCACTGGCAAGTACTGCTACATTCTGTCTGTATTTTGTTTCTGTAGCAATTATCAGAGCTTATATTAGATATTGGACCCCCAATGATCATATATTGATGACCTATCCAAATGATAAGTCATCAATTGTAACACCCTGTACAATTCATTTAACACTAGATGTCCCAGAGAGGGGTCATTAAACATTTCTACCATTGGAACCCTATGGAGCTCGAAATTCCTTGGACTTCTAGTGTTAAAGGGTACACTTTTAAGATCCTGTGTGCCATGTGCATGAGCATTTCTAATTGCATTTTCTTACATTAAAAGTAAACTTTTTGGAAACGAACATATTCAGAATTTATGATGAAGGTTATTACATTATATTGTTCATGCATCACTCATCATGTATCATTCATTCTTTTCAAAAATCAAAATATTCTACAATTCCTGAAATCCTCACAATTCTTTATCACCTCCTGTCCTCATGATCATTTTCCACTATTGTCAGCAGAATGTAAGTGGGAATATTATACTGTATATTATCTTCTACCAACTCTTACAAGTAGTTTTCTAATCAAGATTTCGTTTCACTGCTGCCAGCCCATTTTGTGATCACTATGAAGTTTACATAGCTCAATCTAATGTAAACCCTTATGCTTTTTTTTTTTTTTTTTTTTTTTTTTTTAAATTATTCACTCATTTTAATAATAATTGTAAAGTGGCATTACATAAGTATTATTCTAGCCTACTGGCTGATATACACGGTTGCTACTAATCTGCATGTACAGCCTGCTGTCCTTTGATGAGATCTTTAGGAAGACCAGTCACTTACTCAAAAACATTGAGTCAAATACCTTAAAAATCACTGCGTTCCTCTGATTCTACCATCTAATTTGTTGCTTTTGGAGTGCAGTATGTGAAATTTCTGCTTGGAGATCAATTGGGCGTTTCTTCAGAGTCTTCTCTGGGAAGTCATGGTGTCATCCCTCTCTCCCGGACACAGGCAATAACAGCTCGGCTGTGTACGAGACTGCTGGACTGCAGCATCAGCTGTTGAGCTCTGATTTGCAGCTAGGGATGGAGGAGTAAAAGTGCAGGTCCCCAGGGAAGACTACATATTGAACTCCAAGACCAAGAGCAACAAATGTGAGTATCATTGCAATGGAGTGGCGCAGCATGGAGCAAAAAAAATAGGCGAAATCAGGGCAGCTCAGGGATTTTTCAAGGTATTTAGTTAATTTCTTTTCAGCAAGTGACATATCCTCTTTAATATAGAAAATTGTTTATTTTTTAAATATGAGGATTTATTTATCTATACACTTTTATGCACCAGATATAAGTCTATAATTAATGAACAACCATATTGGTATTGTATCACATTATTGCTTTCTGATGGATTATTATGCGATATACTAACACTCAGACCATTTATAAATAAATTGTCGTTTTTTTTATTATAGTAGTAGGAGTATACACAAAAATCATAGGGCCTACTGCAGAATTCACAACGGATCTAAGAATGCTACCAAATGCACTATATATTTTTTAAAGATAATATTCACCACTAATTTTGTTTTTATGTCCAAAAATAAATCATTGCTGATTCATTTCATGATAAAGCAATACAGCAGAGTTCTAGTCTTCTAATAAAGTAAACATTTCTGACTACATTCAGGTACCACTAGGGGGAGCTAACTGCATGTGTACTATACAAATATTATTGACCTTAAAGAGGAACTTTCAGCCGTTTTATCATGTTAAACTGGAGCTGAATAAAATGTAGATTTTAATTTTTAATTTCTATTTCTTTCATGATAAGTCCAATGGGTATGGCCAGTAGGTTTTCTCTGGAGGCATATACATTTTCCTGTGCATGATGTTCACCAATCTTAAGCAGGGAGAAAATAGAATATGACCCTGGAAAGTCGTAATGAAAGACATCCCTAATCTCTGCAGCTACTGTGTAATATAGAGCAGAGCCAAGTGTGATTAAACCATCAGATCTCATAGCAGTTAGTGTGTTGAGAGGAGATTAGAACTGAACTAAGGGTGATTACAAACATCTTCAGCTTTCATCTCCCAGCAGTCAGTGTGGGAGGAGTAGAATACCACTGAGCTGAGTGTCATTACAAACACCTCTACAGCTGCAGATCACCTCTCACAGCACTCTAATCATGGAGGGGGTGTTCTTTTTTCCTCCTTCTTCTTATGATTGTTCAATGTTATACAGGGAAAACAACCCAGAAGAATAATCTCTAGTAAGGTCCCTTTAGCTTTAGCATACATTATAACCTATGACCTTCTATATGACTTTCTATTCAATACTACAGTCACTATTCCATGATGTGGCCAGTTTAACATGACATGAGGTGAGGGGTCATCTTTAATGGGAATTGTATTAATTGTATGAACTGAAGGCTGCATGTAGCCACTAAAATAAAGTAACAGCAAACCTTACAATCAATCACATTTCCATTACAGGCCCCATATGGTACAGCTGCTATAGTGGTTGGATTGACATTGTCAGATAGAATAACTGATTTAAAAATGGCTATGATTAATATAAAATGTGAATCTATATAACACTTGTACTGGAGATTCAATTTTTTTTCTAGAGTGCACTAATTTTTAAACATGTTTTTGTAATTTTAATAGAATATCACCAATAATTGTCATGGTATGGAATGGTTTGACACATTATCATTACCATTAATAGTGACTTCATTGATTAGCAACTGTAAAGAAATAAATGTTACTATGTCACCTACCTGGCGTTTCTGTTTCTGTGAGTATCATTACCTGGCAAATGGTCAACCTTCACATTTAGTTCACTTTCTTCCTAAATGTACAGAAGAAAATGTTTAGCACTGAATGCATAGATGGAGTTATTTTCACTGAATATTCATATAGGTCTATAATAAATGATCATTACATGGGCAAATATAGAAATTGCTGCCCAAAAGCTGTGCCATGTGAATTCATAGACAGCGATATTACTTCTACCTATGATCATCTATGGGGTGGTGCACATGATCCACTTTTTTTTTTTCCACAGTGGTTCATGAAAAATCACCAAGACTAGTCCAATATTGTTACGAGGGTCAGATCAAAATCGTCAGTACAAATCTAAGGGTCCGTGAAAAAGGGGTTTCTTGAAATCAGAAAAGGCATTAAAACAGCAATTCAGGGAAATGAGATCTTTGTGTACTTTGTATACAGTATCTATTATACTGTATGAAAAAACATACAGGGCTTCCAGGTTGGTTTCTTTGAGGGCCAAAATATTGGTTTAAGGTGGCTAAGCAGCAGATCTGCCTCAGGAGAAATTAAATCATTCACAGACAAGATTTTTATTGGCATATTACAAAATCACACGTAGATTATAAATATTCTAAACAATAATTATCTATAGGTCAGATATTTATATGAGCAGCATTTACCATGAACAATACAATCAAGATAATTACAGTCTCATTAACCTGTACAGGCATTTTGAGACTAAAATATATTCTGTATATTTTCTCAATATACAAGCCATGTAAGGCCGGTTTCACACATCCGGCTTTTCGCCGGTTTGCCGGATCCGGCGCTCTCCCGTACAGACAATACAGTACAGTGACAGTGCTGTAACGTCCGGGTCACATGCGCCGGTCACATGACAGCATGTGACCGGCGCTTGTTGCGCTGTCACTGTACTGTAGTCACTGTATGGGAGAGCGCCGGATCCGGCAAACCGGCGAAAAGCAGGATGTGTGAAACCGGCCTTACTGTTTATATAAGCGGAAAAAAGTATAGAAAGCTACCTGCTACAGGGTATATAGACTAAATACCGCAATAAACTGACAGATTCCTATACATTGTCATCCTATGGATATGCTACAAAGATATTTTTTACTAGAATTTGTTTTCTAAACTCCAGTCTTTCTGCATAATTACACATCTACAATGTTCAAGTCACGCTTGCCATCTAGTGGATATCTGTAGATATAACACTAATGTTCCTAAAACTATTGAAAATCTGTTACTGTTTTAACGGTAGCAGTGACTAGATACAGTATCTAGTTCTATGACTGACCACCTTGGTTAAACAATAGGCATTAGCGGACCCGTGGACGTTCGGGTTCACCAGATTCAGCCGGATTTTAGTTAAAAATACAGTTTGAGACCCGGACTTGAACTCAGACTCGGAATCCCATATAAGTCAATTGGGATCTGAACTTTGGTGCTGTAAGGCTATGTGCACATGTTGCGTAATTTCATGCGTTTGCGCTGCGTATAGCACTGTAACATAAACGCATGCGTCCTGCGTCCCCAGCACAATCTATGAAGCTTGTGCATAATCCATCCGCATGTTGCGTTTGAGAGCGCAGCGATTTACATGCTGAAATTTTGATCCAAATCGCTGGGCTTAAAAAAACAACAGGTCACATATTTTGTGCGCTTTGGATGCTGCTCCCACTCTATCTATGGGAGAAGCAGCATCCAGAGCGCATGAAATCGGCATCTATTCTGCAGACACACTGCATCCATTATGCAGTGTTTCTGCAGCGATTTGAAGCGCACATGCACTGCTAAATCGCTGCAGATTTTTCAGCATGGACACTACACAACATGCGCACAAAGCCTAAAAGGGTGTAGCAAGGGCTAGGGGTCTGCAAAAGGAAGCAAAATGGGGGTAAAAGCAGGACAATTGTCCTGCAAACAAATGTGTGTGTTTTTTAACTGTATACTTCCCGGATTAGTAATGGGGGTGTCTAATAGAACTGAACTGAACCCCTGGCTTAATGCCAGGTAACATTACATAGCTGACATCAACCCCAAAAGTATTACCCCAATTACCACTGCACCAGGACAATCAGGAAGAGCAGGGCAAATTGGCTCAGCTAATGGATGTGTCACTTCTGGGGTGGCTGCAGGCTGCTATTTTTAGGAAATAACTAAGTAAATAACCATGGGCCTCCCCAGCCTGATAATACCAGCCCCAGCTGTCTGCCATAACTTGGCTAGTTATAAAAAATATTTAAGAAAATAATTTTAAAAAAGGGTGTGGGATCACCTCAATTTTAGATAAGCAGGCAAGGTAAAGCAGACAGCTGAGGGCTGCAGTCTGCAGAGGTCTGTTTTACCTATGCTGGCTGTCAAAGATAGGAGGGACCTCATATAATTTTTTTCGGATTTACTTATTTATTTATTTTGTTCACAGCAGTGTACATGTATTTTCCCCATGAAATAAAGCTTGTTGATTGACTGGTCTTACTCTCAACAAACTTTATTAGCATACAAACAGCACCGAAACTCCAAACTCGGAAACTGACTTTTTTAAAAAGTCCATGTTTGAGCTCGATAACCAGACACCCACGGTCCGGTATGAACAGCGAACTTCACCGTTCAGGTTTTATCATCCATAGTAAACGACATAAAAATAACTGAAGTTCTGAATTACAAACAACCAGATGACATAAAAAAACAATACAAATATGATTTTGACTGTAGTAATGGTATGGTGCAATTAATTCAATCCCATCTCCCTATACATACATCAACATATTGTGGCATCGGGTATTGTGCCAGTGGATAGCCTGATGAGCTGAGACAAAGCCAGAGAGATTTCATATCCTCTCCATGTCTAGAATATATACACATGTCATATATATATATATATATATATATATATATATATATATATATATATATATATATATATATATATATATATATATATATATATACAGTGCCTACAAGTAGTATTCAACCCCCTGCAGATTTAGCAGGTTTACACATTCGGAATTAACTTGGCATTGTGACATTCGGACTGTAGATCAGCCTGGAAGTGTGAAATGCACTGCAGCAAAAAAGAATGTTATTTCTTATTTATTTATTTTTTTTTTTTAAATTGTGAAACGTTTATTCAGAGGGTCATTTATTATTCAACCCCTCAAACCACCAGAATTCTGTTTGGTTCCCCTAAAGTATTAAGAAGTATTTCAGGCACAAAGAACAATGAGCTTCACATGTTTGGATTAATTATCTCTTTTTCCAGCATTTTCTGACTAATTAAGACCCTCCCCAAACTTGTGAACAGCCCTCATACTTGGTCAACATGGGAAAGACAAAGGAGCATTCCAAGGCCATCAGAGACAAGATCGTGGAGGGTCACAAGGCTGGCAAGGGGTACAAAACCCTTTCCAAGGAGTTGGGCCTACCTGTCTCCACTGTTGGGAGCATCATCCGGAAGTGGAAGGCTTATGGAACTACTGTTAGCCTTCCACGGCCTGGACAGCCTTTGAAAGTTTCCACCCGTGCCGAGGCCAGGCTTGTCCGAAGAGTCAAGGCTAACCCAAGGACAACAAGGAAGGAGCTCCGGGAAGATCTCATGGCAGTGGGGACATTGGTTTCAGTCAATACCATAAGTAACGTACTCCACCGCAATGGTCTCCGTTCCAGACGAGCCCGTAAGGTACCTTTACTTTCAAAGCGTTATGTCAAGGCTCGTCTACAGTTTGCTCATGATCACTTGGAGGGCTCTGAGACAGACTGGTTCAAGGTTCTCTGGTCTGATGAGACCAAGATCGAGATCTTTGGTGCCAACCACACATGTGACGTTTGGAGACTGGATGGCACTGCATATGACCCCAAGAATACCATCCCTACAGTCAAGCATGGTGGTGGCAGCATCATTCTGTGGGGCTGTTTCTCAGCCAAGGGGCCTGGCCATCTGGTCCGCATCCATGGGAGGATGGATAGCACGGCCTACCTGGAGATTTTGGCCAAGAACCTCCGCTCCTCCATCAAGGATCTTAAGATGGGTCGTCATTTCATCTTCCAACAAGACAACGACCCAAAGCACACAGCCAAGAAAGCCAAGGCCTGGTTCAAGAGGGAACAAATCAAGGTGTTGCAGTGGCCTAGTCAGTCTCCTGACCTTAACCCAATTGAAAACTTGTGGAAGGAGCTCAAGATTAAAGTTCACATGAGACACCCAAAAAACCTAGCTAACTTGGAGAAGATCTGCATGGAGGAGTGGGCCAAGATAACTCCAGAGACCTGTGCCGGCCTGATCAGGTCTTATAAAAGACGATTATTAGCTGTAATTGCAAACAAGGGTTATTCCACAAAATATTAATCCTAGGGGTTGAATAATAATTGACCCACACTTTTATGTTGAAAATTTATTAAAATTTAACTGAGCAACATAACTTGTTGGTTTGTAAGATTTATGCATCTGTTAATAAATCCTGCTCTTGTTTGAAGTTTGCAGGCTCTAACTTATTTGCATCTTATCAAACCTGCTAAATCTGCAGGGGGTTGAATACTACTTGTAGGCACTGTATATACACACTAGCTGTAGTACCCGGGTGTTGCCCGGGATAGTACCTGTCTCTCTGTCTCTCTCCCAGTCTCTATCTGTGTGTCGCTGTCTGTCTGTATCGCTTTCTGTCTCTTTCCTTGTCTGTCTGTTTCTATCTCTCTGTCTGTATTTGCATCAGTCTATCTGTCTCTCTCTCTCTGTCTTTTTGCCCAGCTGTCCTTTTGCCCAGCTGTCCCTTTGCCTGGCTGTCTCTTTGCCTGGCTGTCTCTTTGCCCGGCTGTCTCTTTGCCCGGCTGTCTCTTTGCCCGGCTGTCTCTTTGCCCGGCTGTCTCTTTGACACTGTTGTACCCTCGGACTGCAGGGCAGCTTGAACTTGTTTGGATGTTAGTCAAGGTTCTTTATCTACCATCCGCACAATCTTGTGTTGAAATCTCGCGTCAATTTTTCTTTTCCTTCCACATCTAGGGAGGTTAGCCACAGTGCCATGGGCTTTAAACTTTTTGATGGCACTGCGCACCGTAGACACAGGAACTTTCAGGTCTTTGACTTGTAGCCTTAAGATTGCTCATGCTTCCTCACAATTTGGATTCTCAAGTCCTCAGACAGTTCTTTGTTCTTCTTTCTTTTCTCCATGCTCAATGTGGTACACACAAGGACACAGGACAGAGGTTGAGTCAACTTTAATCCATGTCAACTGGCTGCAAGTGTGATTTAGTTATTGCCAACACCTGTTAGGTGCCACAGGTAAGTTACAGCCTGCAGCCATTAAACTGAATGGAGCTGGGAGCTCCAGGCTATAAATAGCAACTGTCAGTGGTTGCTATAGGAACAAAATAAACTGTTAGTATAACAAGCTTATGTGTGCGGTAAAAATATGTCGGTGGTGAGACGGATAGAGAAAGAAAGAGACAGACGGGCAAAGAGACAGACGGGCAAAGAGACAGACGGGAAAGAGACAGACGGGCAAAGAGACAGACGGGCAAAGAGACAGACGGGCAAAGAGACAGACGGGGAAAGAGACAGACGGGGAAAGAGACAGACGGGGAAAGAGACAGACGGGGAAAGAGACAGACCGGCAAAGAGACAGACGGGCAAAGAGACAGACGGGCAAAGAGACAGGCGGGCAAAGATACAGACCTGGAAAGCGACACACCTGGAAAGAGACAGACCTGGAAAGAGACAGACCGGGAAAGAGACAAAAGGAAACAAAAATCAAATCATTTATCATTTCACACAAAACTCCAAAAATGGGCCAGACAAAAGTATTGGCACCCTTAGCCTAATACTTGGTTGCACAACCTTTAGCCAAAATAACTGCGAACAACCGCTTCCGGTAACCATCAATGAGTTTCTTACAATGCTCTGCTGGAATTTTAGACCATTCTTCTTTGGCAAACTGCTTCAGGTCCCTGAGATTTGAAGGGTGCCTTTTCCAAACTGCCATTTTGAGATCTTTCCACAGGTGTTCTATGGGATTCAGGTCTGGACTCATTGCTGGCCACTTTAGTAGTCTCCAGTGCTTTCTATCAAACCATTTTCTAGGGCTTTTTGAAGTGTGTTTTGGGTCATTGTCTTGCTGGAAGACCAATGACCTCTGAGGAAGACCCAGCTTTCTCACACTGGGCCCTACATTATGCTGCAAAATTTGTTGGTAGTCTTCAGACTTCATAATGCCATGCACACGGTCAAGCAGTCCAGTGCCAGAGGCAGCAAAGCAACCCCAAAACATCAGGGAACCTCAGCCATGTTTGACTGTAGGGACCGTGTTCTTTTCTTTGAATGCCTCTTTTTTTTCCTGTAAACTCTATGTTGATGGCTTTTCCCAAAAAGCTCTACTTTTGTCTCATCTGACCAGAGAACATCCTTCCAAAATGTTTTAGGCTTTCTCAGGTAAGTTTTGGCAAACTCCAGCCTGGCTTTTTTATGTCTCGGGGTAAGAAGTGGGGTCTTCCTGGGTATCCCACCATACAGTCCCTTTTCATTCAGATGCCGACGGATAGTACGGGTTGACACTGTTGTACCCTCGGACTGCAGGGCAGCTTGAACTTGTTTGGATGTTAGTCGAGGTTCTTTATCTACCATCCGCATAATCTTGTGTTGAAATCTTGCGTCAATTTTTCTTTTCCTTCCACATCTAGGGAGGTTAGCCACAGTGCCATGGGCTTTAAACTTTTTGATGGCACTGCGCACCGTAGACACAGGAACTTTCAGGTCTTTGGAGATGGACTTGTAGCCTTGAGATTGCTCATGCTTCTTCACAATTTGGATTCTCAAGTCCTCAGACAGTTCTTTGTTCTTCTTTCTTTTCTCCATGCTCAATGTGGTAAACACAAGGACACAGGACAGAGGTTGAGTCAACTTTAATCCATGTCAACTGGCTGCAAGTGTGATTTAGTTATTGCCAACACCTGTTAGGTGCCACAGGTAAGTTACAGCCTGCAGCCATTAAACTGAATGGAGCTGGGAGCTCCAGGCTATAAATAGCAACTGTCAGTGGTTGCTATAGGAACAAAATAAACTGTTAGTATAACAAGCTTATGTGTGCGGTAAAAATATGTCGGTGGTGAGACGGATAGAGAAAGAAAGAGACAGACGGGGAAAGAGACAGACGGGGAAAGAGACACACAGGGAAAGAGACAGACCTGGAAAGAGACAGACCTGGAAAGAGACAGACCGGGAAAGAGACAGACCGGGAAAGAGAAGGCTCTGGAAAGAGACAGACCGGGAAAGAGACAGACCGGGAAAGAGACAGACCGGGAAAGAGACAGACCGGGAAAGAGACAGACCGGGAAAGAGACAGACCGGGAAAGAGACAGACCGGGAAAGAGACAGACCGGGAAAGAGACAGCCCGGCAAAGAGACAGCCCTGGAAAGAGACAGCCCTGGAAAGAGACAGCCCTGGAAAGAGACAGCCCTGGAAAGAGACAGACCTAGAAAAAGACAGCCGGGCAAAAAGACAGCAGGGCAAAAAGACAGCAGGGCAAAAAGACAGCAGGGCAAAAAGACAGCAGGGCAAAAAGACAGCAGGGCAAAAAGACAGCCAGGTGAAGAGACAGATGGGCAAAGAGACAGATGGGCAAAGAGACAGAGAGAGAGAGAGAGAGAGAGAGAGAGAAAGACAGACAGATACAGACATTGAGACAGATAGACTGATGCAAATACAATGAGATAGAAACAGACAGACAAGGAAAGAGACAAACAGCGAGACAGACAGACAGCAACACACAGACAGAGACTGGGAGAAGGACAGAGAGACAGTTACTATCCCGGTCAACGCCCGGGTACTACAGCTAGTGTATATATATATACAGTTAGGTCCAGAAATATTTGGACAGTGACACAAGTTTTGTTATTTTAGCTGTCTACAAAAACATGTTCAGAAATACAATTATATATATATAATATGGGCTGAAAGTGCACACTCCCAGCTGCAATATGAGAGTTTTCACATCCAAATCGGAGAAAGGGTTTAGGAATCATAGCTCTGTAATGCATAGCCTCCTCTTTTTCAAGGGACCAAAAGTAATTGGACAAGGGACTCTAAGGGCTGCAATTAACTCTGAAGACGTCTCCCTCGTTAACCTGTAATCAATGAAGTAGTTAAAAGGTCTGGGGTTGATTACAGGTGTGTGGTTTTGCATTTGGAAGCTGTTGCTGTGACCAGACAACATGCGGTCTAAGGAACTCTCAATTGAGGTGAAGCAGAACATCCTGAGGCTGAAAAAAAAGAAAAAATCCATCAGAGAGATAGCAGACATGCTTGGAGTAGCAAAATCAACAGTCGGGTACATTCTGAGGAAAAAGGAATTGACTGGTGAGCTTGGGAACTCAAAAAGGCCTGGGCGTCCACGGATGACAACAGTGGTGGATGATCGCCGCATACTTTCTTTGGTGAAGAAGAACCCGTTCACAACATCAACTGAAGTCCAGAACACTCTCAGTGAAGTAGGTGTATCTGTCTCTAAGTCAACAGTAAAGAGAAGACTCCATGAAAGTAAATACAAAGGGTTCACATCTAGATGCAAACCATTCATCAATTCCAAAAATAGACAGGCCAGAGTTAAATTTGCTGAAAAACACCTCATGAAGCCAGCTCAGTTCTGGAAAAGTATTCTATGGACAGATGAGACCAAGATCAACCTGTACCAGAATGATGGGAAGAAAAAAGTTTGGAGAAGAAAGGGAACGGCACATGATCCAAGGCACGCCACATCCTCTGTAAAACATGGTGGAGGCAACGTGATGGCATGGGCATGCATGGCTTTCAATGGCACTGGGTCACTTGTGTTTATTGATGACATAACAGCAGACAAGAGTAGCCGGATGAATTCTGAAGTGTACCGGGATATACTTTCAGCCCAGATTCAGCCAAATGCCGCAAAGTTGATCGGACGGCGCTTCATAGTACAGATGGACAATGACCCCAAGCATACAGCCAAAGCTACCCAGGAGTTCATGAGTGCAAAAAAGTGGAACATTCTGCAATGGCCAAGTCAATCACCAGATCTTAACCCAATTGAGCATGCATTTCACTTGCTCAAATCCAGACTTAAGACGGAAAGACCCACAAACAAGCAAGACCTGAAGGCTGCGGCTGTAAAGGCCTGGCAAAGCATTAAGAAGGAGGAAACCCAGCGTTTGGTGATGTCCATGGGTTCCAGACTTAAGGCAGTGATTGCCTCCAAAGGATTCGCAACAAAATATTGAAAATAAAAATATTTTTTTGGGTTTGGTTTATTTGTCCAATTACTTTTGACCTCCTAAAATGTGGAGTGTTTGTAAAGAAATGTGTACAATTCCTACAATTTCTATCAGATATTTTTGTTCAAACCTTCAAATTAAATGTTACAATCTGCACTTGAATTCTGTTGTAGAGGTTTCATTTCAAATCCAATGTGGTGGCATGCAGAGCCCAACTCGCGAAAATTGTGTCACTGTCCAAATATTTTTGGACCTAACTGTATATATATATATACATATATAACCTTCTTTTATTATTGAATTATCCTTTTACATTATATGTGGCATCTGTGCTCTATCAGCAGCTCACTTCATTCTCTAAAAGGATGTTTTCTGATTTCTGGGTAACACCAGATGTCATCTTTCATCCTGCACTGGGAAAAGCTCTAGATACAAGGGGTCCTCCTGTATTATCTGGAACATCACAGGAACTGAGGTTTTTATAATCCAGGGAAAGTCTTCTAGATCTTTGCATTGATGGATGCAAGATGACATTATTGATGATCGAAAACGATGCTAACAATTTAAAGTTTGGCCTTTGGTTAAACATGTATTCAATAGATTTCTGTACATTAGTTTTCTGGCATTAGTACTTCCAGAAATATGGTATTTGGGCCAAACTTATTTAACTAATGAAAAAGTAGCATAAATGAGAGTTGGTCTTCAGAGTCGTACCTTCTAAACATTTTACGTGATGTTTTTGACTAAATAGAAATGTGCTGGGAAACACCAGATCCAACCTGGCTCATGGTGCGCGGAGAGCGATACCGGAGCAGTGCTCACATGGTGACAGTATTAACACATCATGGTGACAGTATTAACACATCACTTTTGTTAGGAATTGTATATTATATAAGAAAAAGAAGGATCCTTTAGTATATAAAATACAGATAATAATAAGAATCATAAAACTTACCAAGTTCTGTGTTTCTTTTTTCCTGCTGTTTCCATCTTTTTCTTGCATTCTGTAATTCCTAAAATATATATATGTATATAAATGTTAACTCACTAGTCTCATAGAAAAGTATAAAAAAAACACTGTGAGATATCACATTGTGCTCTATCAAAAGACAAAAACTGTTCTGTTGTGCAAAAACATCTAAAAGGATGATAAAAAAAAAACATAACAAAATGCACTGTACCTATCGTAGTTCGCCTGACGATCATGACTTTGTGAGCTGTTCTGGTCTTTTGAGTTACATTTCTTCTGTAGAAAGAATACTTGTCAGATGCTGATTGCTGCTTATTATTAGGGATCAGGTAAATAAATGTAAGAGACTTTGTCTTATAATACTGTAGTTGCTAAATTCTCTCCATATTATACCATTATGAAAACAAAATCTAACCTTAGTATCACGGACTTTCCTCGGTTGCAGATTTTGGTGACTGGATTTGAGTCTGAGTCTCACTTTGTTTTGAGGAACTCAGCTTATTAAATGGATTCCTTTTCCTTTGGGGAGGAGAGGGTTAATGCCAGGGTTCTGTCCAACAGCTCTTGTGACTCATGGTTAGCTGTTTCCAGTTCGGACCACGCCCAGGTCCTATATACACCCTCAACTTCCACCTGATGAAGGCTAGCGCCGAAACGTGCGTAGGTGGGATCTGGCGCCATTCCAGTGGTGAGTAAGTGATCCTTGGTTTATTTACTTTTATTCATTTGTGCCATCTCTGATTCTTCACCTGTCACAGGGTCTTTCTATTTTTGACTTACATGTTAATTTTGAACTGTGACTGGGTGTTATTTTGTAGTGTTTGGCATGTATCACGTTCCTTTAAACCAGACAATTTTTCTCTCCTCTGTTCTGGTACGCCATCTTGTGCACCTTCTTTGTTACTGCACCTCATCTTGCATTTTAATAGTTTTTTCATAATAAGGATTACTTTTTTTACATTTTGTCTCTGATTCTTTTTTGTGTGAATTGGTTTGTATATTTATTTGAATCAGCATATCCATATTTAATAGTGACTAGTGGGTGGTGGTATAATTTCTCACACTGAGTGACCACTTAATTTACCTTCTTAGATTGCTAGTTTTGGCTGAAATTTTATTTAGTTCTCATGTACAGCAGTGCAGGAGACCTGTCAGTGACTCACTAACTGTGCCTCTTAGACTGACCCTGCTTGTAGCAAGATCTAACAGGCCACCATATCGTGGGGGTCATCAGATTACCTCAGGGTACCATGGCAATGATTAGAACCCACAATTATGATCGTGGGCTGCCAATCATGTCAAAGGGGGTATTTTCACCCACTTTTAACCACTGAGATTATGACAGCCAGCGGTATTTAAGGGGTTAATCATTCTTGATAAGCTCCAAAACCGGTCGGGACCTATACCAAAAGGGGTTGGCTGTCAAATATTGGTCTCACCTGCGAAATTTTTAGCCGCGGTGGGGGCGCTGTTTACTTATTCCCGATCACGTTTGTTAAGAGGTTAAAACTGCACCAAGTCTGTAAGGAACAGTTAAGCAACATGTGCATGAGACTTCAAGATTCTCATTCACTTTGCTGGTATTAGGAAACCTCTCAGGTTTTTGTGACAAAACTAGGCAAAAAAATGTAACAAAAGCACAACAAAACATCAATGTGTGCATAGGCCCCTATGAAGGTTTTCTCAGACAAACGTTTGCCAGAAAACAATTCATAATTGTGTCGTAGTGACCAGCTTCTAGCAGCCTTCATATGAACAGAGACCCCAGTTACACTTCTTGATGGGAATGTGTATACATGGTCACACTATACTAAAATTTATTGAAGTCTTAAGCCTGCTTTACACGGTACGATATATCGTGCAATTTCACGATCGATCGTACCCGCCCTCGTCGTTTGTGCGTCACGGGCAATTAGTTGCCTGTGGCACACAAAGTCGTTAACCCCCGTCACATGCACTTACCTGCTTTGTGACGTTGCTGTGGGCGGCGAACATCCTCTTCCTGAAGGGGGAAGGACGTTCGGCGTCACAGCGACGTCACACAGCAGCCGGCCAATAGAAGCGGAGGTGTGGAGATGAGCGGGAAGTAAACATCCCGCCCACCTCCTTCCTTCCGCATAGCCGGCGGGTGCCGTGGGACGGAGGTAAGCTGCTGTTCATCGTTCCCGGGGTGTCACACGAAGCGGTGTGTGCTACCCCGGGAACGATGAGCAACCGCCGCTATTTTAATTAAACGAGATTTTGAAACCGAGCGACGAGTACACGACTCACGATTTGTGAGCGATACTGCGTCGCTCGGAGGTGTCACACAGCCCGACGTCGCAAGCGATGCCGTATGTGCGTCACAAAAACTGTGACCCTGACGATCTATCACACGATAGATCGTCTCGTTTAAAGCACCCTTTAGAGACAATCAATAAAATACTTGCAAGATAATGTGAGCTTTAAATGATATGTGTCTCTTGTACTTCACAAGGTAATTATTCAATTCTGTTATAAAATTCATTGCAGATTCCATAGTTCAAAATATTACAATTATGTGAAAATGCCCTAGACAATAAGTCAGATATCTGAAGAATACTGCAAATATTGCTGATGTTATTTTAGATTGTTTTTATTGTAATAAATGGTTTATGTGTTTATATGTTAATATACCTTTCTTCTTCCTCTTCTGGAATGCTTCGAGCTGGCTGTTCCTGATAACTCATACACTGAGCTTTCTCCTTCTGAGCTAATGTAGCCTTTATCACTTTTGGGATTGACTGGAATTACTTCAGGGGTTCTGAAAGATATATTCTGTCATTCTACTATTAAGTTTAAAAGAAAACAGTATTATTTGAAGGGGTTAGCCTACTTTCTACTTATTCTATGCAACATCAAGTCCTGCGGGGATCAGATGATCAACATATCCATGGTTTAATGAGCCCTTCTATCATTTAGTACTCTGATTATTCTCCAAATTTACCATACAGCACATGCACATTAGACACTGTTACAGTACATTTGACATCTAGTGTGTATGTTCTGTGGGTGCTAGATGATGGATATATATTTTGAGCTGAGCACATTTGAACTATGTGATGGGCCATCTGATTCCCCAGGTTTTGACATTGCAATGATGGGAAGTGACACAATATTTACAAACATAGAGAAGATGTTTTATTAGTGTTGAGCGAGCGTGCTCTGCACTGCTTGTTATTCGATCGAACATAGGTGTGTTCGGCACACTCGACACTTGGCCGAATACCAAGTGTGCTCGAATGCCATGGTCAAGTCCCTGCCCTGCATGGTTTGGAGCTATTTTTCAACCACTACTGTAAACATGCTGGGATTGCGTGTCAATCATTTTGGCTACTGGCATTACTGTGATTGGCAGGCAGCATGGCATCATCAGATGTTATGAGACCCAGTGGTGCGATGCTTGCCTCACTGCAGTACTGTAGGAGGGACAGCTTAGATTGAAGCAGGCATATAGGCATGGTTGTACACTTGCACCTTCTTGCCTTTCATTTTGCACTAAAAAGTATTTTTAGGTTGGTTTAATGTAATAAATCATTTAAAAAAGAAAAACAATGTGGGGTTCCCCCTATTTTTGATAACTGGCCAAGGTAAAGCAGACAGCTGCAGGCTGATATTATCAGGCCGGGAAGATCCATGGTTACTGGGCCCAAGGGTTAGTAATGAAGAGGTGTCTATCACCTCATTACTAACCCAGTAAGTGGTAAAGCTAAAAAACACACACATACTGGAAAAAAATAGTTTCTTTGAATAAATAATTCACCAATTTATTTAAAAAAATGCTCCCACAGAGCTGTGACATAATCCATGATCCAGGACTCCATCTCCGGCAACTGTGAATAGCAGTAAAGTACAACTATTCACAGATGGTGGGTGACAACAACGCTCATCAGAACTGCCAGCTCAGCGCTGCTCTCAGCCAGCAGCTCTGATGAGAGTTATCGTCAATCAACGTCTGTAAATAGCTGTAGTTTACTGCTATTCACAGTCACCGGAGTTGGAGTATTGGATTGTGGATTACGTCGAGCTTTGTGTGAACGTTTTTTTTAATAAATTGTTGAATGAGGGAAAGTGTGAGGGAGTCTTTTTTTAAATACACTATTTTTTTCCTGTGTGTGGGGGTTTTTTTTGTCTGTTTTTGTTTACTTACCTCCATTACTAATCCAGTAAAAGTAATCTGATAGATGCCTCTCCATTACTAATCCATGGGTTTAATGCTAGCTTACATTACACAGCTGACTTCAAACCCATTAACCTGTTATCCCTTATTGCCCTCGTGCATTGGCAATCAGAAAGAGCACCAGAATTGGCCCACCTAATATGATGCGCCAATTCTGGGGTGGCTGTGGGCTGCTATTTTTAGGCTGGAAAGGACCCAATAACCATGTCACCATGGTTCTTCCCAGCTTTATATTACCAGCCCACAGCTGTCTGCTTTACCTTGGCTGGTTATCAAAAATGGGTGGACCCCACCCTTTATTAAAAAAAAATTTCATTTTTTTACTTCCCAGCAGCGACCGGGCAGTCAGGAGATGCATCCAGGCATATTCCACGTGCATTTTTCTGCCCCCCTCTGCCCTCTAGGAGGGTCTCTTGAAAAAATGTTTGAGTCTTCCATTATACTCGTTACTTTAGTTGAGCAGGTCTGAGCATTGGACCCACTTGATTTGTGTAATGAGCACTCGAGCATTTTAGTGCTTGCTCAACACTAGTCTTTGTAGGCAGTGCAGCACTTGGAGATGTTAGGAATTCAAACTGTAAGACTATTGGTAAATTTACTTAGATTGTTGTACATATATTTAAGTAAATATATTGGACAAAGTGCCCACTTTAATTTGTTAAATAGATATTTTGTTGAACTAAAGGTACATCTAAAAAGTGCTGTTCACCTCTATGCACCTTGACATAAATCTTATTCCAGTGAGTAAGATTCCAGGTGCCCCACAGATAGAGGTTAATTAGATGGGTTGTGGAATTACGCCCCCGTTCTGATTCAGTTCTACTCATTTTGGTGAGGCTAGACAAAACTGGCATAAAAATAACAAAAGTTGCTACATTTTTGCTCAACTCTATGCTAGTTTGAGACTTTTCAAAGCGTTTTTTGCATAATCTCCATGAAGAAACAGTACTTAGTGTTTTCAGACAGACGTTGAGACTTAAAGGGAACCAATCACCAGAATTTTCGTATATAACATAAACCCAGTGCTATACTGGCACTATCAGGCTGATTCTCTACATACCTGTAGTGGTCAGCTCGGATGTTTAGGTTTTGAAATCGAAGAAAGTAACGTTTATAAAATCATCAGCTGCTTGAATGACAGCAGCTGAGGATCAGATAATATCTGGAGGGTATTCATAGTTATCCCCTCCCCCTGTTAGAATTAGCATAAGTATTCTACCATCGATTTAAATTTTGACTTGCAGGACTTGTGCTGAGGTCATAACCATGTGACCAGAAGGGACGGGACCTCAGCCAACAGAAAAATGTTGCTTCCTGGTATCAGCTTTGTTGGATGAGGCCCCACCCCTTCTGGTCACATGGGTATGACCTCAGCACAGGTCCTGCAAGTCAAAATTTAAATCGATGGTATAATACTGATGCTAATTTTAACAGGGTTATTGGTTCCCTTTAATTCCTACAATTATCCAGGGTATTTAATATTCTGGGAGATAATAGGTCAGAAACATTTTATGCTAGAACTACGGTAGGTCTTCAGTCAGACATCCAAGTTTCTCACCCACAGAACATGTACCCATTGTAGTCTATGAACTGTTCACATATCCCTTTTTTTGTGATCTAGTTGCAAAAAATTTAAAATACAAACATGTTATTTTTTTTATCAGAGCTACCGTATGTCTTTTTAAATGACTCAAAATTGTTTGTTTTTAGTCAACACATCATCCAAAAACATTTCATCACTTTAAGGGTGCTTTACACGCTGCGACATCGCTAACGATATATCGTCAGGGTCACGGTGTTTGTGACGCACATCCGGCGCCGTTTGCGACATCGCAGCGTGTGACACCAAGGGGAGACGATCAACGAGCGCATAAACGTGAAAAATCGTTGCTCGTTGACACGTCGCTCCTTTCCCAAATATCGTTGCTGCTGCAGGACGCAGGTTGTTCGTCGTTCCTGCTGCAGCACACATCGCCGTGTGTGACACCGCAGGTACGACGAACATCTCCTTACCTGCGGCCACTGGCAATGAGGAAGGAAGGAGGTGGGCGGCATGTTCCGGCTGCTCATCTCTGCCCCTCCTCTGCTATTGAACGGCTGCCGTGTGACGTGGCTGTGACGCTGCATGAACCGCCCCCCTAAGAAAGGAGGCGGATCGCCGGCCAGAGACACGTCGCAGGGAAGGTAAGTACGTGTGACGGGTGTTAGCGATGTTGTGCACTACGGGCAGCAATTTGCCCGTGATGCACAACCGGCGGGTACGCTCGCTAGCGATATCGGTACTGATATCGCAGCGTGTAAAGTACCCTTTAGAGTTTGATTATCCATTTTGGGAAATAACGCACTTAGAACATCTGCTTGAAAAATCCTTGTATACAAATGATCACACTTAACAGCCATGAAAATTTAAGGTACCTTCTATTTAGTTTTTCGGAATTTCTCTGTTTTCCTTTTTTCTTCATCATTTCAAACAGTAGCTCCTTTTGAGACACTAAAATCTGTTTTTCTTTTTGCAGGCTTTCAACTTGTACATGAAGAGATTTGTTTTCACTCTCTGATCCTTTGACAGTGTTTTCTAGGGTATGATTGTGCTGCTTCAATGCTGACACCTCAAGATGCAGATTCTCATTGATCTGATTTTACAATGAAGATACAGACATGTGATTTATATTTAATTATACTTGAGATCATATAATATACACACAAACAACATAAAGAACTGTGAATAACTTATATAATTCCTCTGATAATTGTGGGAAAGGTCGCTATGTCAAAGGTTTGATGCCTGAACTTGTACTAGGCAGTATAAACAGCACGGTATGGACCCATAGTGTGTTTATTGGATTGCATTAAAAGAAGAACCTGGCCTATAACGGCCATCGGGCAATTCTGGCAATTGTTCAGAGTGACCACCTCCACTCACACCTCTCGAAATAGGTATTGTTACTAACTCTAGCAGAGAAGAGAGTCATGGCTCCCCACTCCGCCACTCACTCCAGTTTAGCGCAGTGGATGCCAGGTGGTGCAGAGACATCACTTCATTGCCTGAATTGGACAGGAGACAGCAGGGGTGGTGATGGAGAAGGAAAATGAGCAGCACATTACCATTCATCATGGTAGTGCGTTAAGGTGAGTTTTATTTAAGTTGGTTCATTACTAGGCATTACTAAACCAGGGTGGCAGGATTACTGCCATGCCTTGGGTTTGAGACTCAATCCAGTGGCCTTTGCTGCGTGGTAGGTTTTCTTCCCTGCTGAGCAACAGCCTGATCAGTCCATGTCCAAATGCTGTTGGTCTTTTACCTTTTGTTTTTTTCATTCACTCCTTTTGGTTTGTGGTTATCATGTGTTCTCGCTTGCCCATTTTCTCTGCCCTATCACAGCCCAGGAGGGGTTATTTATACTCTATTGTTACTACCATTCTCTCCTAGTTATATTCCTATGTAGATTATGCAAAGGAGTTTCAGCCCTACTGTTAGACATTTTTGCCTGTTAGACCAATTTGGTATTTGCTTTGTGCTTTCTCATTTATCTTACCTACATCTTTTTCCTGTTTGCTGTTAGGTGTGTAGGAGGCTACACTAGTTTGCATTTGCTATTTCACCTTTTCCACTTGTGCACTTGTTTTATGTTTCCTCACCTTGGGTCCATGCCTACCTCAGCTCAGTTTTCCTAATTTTGTTAATAGTGTATAGCATCCTCCCCACTGGTTTCTCTAGAGGTACAAGGAACAACTCAATGGCCTTTCAGGCAGACAAGTCTAAGTTGTGGGTTTCTAGGTTTGTGGCTAAAGCTAGTCTGTACACGAACCAGTAGGGTGCAGGTGCGGCTGCATTAAGATAGGCTTTATTTCCCCTTTTACACATGTTGGAATACTTATGTGCATAACTATTATGTTGGAGATGAACTGGGAAACATTATATCTAAAGGCGATATGTTGCTATGAGGTAGCAAAGAAGGATTATATTAATACACAGGTCTGTATTACTATGAGGATGTGCAGGAGAACATTATTAATTCAGGGTGGTAGTACCACTATGACAATTGACAGGGAGACAATATTATAATGGGGCTATGTTATTATGAGGATAAACAGAAGGATATATTATTAACACAGGTGGCTATATTACTAATTGGATGAATAGGGGTACATTATTACTACAAGAGCCTATATTTCTTTAACAAGGCGCAAGGGGGAATTAATATAAGATGCACATAGCGCATTAAAGGTGTGCATTATTACTATGAGGCACTAGGTACATGTCAGTCTAAAACACAATGGATGGTACTATATGATTTGAGTAGAGGGGAGGAATTTCAGAAGGTTGCTGGAAAAGCAATAAGCCAAAGATTTTCTGTTACATTTTGCAGAAATAAAACAGATAGAAGTGGTCATGGCTGCAAAAGGGAAAGTGAACGAGTACAATCAGTTAGAACATCACTGGTGAGTCACGAGATTTACATATACAGCATACACTTATTTTGATATATCCAAAATAGGCAGAAAAAGGCAGGACTCACCGGAGTTGAAAAAGCAGATATTTTTTTTATTTTGCTTTTACATATGGTGGTACGGGTACGTAGGGGGGGAGGTGAAGGAGGCTAAGATGTCGGACGACGGCGGACCGTTTCGCACACCTTGTGCTTCCACGGGCCTTGTGATAATGGACGTCTGATCCAGTCAGTCAGCGCAGTGGGAACAATCATGGTCGCGGCCTGGTGCCGTGGCCCTTGGGGTGCCATCCCTCAGAAAAAGGGGGTGAAAAATAAAAGTAAAAGGGAAAATAAAAGAGTTATCGACTACGCCACTTGCGGTGTGCAGCCAGGTTATTGAGACCGCCGCTGCAAGGTCCTGCTGGGGCTGATGGAGTGGTGCAGCTTAGGGGTTTGAGCCCTCTGCAAGCAGGGACAGGCCCCAGCAGTGAATGATGGGGATTGTAGTGGGGAACCGTCTGTGTGAGTGCACGGGGCGATAATGAAACAGTCCACACCAGTATTGCAGTTTAAACTTGCCTTGCTTTTACTTTTGGTACTTGGACCTGCTGGTGCCGATTCCAGATGTTCCCGCTCCCCTTTTTCTCTGTGCCAGCTGTGAACTGGGTTCGCTGTCCTCCATGCACACTTGTGGTTGCACTCCCGTGGCCTAGAGCTACTTGGAGTCCTTTCTCTTCAGTCTACTGCAGGCAGCTTGGACTATTTAAGGGGTTCAGTCTCCGGTCCTCTCTTTGCTGCTGGTGCTTCTGACTCTTTGTTTGGCGATGGACCCTGGAGATCTTCTCACCCGACAGAGTTAACAGTTGACCATAAAGTGTCCCGCTGTCCTAGGGTCTGCACCCGGCCTTGTGCTGAGTCCTGTGAGCCTTGGTTTCAGACATCCAAAGGCGTCCCGCGGTTCCTGGAGTCTTACAATTCCACTGGTAACCCACGGTGCCTGGAGTCCTGGTTCCGTACTCCACAATCCCTCACTCCTTTTACAGCACTCTGGTGTTGCTTCAGGTCTTTTCTGTACTTTTCACTCTCTTCTCCTCACACTTTCCTCTACACCTCTACTCTCTGACTTCTTCCTTCACACTCGTTCACTTAACTTAACTGACTACTTCCTCCTGCCAACTTCCCAACTGACCACTGACCTCTCCCCCTCGCTGGGTCTCTCCCTACAGATTGGGTGGCTACTATCCAATCAGTGCCCTTCCCTTTTACCTGTTGCTAGGGTGTCTACCAGTCTGGTGTTGGGGTTGTGTATGTGGCCTGAGGGTTCTGGTGTATTTATTGGCATGGATATTCCGGGGTTTGGGTTTCCACTAGTTACATTTGTGGCACCTAGTACCGCAGGGGTGCTAGACACATCTCAAGGACATTCATATTCAGTACTTTATAAGAAAAACGCAAGGTCGTTTTTATCACTCATGTTGAGCGGACCCATAGCTTGTAAATCTAGTATGAGCCTGGATTCTTTTTGTAACAGGAGGCGATGAGTATCACCTCCTGTTGGGCTAGGATTGACCCTTAATAAACCTGCAACCGTTAGACGATCAGGATTGCCATTATGGCTTTCTCTAACATGTTTTATAAGTCGGGGTGAGCTGATCCCTGAAACAATAGATTTATAGGCTCTACTGCTCTCTGAACCTCACATATAGAGGTCTTGTAATTTTTCCTATGTAGAACCTCTTACATGGACAGAGAATTACATAGACCAAAAACTTGGTTTTACAAAAAAATGAAATCATCAATTGTAAAGATTTTTTTACCGACTTCTATTGTATTCCCTACATGATGCTGCGCACAGTATGGACTATTCCCACACTTGAAATTCCCTGAAATTCTATGTTGTTCCAACCAAGTGTTTTGTTTCGTGCTGAAATAACGGTTTCTGACTAAAATGTTGCCCAAATTAACACCCCTTCTGTATGAGATCAGGGGGCCGTTCTTTGCTAATTCTGTTTGCATCTGATCATTAAAGATAAAGACCTATTTTTGCGAATGCTGTATTTTATGATATCGAAGAGGGGGGGTATATTTAAAATTAAAAACACATTGTTTAGAAGATGGATCTACTCCCCTACCTTTATAGGCAGGTTTACATTTTACAGATTTTTTTCAGGCATGCTTTTTCATTGGTTTCATTAATCATAGATAGGGGGTATCCTTGTTGGGATAAGTAATTTTTAATTCTTGTGTTTGTTGATACAAAATGTCAGGGTCCTTATTAATTTTTCTCAGTTTTAAAAATTGCCTGTATGGGAGCCCTCTTCTGGGCACCTCATAGCAGATGAGCGCTCCCATACGGGCAATTTTTAAGACTGAGAAAAACTAATAACGACCCTAACATTTTGTATCAACACAAGAAGTAAAAAAACCACTTATCTGAATGAGGATACCCCCTATCTATGATTAATGAAGCCAATGAAAAAGCATGCCTGAAAAATCTGTAAAATGTAAACCTGCCTTTAAAGGTAGGGGAGTAGATCCCTGTTCTAAACAATGTGTTTTTAATTTTAAATATATCCGCCTCTTCGACATCATAAAATCCAGTATTCACAAAAATTAGCATATGATCATTAAAGAAAAAGACCTTACGGATTTACCAAAGAACGGCCCCCTGATCTCATACAGAAAAAGTGTTAATTTGGGTGACATTTTAGTCAGAAACCGTTATACCAGCACGAAACAAAAAACTTGGTTGGAACAACATAGAATTTCAGGGAATTTGACGTGTGGGAATAGTCCAATATAAGTCGGTAAAAAAAATCTTTACAATCGATGAATTCATTTCTTGGAAAAACAAGTTTTTGGTCTATGTAATTCTCTGTCCATGTAAGAGGTTTTACATAGGAAAAACTATAAGACCTTATATGTGAGGTTCATAGAGCACTAGAAATCTATTGTTTCAGGGATCAGCTCACCACGACTTAGAAAACATGTTAGAGAAAACCATAATGGCAATCCTAATTGTCTAACGTTTGCAGGTTTATTAAGGGTTAATCCTTGCCCGACAGGAGGTGATACTCATCGCCTCCTGTTACAATAAGAATCCAGGCTCATACTAGATTTACAAGCTATGGGTCTGCTCGGCATGAATGATAAATACGACTTTGCGCTTTTTTATAAAGTACTGAATATTAATGTCCTTGAGATATGTTTAATCCCATTTAATATATATGACTTTCTCCATCTTCATGGTGTCATTTTTGGTTGATTGTTTTGGACGTTTGTCTATTTGATGATTTTAATTCACTATATGACGTATATTTTCGCATGCTCTGTAATTAAGAGCGGATCTGACGTCCATTATCACAAGACCCGTGGAAGCACAAGGTGTGTGAAAGGCCCGCCGCCGTCCGACGTCCTAGCCTCCCTCATCTCCCTCCCTACGTACCCGTCCCACCATATGTAAAGGCAAAAGGAAAAAGAATAAAGAACCGCTTTTTCAACTCCGGTAAGTGCTGCCTTTTTCTCCCTATTTTGAATTTATCTATTTTAACCTTTTGACTGGGATGTGCGCCTGGAGTGAGCAGGATCATTAAGCTTTTACCACAGCATTTTTGAAAGGAGATTCAGCGGTGCCCAGTTTTTCTCTCCCACTATTTTTATACACATATTTTGTCCACAGAGCACTGGTGTACAATTGGTATTTACCATTATATTTTGGCTGTAAGTTGGTCATATCAATGCCACCACCGTTTTTTGTTTTTTTTTGCTTGATTTTTTTAAACTAATTACTTACCATATGTCAGTACCAACCCATTAATTTCACATAGGCAAAAGAAATTAAACAATGGATGTCCATAAATTAAGAGATGTGTAATAATGAGAAATGACACAGGGAAAAAGTACTGAACATGTGAAAAAAGAAAGGTGCATAAAGCCATGGAAAGTTATGACACCTGCTGAAATCTATGATTAATTAGAAAGAAATCCTGCCACTTAGGGAAAAATAATATCAGCTGGTTTAACTCATGGTCTAAAAAGGTGTCTCATTACCAAGGTGCCACATAAGTAACATCTTATGATGGGTAAAACCAGTGAGCTGTCTCAAGACCTTTGCAACCTTATTGTTGCAAAACATACTCATGGCAACTTTACAAAAGAATTTCTAAACTACTGCATATTCCAGTTGGCACTGTTGGGACCATAATCCGGAAATTATTGAAAATCACCAGTTGCTCCCTGCTAGATTTCAGACAGATGAGTGAAAAGAATTTTCAAAAGAGTTGTCCAAGAGCAACCTAAATGTGACCCTATAACAGTCCTATCACTATAAAACAGCAAACAAATAGGTTACAGCAAAAGCAAATTCAATAAGGCAAAGATATTTAATCTAAATCTCTATCAGTTGTAATCATTCCCATTGGGCTTACTTCACAATAAATATATATTATAAAATAATCTATTCACATATCAAATTAATATTATCTGTAGATAATTATCCATGAATCATATTCATTTGATATATTATAATCAATCACGATCGATAATAACGCACTGCATATAAAATCACCAGTTTGTCATAAAAAATGCTGTGAATTATATAAAATATGGTCCCATAGATAATTAAAAATGTACTATGAAGCACTATGACTACTTACAGCAAGATGGAATTGCAGCTGTATATTGCTCAGGCCAAAAGACTACTGCTACTCCAGCAGGATACAGCTAAACCCCCACTAGGTGGAGGCATCACAGGTGCAGGAGGAGCCAATCACACTCACTTCCAAATATGGAGGAGGTGATGGCTGGATGGTAAAACTGCAAACTAATGGCTTGCATAGAGCACTGTTCACACTTGCAGATGCACAGTCACAAACCCGCAGCCTATTAGGTGACGCCCATACTATTAAATCAGTCGGGCTGCCAAGCCGTACCCCCACTGCGCGCTACATTGGGACAGAAACTCTAATAGCAAGGCCTAAGAAAAAGGGGCCTGGCTGTATCGGAAACCTCATGCTTTTTTGCTTTTTTTATTATCTATAGTGTAGGGTCCTACAAGCATGAGGTTCCCGTAACGAGGGTTGTAGGCTTACGTCTTATGGCCATAACGCTAACAAAAAACCTCATATTTTTTTGTACAGGATACAGCCAGGCCCCTTTTTGTTAGGCCTTGCTATTAGAGTTTCTGTCCCTATGTAGCGCGCAGTGGGGGTACGGCTCGGCAGCCTGCATGATCTAATAGTATGGGCGTCACCTAATGTGCGTCTGCTAGTGTGAACAGTGCTCTATGCAAGCCATTAGTGTGCAGTTTTACCATCCAGCCATCACCTCCTCCATATTTGGAAGTGAGTGTGATTGGCTCCTCCTGCACCTGTGATGCCTCCACCTAGTGGGGGTTTAGCTGTATCCTGCTGGAGTAGTAGTAGTCTTTTGGCCTGAGCAATATACAGCTGCAATTCAATCTTGCTGTAAGTAATGGTATTCTTTTTTGCTTTTTTATATTATATATAGTGTAGGGACCTACAAGCATGAGGTTCCCGTGACGAGGGTTGTAGGCTTACGTCTTATGGCCATAACGCTAACAAAAAAACTCATTTTTTTGTACAGGATACAGCCAGGCCCCTTTTTGTTAGGCCTTGCTATTAGAGTTTCTGTCCCTATGTTGCGCGCAGTGGGGGTACGGCTTGGCAGCCCGCCTGATCTAATAGTATGGGCGTCACCTAATAGGCTGCGGGTTTGTGACTGTGCTTCTGTGGCGCCCTGGACAAGCCAGGTCGTCACAGAACTACACCAACACACCCCACACCTCGGTTAGGCACACCGAAGCCAAACACTAAATCCTTGTTGCCTCCCTCCAGGGGCTGATGTCCACACCAGGGGGTGGGCCAGGCGGTTGGTCCTGCCCACCGAGGAGTTCACAGTCCTGGAGGCGGGAAAAGGAGGGAGACAGAGTTGAGTAGTGAAAGTGAGAGGACGTAAAGTGGTAGTGGAGCAGTCTGAAGGTGGTCCGGGTGTGTGGCCCGGACGGAACAGCAAGGTTGGCAGACGGTGGTGAGCGTCTGCAGGAGAGGCCTATTGGAGCAAACCGTAAGAACCGTGGACGGGCAGTGGCCCGGCGGTACTGGATCGGCGAGCAAAGAGAAGCCAGCACCATCCGGCAGGGCTTACAGACCCCGACAAGGCTAGGAGTCGCTGTTGAATTTGTCAAATCCGTTAGCGAAGGGAACCTCCGGGGTTTCCCAGCACTCAAGTCCCGATTGAAGGCGACAGCTCAAACCGAAAAGGGAAACACAGTCACCGCCAAGGCTACAGTTCCCAGGGCCAGAGCCTGCGGGCAAAAGGGGCTCCCTCAGCATCCACCCAAGCTGGGGAGCGGGTTACCGGTGGGAAGCCATTGGAACCATCACACAACACAGGTGCAGGGAAAGGCAGTCACCATCAACCTGCCGGGAGGAGAAACACCGCAGCCGTCTGTGGGACCCGTCCATCCAGCCGTTTGTTTTACCGGAGACTTTGCATTCGTCATTGGCTGAGTGAGTACCACCGTGCCGTGCGGCACAGCGCTGCCCCCGCGACCCTGCACCTCACCAGGCCCCGTAACCATCCAAGCTGCTACCTGTCATCGCTCCCGGGATCCCCCATCCAGAGCAGCGGTGGTGTCACCAATCTCACCACAACCGTGGGTGGCGTCACGGACAATATCCCTAAACCCAAACCACCCCCTTTCACTCACGGGCGAGGAACGCCGCTCGAGTCCCCGGGATCCGGCCCACCGCTCGAGCCACCACCGAGCAGCAGCAGCCGGACCCTAGCAGTGGGTGAGCGCAGCGTCCCCTCCTCCGCCCGTGACACTTCTGCTAGTGTGAACAGTGCTCTATGCAAGCCATTAGTGTGCAGTTTTACCATCCAGCCATCACCTCCTCCATATTTGGAAGTGAGTGTGATTGGCTCCTCCTGCACCTGTGATGCCTCCACCTAGTGAGGGTTTAAACTAAAGAGGAGAAAAAAGGCGCAATAGGGTCTTACCCAATATATTGGGCAAAATCATATAGAAGTGGTGCACTCACCTGATCGGGTTGTGCCAGTCACAACTCCTTTAACAGCAAAGCGTGAGCGCCTGAGCGGTCCAGCAGCAGCCCTGTTGTACAAGTGGAACGTCAAAAGGAAAAAAACTGGAGAAAAAACAGTTTTTTTGCCGCGCTTGAAGACCACAGACATTGATGTCAAAACAGATGATTCTTTTTATTTCATTCCTACGCGTTTCGGAGACCCCAACTGTCTCCTTCTTCAAGGAAAAAGCCCTGAAGAAGGAGACAGTTGGGGTCTCCGAAACGCATAGGAATGAAATAAAAAGAATCATCTGTTTTGACATCAATGTCTGTGGTCTTCAAGCGCGGCAAAAAACCTGTTTTTTCTCCAGTTTTTTTCCTTTTGACGTTCCCCTAGTGGGGGTTTAGCTGTATCCTGCTGGAGTAGCAGTAGACTTTTGGCCTGAGCAATATACAGCAGCAATTCCATCTTGCTGTAAGTAATGATATTCTTTTTCGCTTTTTTATATTATGAAGTACTATGTATAAAAGTCTAAATAACATTATAGCCTATAATTGAAAAAATGTGTGATTACAAATCTTGGAGTCCTTTTCTGGCGCAAGTCCTGGAGCTCAGAAGTAACCTTTGTGTATTCCATTGTATTTCACATCTCTAAATTCCTCCAAAGAGGTTCCCGAGGTGGTTTTTGAGGGCTAGATACCAGTTGGTAATGATGGCCCTGGTTTACCATTCCATCTCAGACTCAGCAGTACAGCGTGCATTCAACAAGTATTACACATGTTTTTAAGAGTGCAGGAAGGTGACATTATTATCGATATTCACATGGCCTGGCAACTCAAATCATCCTCAATATACCCATGGAATCACTAATACCCGCTTAACCATCGTATTAATGGCAACTCTAGTTCAATTCTTAGTTAAGGAACTTAGGAGTAATTGAATCCATCCTAAGGATCCATTGGGCTTCCATCCTTCTCTAATATTTTTTTTATTCCATTCATGCGTCGGCTATGTCTTATCACTTCAATGCCACAAAAAAGGATATTTTATATACTACACGCATGAACCAAACATAAATGTCTAGATAGAAGAGTGTCTCTCTTAGGCCCCCGTCACACGTGCGTGTTAGGTCCGTTTCCGTATGTACTGGAGACACGGACACACGTGCTCCAATTTTATTTAATGTTTGTAGTTACACGTGCTGTATTCTGTACGGTGCGTGTGTCCATGTGCGTGAAACGTATATTTATCCGTAGTACACAGATGCATGTCCGTTTTCTGCACGGAACACGCATACCCAATGAAAGTCTATGGGTCCGTGAGCACATGAACGTGACACGGATGCATCTCCGTATGCTCCGTGTACGTTTTGTGCTTTTTTCTAGTGATGTCGGTCATTTTTTTTTTTCTGTGTATGTCAGTCAATCTCCCTCAGTCCGTCGGTCGGTCTCTCTCTGTCTGTCCCTCGGTCTCTCTGTCTTGTCTGTCCCTCTCTCAGTCTGTCGGTCATTCTCCCCCCACTCTCATACTCTCCGTTCCCCGATCACCAGCGCGGCGCTGCACAGCTGTTAAAAAAAACTCCGGCGGCATTTACTATTTTGAAAAACCCAGCCGCTCATTAATCAATCTAGTATTCCCTGCTTTCCCCGCCCACCAGCGCCTATGATTGGTTGCAGTGAGACACGCCCCCACGCTGAGTGACAGCTGTCTCACTGCAACCAATCACAGCAGCCGGTGGGCGGGTCTATACTCTGCAGTAAAATAAATAATTAAATAATTAAAAAAAACGGCGTGCGGTCCCCCCCAATTTGTCTACCAGCCAAGATAAAGCCATATGGCTGAAGGCTGGTATTCTCAGGATGGGGAGCCCCACGTTATGGGGAGCCCCCAGCCTAACAATATCAGCCAGCAGCCGCCCAGAATTGCCACATCCATTAGATGCGACAGTTCTGGGACTCTACCCGCCTCTTCCCGATTTGCCCTGGTGCGTTGGCAATCGGGGTAGTAAGGAGTTAATGGCAGCAACCCATAGCTGCCACTAAGTCCTAGATTAATCATTGCAGGCGTCTATGAGACACCCCCAATGATTAACCTGTAATTTTAAGTTAATAAACACACACAGTGAAAAAAACCCTTTATTTGCAATAATAAACACTAATAAATACCCTCGTTCACCACTTTATTAAGCCCCAAAAACCCATCCATGTCCGGTGTAATCCACGGAGGTCCCGCGTGGCTTCCAGCTCTGCTACATGAAGGTGACAGGAGATGCAGTAGAACACCGCTGCTCCTGTTACCTCCACGCAGCAACTGAGGTGAGCCGCGCGATCAGCTGTGCTGTCACTGAGGTTACTTGCGGCCACTGCTGGATCCTCCAACTGTGACAGCAAGTCGCCCGAGTGACGGCGATGAAGTCACAGGTGAGTTGTGGTCTCGGGTGGAGGATCCAGCTGGCCGTGGGTAGCCTGAGTCACGGCAGCGCTAATCGCGCTGCTCACTTCAGTCACTCAGGGGATTAGTGGTCACCGGTGAGTCCTTCAAGGGTGACCGCTAATCAGTACGCGACACACAGATAGAGCCACAGGAGGACAATGAAGTCGGGTGAAGTTCACCCGAGTTCATTCTCATCACCCGACTCTGCTGTCTGCTGTCAGCGGGTATGTTTCAATGACATTGTGCATCACACACGGAACATGTCATTTACGTATCTCACGCACACACGGACATTCCACACACACGGCTAGCATACGCCATTCACACGGATGCCACACGTACCATAAAAACGGACATAAAAACGGAACACGGACCCGAAAAACGGAACGTAACACACGTGCGTGTTTTTCACGGATGTGTGAAGGGGGCCTTATGCAAATTGTCTGCTAGTTTCTCACATATCCACACAGTCAACTAATACTTTTTTTTTCCAATATAGCCCAAAGGACAAGTACAGGTGTATATATATATCACTCATTTTGCACAGGGACTGTTAAATGGCACAGTATGATTTACTGTCTTTTATAAGTTTTGAAACAAGCAGTAAATTATATGGTTTTCATTAGTAGAGCAACTAAAGTACAATGCAAAATTTAGACCTGTGCCACCTGTTCCCACAGGATGTTAGTCAAATGGTATGGACCCCTGCAGTGTTCTAAATCCTATATAGAGTTATGTATTGCCCCCCCCCCCCTCCTCCATTATGTAGTAATGCCACCCATCCTCTATTAATGTCTCCCATCCTGGGACCCTTTCTGATATACATGTCTATCAACCTGGTATGTGTGACCCCCATCCTGGGCCCCTTTCTGAGATTATATATATATATATATATATATATATATATATAATGTCCCCCATACTAGCCTGTATGTCCCTCATCCTGGGGCCATCTGGTATGCATGTCCCCCATCCTGGGCCCCTTCCTGGTATATATGTCCCCATCCTGGACCCATCCTAATATATATATTCTACATTCTGGGCCCCTTCCTGGTATATATGTCACCCATCCTGGTATATGTGTTCCCAATCCTGGTATATACACTGCCTAGCAAAAGGGTAACAATGTTTAGAACTTTTGACTTTCAGGCTCCATATCCCAACATAGTCTACAGCTTTGAAAGTGAGACTACCTTCAATTTACAATCATCTTGGTTATCTCATACATAAATTTGACTTGCAACTATTTAGCATATTATTAGTTATGCAGATTCTTGTCATGTCACTGAGTTGTTAGTGTTTGGCTTCTGATGATGGAAAAATATTTTTCTTCCTGTATACTATAAATTACAACCTGCTCTCACATTCCCTAATAGCTGTTATTAAGTTGATTCCTAAGCAAAAAGTCACTGGTTCGAATCGAGGAGCAGCCATGAAGATTTCCTAATAAAAGAGAAAGACCATCATCCAGCTCATCAATATTGGTCTCTCTGCTAAGAAAATTGCCATCCATTTAAAAGCCAAAAGGTGGACTTCCAGGCAAAATATCAGAGTCAACAAGGCGTATCAGTTCTGGCTCAACAAACTCAGCAGTGGAGGTGGCTCGTAAGCTTCATAATAGTGAGGTCACAGATGTCAATGGAAGCACCATGAAGTACACATTACACAAGTCTGGAATGGTGGCCTGAAAGAAGGGTGAAGAAGCCTTGACTTCAATAGCATCATAAGAAGTATCAGCTTGAGTTGGCCAAAAATTACAAAACGTAGACAGTAGAAAATTGGAAATGGGTGATTTGGAAAGATGAGATGAAAATCTATAGACTAAGCTCTGATGAGTGCAAATAGGTCTGGAAGAAACAAGGGGAAAGGGGGCTAATGGATAGATGAATTAAAGGAATTGTCATGTTCGGTGGAGGAAGTCTGATGATATGGGGTTGTTTCACAGCCAAAGGCATTGGTTACATGACCAGCATTAATGGCGGTCTTAATGCTGAGCTATATGTGAGTATCTTACAAGACAAGTTACTTCGTACACTCAAGTGTTATAGGTATTAAAAGTATAACATAGTGTTCCAGCAGAACAATAACCCCTAGCAAATAAATGGTTTAATGACAATGAAGTAGAGGTGGTGAATTGGTCCCCATAGTCCCCAGAACTCAACCTAATAAAACACTTGTTGGTAGAGTTGAAGAAAAAGCTAGATATATATGCAAGTATGCACCAACAATGGGAACATGTACAAGAGAATTGGAAACGGTCCAAGACAGATTTCGGTCAAGACATACTTGAATCTGAGAGAATGTCTATACAGATTCATTTACAAAATACTAACAGAGTAATAAAAATTAAAATCTAGATTTTAGAAACAAAACAGTAACAATGCAGTGACATGTCAAGACTCTGCATACCTAATCATACGCTAAAGAGTTGTTAGTCAAGTTTATGTATGAGCTAGCTAAGATGATTGTCTATAAAATGAAGGTATTCTCATATTCGAAGCTGTAGTGTATGTTGAGATATGAAGCCTGAAAGTCAAAAGTTCAAGCATTGTTACTATTTTGCTCATCAGTGTATGTCCCCCATACTGGGCTCATCCTGCTATATCTTTCCCCCCATCCTGGTATATATGTCTCCAGTGCTGGTATGTATTTCTCCAATGCTGGTTTGTATGTCCCCCATCCTGGGCCTATTCTGGTATATATGTCCCCCATCCTGGAATGTATGTCTCTGTTGTTTAACACATAAAAAATAATCAGTTTTACTCACCTTCTCTTGTTCAATTGACAAGCGCCATCCTCCTCTGTTGCCTGAACAGAAGTCGGAAGCTGACGTCAGCGTGCAAGCAACAGGCAGCGCATGATGTCATTGCCATGCACAGCCAGTGACTTGCAAGCCGATGTCTGCTGCCAGCCTCTGATTGGCTGGCAGCGTTCACTGCGGTGCACGGACCCGGCGGGTCTCTCCGGTGCAACACATTTAATCTAAAAGCGAGTTCTCACATGCACATACAGCTGAAATATGCACTGGCGTTCGCAGTTCCACCAGAGGGTCGCGCACAGTTGTACACTGTGTGATGGAGATTATTACACTCCTGGTTTTAATTCGTTTTCACAGGTAAGAATTCAAGTTACAATAACACCTATCGTAACAAACATTCGCAATAGCTTCAAGTCAAGATTCATAATTCTGCTCAATATTACGTGGTAAAACTAATATAATAATAATGAACAGAATTACATTTGGTCTGTAAGTTCGGCTCTCCACAACAGTCACAGTCTCTCTATTGCCCATCCACCGCTCTAAACATCTTCAAGAATATAACTGATAGACCCATACACTAAGCACAAGAACATTTTATGTGAGGATTGGACTATTTGAATACATAAAAGATTTCTAAATATGCCGTCTGAAAAGAAACAGCCGTGACCCACCATACACACTTTATGGAAACAC
This sequence comes from Anomaloglossus baeobatrachus, assembly GCF_048569485.1. NCBI lineage: Eukaryota > Metazoa > Chordata > Amphibia > Anura > Aromobatidae > Anomaloglossus > Anomaloglossus baeobatrachus. The sequence goes on from NC_134353.1 coordinate 364,478,676, forward strand.
ATCCTAATGTGCAGTGATGGTGTTGCCTTAGTCATCCAACATACAAATGATCAATTTAGTAATCTTGTTTCCATAAGATCATTAAGTATTATGTGACCAGTTTTATCCTAACATATCCTAATAATGTTTCATCCCTATAAATGATATTAGAATATGAAAGAAACAGTATTTCAAGTGATAATAAAACAGGATAGGAAATACTAACATTTCTATTGGCTGCTATTTGAGACTGGAGCTTGACACATTCTTTTTCCAATTCCTTGGATGTAACTTTTGCTTGATGGAGTCCAGAATGAAGTGATACAATCTGTAGTTCCAGGACATCTCTTTGTCTCTGTGCATTGCTGCATTTAGCCTCCATTAATTCTGCATGTTGCTTCAATTCTTCATGTATCTCTATTTCCTATGATCAGATTAGGAGCACTATAGTGTTTAATAGTCTACAAAACACACAACTATTAATAAAAGTCCTTACATTTTTGCTTTATGTAAAATTTATTAAAACAATAAATTTTCCTTAAATGGGTTGACTTCATATAGTGGTATTACATGCTGGCTGCAGCCAATAATCGGCTACTTGTCAGCTGCAGCTCATCGATATGCCATTAGTGCAGCTGTACACTCTGATGAAAATGTAAAGGCTACATCTGATGATAGACCGCTCATTGGCTGTGCCGGCATGTGATACAACAATGTCACATCAAATCCGCATCACCAAAAATGCTGGAAGAGTACTGGTAAAGGAGGTGAATATTCACTGCATTTATTTTTATGAGGCCCTGAATTGATTCCTCTTCACACCCCAGCCTGTTTTCACCTTCCTGAACGAGCAAATTTTTACAATTCTGACCAGTGTCACTTTATAAGATCATAACTCTGGGATGCTTCAACGGAAAAAATGATTCTATGAAAAAAAATTTGGGGCACATTGTACTTTATGATACTTTTTTCCCAGCACATTAAATGTAATTCTGTAGGCTATTCTTAAAGCATGACTCCAGAGTTTGTTTGTTTTTAACTGCTGGAGTGGTTGTTTAAATCTAAGTTCCCCGACCTTACTCTTCAGCCTGCTTTACACGGGACGACCGATTGTGCGATTTCACAATCGATCGTGCCCGCCCCCGTCGTTTGTGCGTCACGGGCAAATCGCTGCCTGTGTCGCAATAAGTCGTGAAACCGCCGTCACACATACTTACCTGCTGAGCGACGTCACTGTGGGCGGCGAACGTCCACTTCTTGAATGGGGAGGGACGTTCGGTGTCACAGCGACGTCACACAGCCGCCGGCCAATAGAAGCGGAGGGGCGGAGATGAGCGGGATGTAAACTTCCCGCCCACCTCCTTCCTTCCGCATAGCCGGCGGGAGCCGTGGGACGCAGGTAAGCAGAGTTCATCGCTCCCGTGGTGTCACACGGAGCGATGTGTTCTGCCACAGGAATGATGAACAACCGGCACAAGTAAAAATAAACGATGTTATGAAACTGAGCGACGAGTACACGACTCATGATTTGTGAGCGATACTGCGTCGCTCCGAGGTTTCACACGAGACGACGTCATGTATGATGCCGGATGTGCGTCACGAAAACCGTGACCCCGATGATGCATCGCACGATCCGTCGTCTTGTGTAAAGCACCCTTTATACTTACCCTCTGGCATCTTCATCTTCTATTACCGATTCTCATGACGGTCTTCGACAGGTTACAAGCAGCTTACAGACTCACTCCACTGTTTCATGGAGCAAGCCAGAGATCAGTCTTCAATGTAAGTCTTTGAGACCCTTGTTCTAGTCTCGTTTTGGCTGTCATAGAGTTGCATTGAGAACTTGTGACAACTTCTGACTTACGGCCAGTCAGAAGTTGCAGTCACAAGATGGTGCCACAGGACTGGAGGTGTGTTGGTAAAAGGTGAAGACGATGTGGGGTAATTATATTACTAGAGGCAGGGATTTTAGAATAAAAGCACCACCCCAGCACTGGGAAAAAAAACAAAATGTGGATTTGTGCTTTAAACTAAGATTTGAACCTTTTCTGAAGAGAATTAAAAAGTGACAAATTAAGTAATTGAAATATCATATAACCCTAGTATCACTTACTAATTTATGTATTAAAAAAGTTCTAAAAAAGTTTTGGGCTTTTTTATAGTTGGTCTATAAATTGTCCAGACTCAGATGGATTACTCATCATGTTAGATGCTGAAGGCTGCAAAAAATAAGAATAAATCATAAAAGGCTGAGCCTACAATTCTCTATGACCCTGTCCATCATTAAGCACAAAAGTACATTGTCATTATTTGCTGAGAGGGGAAGCAATAAATCCAAAGTTAGAAGTTCAAGATTTTTTGATAGACTGATGTCATTGAAATTATAGAACTATAATTCATTGACTACATTGCATTTTTCATTTGCGGGTTCAAAACAAGGACTTGAAAATAACTAAATGAGGTGAGAGGCAGGCTTAATAGTTTCTGTACCATAAGTCCATTTTTCTAAATCATTTGTCTCATAAATTAGTTAAAATCAAATCAAGAATTACCGTAATTATCTCATAACTTCATAGTCAAAAACCCTACAAAGCTAGAATTTCGTTATATTCATGCACTCTTAGAGATTTTTTTCACATGGTAGTATTTTATTCAGTATTTCACAGGAGCATTTGTAAGCTAAGACCATTGATGAGCACTAACATGAATGAAGTGGAAATTTTTGTATTAAAGGTTTTATTAGGTTTCATTTCTGGATCCAGGATAAAAATGCCGTTTCAAAAAACTGTCCAAAGTAAGTGGCGCACCGCCAATGGCAGCAGACCATGAGGCCGTTTTGGGGCACGTGTGTCTGGGGAGGGAGGGTGATGCCAGCGCTGACACTGGTTTCTCCTCGAGCTCTGACTATTGGGTGTGCATTATAATATATGGAGGAATAAGGGGTGTGCATTATAAAATATGGAGGACAATGGGTGGTGCATTAAAATATATGGAAAACTATGGTGTGCATTATAATATATGGAGTACAATGGGATGAAATATAATATATGGAGGACTATGGGGGTATAATATAATATATGGAGGAATATTGAGTACATTATACTATATGGAGGACTATG